>NC_143555.1:116999038-117315576 GCF_054136105.1 Typopeltis vanoorti | reverse complement strand
CTGTTCAAGCCAAGCCAGTGAGGACAGCAGTGGAAAACGATGTAGATACTGGAAGTGCCCGAACTTTGAAACCAAGTTTTGCAAAGGTTCCAACAGACAAAGAAGTTACAGAAGGAAAAATGGTTCGATTTGACTGTCGTGTAAGTGGTCGCCCCTTTCCAGAAGTACTGTGGTTTCACAATGGTGTAAGAGTGGTTGATGATGCTACCCATAAACTGTTAGTGAATGAAGGTGGTGTTCATTCCCTGATGATCACTGTAGCAAGTAGAACAGATTCTGGTGTATATACTTGTGTGGCTAAAAACAAGAGTGGAGAAGTTAAGTTTACTGTCAATCTAACTGTTATAGGTAAGTAAATATTTTGACCTAAAGTTTGCATATTATGTTTGTTTGTTTTTTAATTACTGTATTTTTAAAGATATTCAAATAATCTTTGATAATGCTAAAATTGTTTTAAGAATGCAAAATAAAAGTTTATAAAGAAGCAACAGTACATTAAGCATGTCCTAGAAAACAAATACTGAAACATGTAGACACAAAAAGTTAATAAATACTTTAACAAATCAGATATTTCAGTTCAAATATAGTAGATTGTCTTAAGTGAAGAGGCAATTCAAACAAGGTAGAATAACAACATTGGATTTCAAATAATACAAGCCACATGCCAGAACACAGTACAGCAGATTGCTAAATGTGATTAAAAGAAAACAAAACAACTACTACTTATTACTAAAATAGGTGCTCCCAAATTTTAGGTAAAGAAAGACAGTCTTTATGGTTGAGGTAGTAGCACTTCAGCACTTTCTATGAACAAATTCTTAAATCTGATTTAGCAATAGTGTAATAGACAAGTTTTAGACCAGAAGATTCTGTGGTTAGCACCAACTCCATGCTGTGCTAAACCAGATTTTCAGGCTTATTAGTCTTCTGGTTTAAAACTCACTTACTATACCATTGCTGCTTCAGTGAGAATTTGTTCACAGAGGGGGCTGAGATACTACTGCTACTACATTTCCTCATCCTGAACCATAATGATTGTATTTCTTTACTTAAAATTTGCATAAGTCTATTCTTATCAGTCACATTTAGCAATTCACTAGCACATGTAACTCATATCATTTGAAATCCATTGTTGTTATTCTACTTGTTTGAATTATCAGTTTGCCGAAGATAATATGTTATATTCAGATTGAAATATGTTTTAATAAAGAGATATTAACTTTCTGTGCATTTCATGTGTGTGTATATATATATATATATATATATATATATATATATATATATATATATATACATGACTTGAAGTTTCTAAATGATTAAGGGTATTTTTTTGTTGTGATTGTTTAGAATGATTGACCAAAATTATCTAATTTGTCCTTTATTTTATCATTTGAACTTGGGTATACTGTAACCAAAACTGTTCAAATATTTGAAAAGTGAAAGTCCAGAATGCTCTGAAGAAGATCTGCATTGTCCAGGTTCAAAAATGTTTTCCAAATCACTCCTGAAGACTAACCATGATATGCATAGATTGTCTGCAAAACTTGTTATTCCAAGGAAAAGTACAGTATGTGATGACAGTTCCTCATTTTTTACAGGATCAGCTGAACCAGTCATAATGTGTGACAGGTTCTACTAAGTTTGTTCTATGAACACAGATCTGGGGGTTGATGATTGATAGAAACCTGAAGTTTAGGGGACATATTGCAAAAGTGGTGAAGGTAACACAGAGGATTGCTGCAATTATGAGAAGGACACTGACCTGCAGAGATAAAACAGTTATCATTCCTCTGTATAAGACCATGATCAGATCACACTTAGACTGTTGTTCTCAGATTTGGTCCCCAGGATTTGAAGGGGATAAATTAACTGTGGAAAGGATACAAAGACGGATGACAAAGATGGTTTCAGGACTGTACAAGCATAGTTATGAGGATTGGCTGAGGGAATGTGGACTGCAGAGTTTGGTGGATAGAAGAAGGAGAGGTGATATGATTGAGACTTTTAAACTGTTGAGAGGTGGTTACAGGGTTGACACTGGGGAGTTCTTTCGCTTGGTTGAACAGCGGGAAGGAGTGATGAAAAGAGGCCATCCCTGGAAGTTACGAAAGGAAACTGTGAGCAAGAGGGTAAGGAGTGGTTTCTTTGTGTGGAGGGCGGTTGAACTGTGGAATGCATTGCCTGATGGAGTGGTGGGAGCGAGAACGGTCAATGAGTTTAAGGAGTGGTATGATAGACTTTGTGTTTCTTGGGGGGGGGAGACCTCCCCTCAATGAGTCTTGACAGACTTTATGTTCTTAGGAAGGACCTCCCACGATGAGTCTTTTGACTCCATGGAGGCCTAAATAATAATAATAATAATAACACCAGAAAAAAAAGTTCAACATTGTGCTAATATCTGTAGAGAATTGCTTGCCAGCTCTTGAAAAAACATTTCATCAAATGAATTCTTAAGGGAGTGAGAAGTAAGTATTAGTGGTATATTAACTTTATAAAAAATTAGCAAAGCACAGTTTCCACAGGCGTGGGCCATTGATTCGAATGTTCTGACAGTTCTAAGTTTAGTCTTTTCAGGATTAACACATGCCACTGATGTTGCTAAATTCTTCTGTTAGGTAGCTTATAGAAACAATATGCAGAGTCTAGATCCCTTCATATTAAAACTATGTCATCAGTATATATGATGATTTTAGTCTGGTGTGGCATAAAGGAACATTGATTCTCTAATAGCTGTTCATGCTTGAATCTTCTGTAAAGGGTTCTGAATATACTGCAAAAGCAAAGAGCAGGGAACTCAGAGGATATTATCTCAGTCTGACTTCTCTGCACATAAGATGGGATCAGATAGGAAACCATTAACTAAAACTTTTGTTGGCACTCTTTTGTAGATTTTGATGATGATGACCCTCGTAAATAGGGCTCCTATATTATATGACTTTAAGATATGCTGAAGGTACTCTTGTCTCACAACATCAAATGTTTAGTTTAAATCTATTGACAGTATTCATGAGAGATGTTGCTGACCAGGTGCATTATGTCTCTAATAAGGATTGAGTTAAAGCCCACTCTGCTTTTCTGAAAACTATAGATTTGCATGTTAAAAAACGTTTAATTTTCTTGACCACAAAAGCTATGGAATGACTTCTAATGGGACTATATATTGATCAAGTACATATAAGAAACAACTATGTTATACCAACTAGTTTCACCAACTAAGGCTGTCGGCATCTTCAGGGTACATAACTGATGTAAGGCACTAAAAAGTTAAAAACTGTTACAAACTATAATCAACCGATTCCAATTATATTAGACAAAGAACAGAGCATGTACAATACATGCATAGAGCATGCATTTTGAAAGTTTATTTTTCACTTGGTTAGACTATAATAAATTTAGTTTAATCCTTTATCCAAGTGTGAGCAAACAAAGTTTGCACCTGAAAGTATCTTCAGGACTGGGGTTAAGGTAGTACAACACCGGGCAAATCATTGCAAAGGTGGAGCAAGCTAAGATCACTCCTATCTCAGTATCTCCCATAATGCAAAACACATCTCCTTGCAGATATGTATAATGTTATGCATTATGTGTTATGTGGTGCTTCCCTTAATGCATAACATTATACATATCTGCAAGGAGATGTGTTTTGCATTATGGGAGATACTGAGCAACCTTTGCAATGAATTGCCCAATATTGTACCACCTTACCCCAGTCCTGAAGATACTTTCAGGCGCAAACTTTGTTTGCTCACACTTGGATAAAGGATTAAACTAAATTTATCATAGAGCATGCATGATCTCACTTGTTGTTATTTAGGAATGTTCTATAGTTGGTACTGTAATTCAGTTCTGGTGAGTTAAGAGATCTAATAAAGGTCTTCCAGATCATGGGCAAGATTAGGCCTTGGCTGCTGTTAAGGTTTTGTATACAGCGGGCAACTACTGTGGCTTCTTTAATAATTTGGGAGCAGAAGTCCTCCTCTATGTATGGAATTGTGCTTCTATCCCACTCTATGATATGGTTCGTTCTTGAGAAATGAAAAGCTAACCACGATTTTTCTTCTCTGTTATTATTGATATCACCAATGTGTTCTTTTTTGCCTAATTTCAAGGCTCCTTGAAGTCTGGCCGATGTAATTCAATCCGCACAAGCAGAGTATGTTGTAAACTCTAGCATATTTGAAGAAAGGATGGCTATCTTTTGGAAATCTTAAGAATTGCCTAATCGTTTCTGTAGGTTTAAAGGCAACTCTTATTTTATGTGGTCTAAGGAGTCTTGCAATCTTATTCGAAACTGTCCTTAAGTATGGAATGACGATGGTAGAAATATAATGTATGTGATCTTGTTGTCTTTGTGGGGGGTCAGAGAAAAGTATCTTGTGGACAAGCCTTCGAGGAAATCCATTCATGGTAAGCTTGTTAGATATCAGGGATAGTTCTGTCGGATACCTAGTCAGCAGTGAAAACATTTTCACTGCTTGCCATGGTTTCCCTAACAAAAACAGCAGGGGGCCTTGTTTAATTGAGCAACACCCCAGCTAGCATAAAATCTCACTATATTGCATCATCATATTATTTGTGGTTTAAGCTAATAGAGAGTACAATTTGGTCAGCTAAGTCCCAAATTGCCCAATCCTTGTTTATTCAGTACCCAGTGGATACCTACTAACAGGGTGCACCAAGTGAAGGTGAAGATTGGACATTAGATCAGAAGCCCCATTCAGCTCTCTACATTCCTTAAAGGCAATGTGGTGGTCTCCCAGTTATTTGGTTTTTACCCTTAAGCGACTCCAAAGAAAACTATTATGTTTAATAACCAATACATTATTTTTCCTTTGAGCATTAACTTTTTAGAGACTTTATAATTCATTTCTGAACTGTTCCAGCTTCCATGATTGACCTACATATTATATGAAATTATATATTTTCAGCATACTGAGTTAGTTTCATAATGTGATCAGATTTCAGATTTACTAAGTATTTGTATATCTAAATGGGAACAAAACTGTGTTCTTGAGGCTGTCTTGTTACAGGTATCCATAATTCATTCCATTATGGAATTTTCATATTTTCATTTCAATGTATAGATAATAACAGTTTATATAATTTATCTAATTTCTTTATTTTTGAAGCTACTTTTTTAGATGAAGTATACTTGTCCTTCAATTAGTTATTCTCAGGTATACATTTTACAATTATAAATGGCAGAGGACAGAAATTAGTATAATACAGTTCCTGAGAAAGGTAATTTTTTAAATAATTATTTTAATCAGTGTAAATGTAATGAACAACAGCATCACATCTGTAGAATTTACATGGTCATAGGAAAGGAGGAGAAGAATCCACATAACAAGTAAATTTTGTAAAAATCAGTAAATTTGTATCTGAGAGGCAATATTTGTGCTGGAATATTGTATTGCTTACTACTTAATCACATTATTTATTTTATTTATCATATTCGTTTTATTTATATAAGACTAATATGAAAATTTTGTCTTTTTCTGCCAAAAATTGTAATTTTTGTCTTTCTGATGAAGATTCAAATTTAAAAAATAAATAATATTTCAGATGCAGGATCGATTAATAATTTTTAATATATTATAGAAAAGGAGCAAGTAGTCCCACCAAAATTTGTTGAGCGATTCCAAAGTATGCATGTGAAAGAGGGTGAACCTGCTAGTTTGCACTGTAGAGCTGTTGGCACTCCTGTCCCAGCAATTACTTGGCAGAAGGATGGTGTTCAGATTCATTCCCAACCACCGGATATAATAATTGGTATGTACCACTATAAGTTTTTCAGTTATTATTGGTTAATATTTTATCACATTTTAGAAGAATGAGAATCATTTCATATGAATTTTAAATTAGGGCACAGTAATAATAGAAATAAACTTTTAAAGCATCCAGTATAAGTTCTTATGTTACCTTCCTATATTGCATGTGAAATGCCTCTGTAACATTTGGAAGAATAATTGGACATTGCACCCTTCAATCTTGTCACAACAAGAATTGTTGTGACAAGAGGAATCTGTGTATCAGCTTTTTTAATTGAAGGTGAGTTCGCTGATCTCATGCAGAGGTAGCAGGGTTTCTTTGCTCAGAAAGAAACTCAGGCTTTTCACCCCCATGCATACTGGCAAATCTACCTTAGTAAACATGCAATTTGCCATCAAAAAAGTGCCATTAATGGTAGTAGAATGTCTTTTGTGATTAGTTAGTTGTGACAATGTTTAGATTGTGGTGTTATGGGTACATGGAGATTTAAGTAGTGAAGGTCATGAGTTGTGTGGAGCAGATGTCCTCCCACAGTAAGTCTTGGACTCCTTGGAGGTATCACATAATAATAATAATAATAATGCTGGCCTGGTTGGCCGAGTAGTTAGCGTATCTGCTCTCCAACCAAACGGCTGCGGGTCCGAATCCCGCCATGGGCATGTATGTTTGTGATTGTCAGTGAAAATACCAGTGGTGGTGGTCAGCAGTAGATGATGAAGATAGTTGAGGTTGGTGAAATGAGTGGTGGAGACGAACAGTAGGTGACCTCTCTCTCTATGAGTCTTTGGACTGCCTGGAGGTGTTATGTAATAATAATAATAATAATAAAAGAAATCATCTTTAATAAATGCATGGAAAACAGATCTGTTAGAAAAAATAATAGGTCATAAATGACATTTTGCACAAAAATAGGAGCTTGGCATGCTTTTGCAAACAACATTCATTTATGAGCAGGACAGTTGCCAGATTAGATCACGCCCTGAGGCAAACAATTAAATGTCGCTCCTGATGAATTATCAAACAAACATATAAGAAAATCTCCAATTGCTATTTTGTTTTTATTACAAGAGAAACATTAATGCAAAATGATAATCATATTAATTAAATGTTTGCCTACAGGGATATCGCACAATTTCTACACAATAAAACTGTTTAAGCTCTTCTAAATTTAAATTATAAGCTATGTCCACCTTTATCAATATAGTGGCTAGACCAACCAATCTTTCTTGGGTCATTGCTGTTCACAAATAATTTTTAATCAGTTTAAGCTTGGAAAAACTTCTTTCCGCACTTGCTAACAATTCCTGTTAGCTTATGGCGGCACCTACTGCAATATGGCTGAATGAGCGCCCTTATTAAGCCACACTGTGAGGCAGGCTGCCTCTGTGCTACACCCTGTTGACAGTACTGCTTATGAGAGACCAGCATTTTGAAACTGCTCTCATATCATTGAAATTTTAGATCAAAAAACTAATAAAATAAAATATGCAAGGTTTTTTTTCATTTTTTTTTAAGAGTTCATGCCTTTTTAGATGATGTTTGCAACTTCATGATTCTTGATCAATTTTAAAACTGCTAACTTCAAAGCACAAATATTGTTTGCCTACTTTGTGCAAAACAGGAAGATATTAGTATTAGTCCAGAAGGTGGAGTACCCTTAAAGTCTTTAACCTATAAGGTCTCTCTCTCTCTCTCTCTCTCTCTCTCTCTCTCTCTCTCTCTCTCTCTCTGGGGAAGATCCTTACTCTGTATAGACTACAGTAAAGTTGATTCCCACTACAACAAACACATTATGAAAAACTTATTTAATTATTATTATTAGTAGTAGTATATTGTATATCCATGGAGACTCATCACGAGTGACCCAAACTAAATCTGCAAATAAAACTAATTCTGGCAATCTATTCCACTCATTCACCACTCTCTATACAAAAAAAAAAAAACAAAAACAAAAAAAATCTAGTCTGCACACCCTTACTAACCACACTCTTACACTACTTTCAATGATGAATGTTCATATATTGAACATTTTTCCTTTGCATCAATTTTATAAAACCCATTTAATATCTTATAAGTTTCTTTAATGTTTCCCTCTCTTTTCTGCCTATCAACTGAACTTTGTAATCCACACACCTTCAGTCTATTCTCATAGGGAGCATTGCACAGACCTGTCACCATCTTAGTTACTTGTCTCTCTGAATTCTCTCTCTACCACTAATGATCCCTAATATATGAGGTAATTACCTGGGTGGTTGTCAGCAGAGTGAGGACCTCTGTGAGAAAAGGGTATTTGTGAAACAACAAGGGGGATGATTATGAAGAGCTCAGGAGACAGCTTGCAGCTGTAGCATGGAATGAGGAGTTAGCTGGAAAAGAGATCAATGCAGCTTGTGGGATTTTCAAAAACTATCTGGTAGATGCAATGTCTAAATGTATTCCAAGAGTGAGAAGGTTAAATAAGGTAGGTGTGAAATGAATGAATAAAGAGATTAAGCATGTGACAGAGAAAGAGGGCATTGTGGAGGCAGCATAAGAGAAGTGGAAATAACCAATTCCAAGTGGTTCACAAAGACCAGGCAAGGAGGTTGACTTGGTTGGTAAAGGTAGCTAAAGTGAGGTATGAACAGCAGTTAGTAATGAAACCAAAAAGAATTGTAAGGAATTCTTTCGATATGTAGCCAGCAAAAGAAAGAATGATTACTGAAGGATGGCATTGATTGGAGAAAATGGTATAATGACAGCTGTTGCAGAAGGTGTAGTGGAGATACTTAATGAGCAGTATTCATAAAGGTGTTTCAATCTTGTGAATGTGACTTCATGGAGAGATTGAGGGCAGTTGATGATGGGGAGGAGAGACTGACTGTAAGTGAGCAAGAGGTGTATGGGGAGTTGAGCAAACTAGATGTTGATAAGGCTGTGGGACTGGATAATATATCACCACGTATTCTGAAGGAATGTGCCAGGGAGTTGACACCTGCCTTGACATATTTTTTTAATATGAGTCTTGCACTCGGTCAAGTTCCTAAGGAGTTGAAGGAGGGCAAGATTGTGCCACTTCATGAAAGAGGTGATCGAACTCAAGCATCAAACTATAGGCCTGTCTATAATAAATTTAGTTTAATCCTTTATCCACGTGTGAGAAAACAAAGTTTGCACATGAACATATCTTCATGACTGAGGCAAGGTGGTGTCTCTGTTGGCAACTTGTAGCAAAGGTGAATCAAGCTCTCATCACTCCTTGTCTAAGTATCTCCCATAAAGCAAAGCATATTTCCTTGCGGACATGTATAATGCTATGCATTAAGGAAAAGGCCACTACCCAGACCGGTTTCGAGCTTTATTGAGGTTGCATTATGGGAGATACCAACAGAGACACCACCTTGCCTCAGTCCTGAAGATATTTTCAGGTGCATACTTTGTTTGCTCATACTTGGATAAAGGATTAAACTAAATTTATTATAGTCTAACCAAGTGCAAAATAAACTTCCAATATAAGCCTATCTGTGTGTCAGGTGTTGAGGTTAAGTTGTTGGAGAAGCTTGTGAGAACTAGGATCCAGAATTGGAAGTTGGGATGAACCATGAAGAGTAGAGAAGATGTTGTGGCCTTACGAGAAGACTTGAATAAATTGAGTGGTTGACAACAATGGTATTATCTTTGATGGACAGCATGGATTTGCTAAAGCGAGGTCATGTTTTAGTAATCTACTTCCGTATTACAATAAAGTGACTTCTTCCTTGGATAGAGCAGAAGGATACACAGTAATATACTTGGATTTCACAAAGGCTTTTGATAGATTTCCTCATGATAAGTTGACAGTCAGACTAGAGCAGATGGGGTTGGATACAGTGGCGGCTAGTGAAAATTTTAAGCGGGAGTGCCTGCATATACAAAAAAAAAAAAAAAACTTTTTTTTTCCTAATCAGTAACGAATTTATTAATAAATAAATTTAATTAAAAATTGCTTTATTAAAAATATTTCATCCTCACCACGAACAAACACCAATAACTGCAAACAAATATCGGCGTTAGATCACAATGCATTTGTTTCATGTAACGATAATTGAAAAATTATTATTCTTTTCATATTTTCAACAGTGACACTCGTAATAAAATAAGATTTACAAAAAAATAGTTCACCACAAACACGCGCCAATAATAAACGTTTCATATCTCACAGAAATAACGAGCGCAAACATAAGATATACTGCCCAAGCTGCAATGTATCTAATGACGTAACATGCAATGACAGCAAACGAATATCGGCGTTAGATTGCAGTGTATTTGTATCGTGTAATGATAATTGAAAAATTATTATTCTTTTCATATTTTCAACGGTGACACTCGTCATAATTTAGCCTTGTATCTATAATAAATAAATAATTATGTTATTTTAACAAAATAAAATAAGATTTACAAAAAATAGTTCACCAGGCACATGCACCAATAATAAATGTTTCATATCTCACAGAAATAAGGCACGTAAGCTTACTAATAATACACTATCGTTTGAGCAGTTACAGTTGGGAATTATGTAACGTGCAATGACAAGAGCAAACGAATATCGGCGTTAGATCACATTGCATTTGTTTCATAATTTAAAGCATTAATCGAACAATTCCAATTATTAACTATTCAATCAGTGTCAAAACATAAGCTGTAACCTTTAATATGTTGTACTGCATTTATATAATGTTGTAAGCATTATTATTATTAATAAAGACAAACAAAATTTAATTTTTTCATTTTTTCCTTGGGGGTGCTGCTGTGTCGCAGTGCTTATGTACGGGCTGCCACTGGTTGGATATTAGATAAGTACATAGGATTGGAGACTGGCTATCTAATAGGTATTAACAAGTTGTGTATGGGGGGAGAGCGATATCCAGGAAAAGGAAAGTCACTAGTGGAGTGCCTGAGGGGTCTGTTTTAGGACCATTACTGTTTAACTTGTATATTAATGATATTGGTGAAGATTTTGATGGTGATATTAATTGTTTGCAGATGATGCAAAGTTGGGATGAACCATGAAGAGTAGAGAAGGCCCAAGAAGACCTTACAAGAAGACTTGAATAAATTGCGTGATTGGGCACGGAAATGGGGATGTGAGTTCAATGTTGCAAAATGTAAAGTTTTAAAATTTGGAAAACAAAGATGGGATGCAGAATTTATGCTTGGTGAGGATATATTGTTGGAGGTGGAGGAAATAAGAGATCTGGGGGTGATAGTGGATAAGGATCTGAAACTCAGGGGACACATTGCCAAAATTGTGAAGACAACACAAAGGCTTCTGGGAATGATGCGGAGGACACTGATTTGTAAAAGTAGGGAGATCATTATACAACGGAACAAGAGTTCCATTGTAGAAGGCTTTGATTAGGCAACACATGGACTATTGTTCCCAGATTTGGTCACCTGGTTTTCAGAAGGACGAAGAGATGTTGGAAAGGGTCCAAAGGCTAAGGTAGTCATAGCCTTTGAAACTACCTTAGTCCAAAGACTAAGGTAGTTTTGAACCTCTGGAATGTCGAGTATGAGGAAAGACTGAGAAGATGTAATTTGCAAGGTCTCGTGGACAGGAGGGAGGGGAGGTATGTTAGAGACCTATAAGTTAGTAAGGGGTTGTTATAGAATCAATACTAGAGAAGTTCTACAGAAAATAATGGGAGATCAGGGGAGAAACAGAGGTTCCTGAAAACTGTATAAAGAGGGTGTGAGTAGGGGAGTGAGAAGCAGGTTTTTTTCATGCAGAGTTGTAAATGATTGGAATGCCTTGCCTGAGAGTGTAAAATATGTTTTACACTCTCAGGCAAGGAGTTTGAGTGTGTTTAAGACACAGTATGATGAGCGGTGTATGTGTGTGTGATAAAAGGACCCCCCCAGATGAGTCTTTGACTCCATGAGATCTTGGGATAATAATAATAATATACCCAGGTGACCAAATCTGTGCACAGGTCAAGATGCGGCTGAATCATAGTCTTATAAAGAGGGATAATAATTTCTAAAGATAACAAGAAGACTTTGAGCTATTTTACAACTTTTGCAGTATGCCCTCTGAACTTCAACTCACTGTCTGCCATTATCCTGAAGTCCCTAGCCTTCCTGCAATCTAGTACCATGTGATACACAGTATGTAAACTATTCAACCCAAAGTGCATAACCTTACATTTTACAACATTAAATTGACATTAAATTGACAATAAGCAAAAGCTTTTGATAGAGTACCTCATGATAAGTTGACTGTCAAACTAGAGCAGATGGGGTTGGATATTAGATTAGAGCATTGGATTGGAGACTGGCTATCTGATAGGCATCAACAAGTTGTGTATGGGGGTGCAATATCAAGGAAAAGGAAAGTCACTAGTGGAGTGCCTCAGGGGTCTGTTTTAGGGCCATTACTATTTAACTTGTATATTAATGATATTGGCGAAGATTTGGATGAATATATTCAGTTGTTTGCAGATGATGCAAAGTTGGGACGAACCATAAAGAGTAGTGAAGATGTTGTGGCCTTGCAAGAAAACTTGAATAAATTGAGTGATTGGGCAAGCAAATGGGGATGTGAGTTCAATGTTGCAAAATGTAAGGTTTTAAAATTTGGAAAACAAAGATGAGATGCAGAATTTATGCTTGGTGAGAATATATTGTTGGAAGTAGAGGAAATAAGAGATCTGGGGGTGTGGATAAGGATCTAAAATTTAGGGGACACATCGCCAAAATTGTGAAGACAACACAAAGACTTCTGGGAATGATGCGGAGGACACTGACGTGTAGAAGGGGAGATTCTTGTTCCATTGTATAAGGCTTTGATTAGGCCACACATTGTGCCCAGATTTGGTCACCTGGTTTTCAGAAGGATGAAGAGATGTTGGAAAGGGTCCAAAGGCGACTGACTAAGGTAGTTTCTGACCTCTGGAATGTCAAGTATGAGGAAAGATTGAAAAGATGTAATTTGCAGAGTCTAGTGGAGAGAAGGAAGAGGAGAGATATGATAGAGACCTACAAGTTGGTAAGGGGTTGTTATAGGATCAATGGTGGAGAAGTTCTACAGAGAATAGTGGGAGATCAGGGGAGAACCAGAGGTCATCCCTGGAAACTGTATAAAGAGGGTGTGAGTAGGGGAGTGAGAGGCAGTTTTTTTTCGTGCAGAGTTGTGAGTGATTGGAATGTCTTGCTTGAGAGTGTGGTGTCTGCAAGGAGTTTGAATGTGTTTAAGACGCGGTATGATGAGATGCGTGTGAGATAAAAGCACCTCCTAGATGAGTCTTTGACTCCATGAGGTCTTGTTTAATAATAATAATAAAAATAATAATATAATTGTCCAGAATGCCAATTTTTATTTAAATCCTCCTTGAAGATATGTACTTCACTTTTATAAACTATTGTCCTCCCTCAGTTTTGCATCATCAGTAAACATCTATCCCCCTTAAATCTTTCCCTATATCATTGATATGCAAATTAAAGAGTAATGGTCAGTGTTCTGTACTAGGATCATTTCTAATCATTTTTCACATTGTGCAATGCATTCACATTTCTGACAAATAATTCAATGCAGTAATCATTCTCCAAGCAAAAAATTTAGTTCTGAAATCCTTGCTAATCACACTCAAAATGTACCTTCCATAAGTATCTCCCATGTTCTTTCTCTCTTTCCCTGTGATATTGAAAATTTTCTGTGAGGCATTTCGATAGCACAGTTGGAAGAATGATTGGAAAGTGTGCTTTTCAGTTATAAAAGACTTAGGTTTAATTAACTATTGCTATTCCTGATTTTTTATCATCAGCAAAAAACTGGATACTCTCTCTCTCTGAATAATTTCAGATATCATTAATTCTCAAACTAAACAGCAGCAGCAGCAGTAGGTGATTAACAAGAATTGTCACAGCACCACTTGCCTTCAAGATTCTACTCCATCACATATTTCTTCTGTTTGATATTTGTCTATTATCCATTCTCTTATTCATATCATCAACTTTATATCCATTCCCATTTGCTCCATTTTATAATATATTTCTCTGTGGTATCCTGGCATATGCCTTTGCAAAATCCAGTAGTATCATAATAATTTATCCACTTTCTATAATAACTGTCAGTTTATTATTATAGAAATTGGGTGAATTACTAAGACATGCTAAACATGTCTGTGTTGTCCTACTCATTTCCTAAATTCTAGCTTTAACAAGCTTTTCTGATTATCATTTATTATCATTCCTAAGATACATACTGTTTTATAATTTGATTCTTCTCTGTTGAGTCTTCTTTATGTATTGTACCCCTTTTCGCTCCCTTTGGGCTCTGCCAGATACTCAGAGACTTAAATCAAGCACATATTGATCAGCGTTATCACCATTTCTTTTCCATTTTCTTATAACATGTGGGCCAGTATTCCCATCTAAATCCCATGACTGTATTCACACTGAAATTATATAGTATACTAAGGACCTCAGTTTCAATCTGCCATTATTTTCAAATCAATCCCTGTCATATTAGCCATGATTCATTATCTCTACCTGGATCAGAAATTCTTCTGCCTTTCTGTTTCTGTCACTTCCTAACCATTTTCGTTCATTAATCTGTATTTGTTTCATACAAGCAAAAACCTGGATTGCGAAAAGTATAATCCTACTATCTTTGTGCAACTAATTCCCTACTAACAAGGCCTTAAAGGTTCTATCTTTGCTGGGAACTAAACTGCAGTCCCTTTCCTAGGCAACTAATAGACACTGAGTCACTTATCTGTGAAGATATGCATACTTCAAAAACAATGATGATATAGTTAAATTGATTTTAATTTATATCATAATTAATGTGAAATTAATAATGTTTGGTGCTTTAATTGATATATCTGATTTCCTTAAAACATTCTGTTTTGTCAATCTTTTTTTGAAAAATGAACAGATTAAGCATAATCATTTAAAATTTCTTCTTTTTTTTTTATCATTGTTTAATAGAAAGTGTTGAAGGAAGTTCCACACTGTATTTCAACAGAGTCACAATTCTTGATTCTGCTTGGTATCAGTGTACAGCTCAGAACCAAGCAGGCAGCACTGCTACTAGAGCTCGTCTTTATGTTGACTGTAAGTATATACATATATGAAACATACTATTTTTGGTGTTGTGGAATGACTTTAATTTGAGGACTTTTAATCATGGTATCTGTGTTGAAATTTTCAACTTATTGACTCGTATAATGTTAAAGATATTTGCAAAGTGGACCCTTTGAAAGCATGTTTATATTGGAAGCCTAAATACTGTGAATCACATCACCTCTATATGCAATTGGTTATAAACCGTTCTGTAATACACAGTGTAACATCCATCACTGAGTGAGTAATATGGTGATAGTTATCTATTTTGATGGAATCCTGCAGTAGTTAACTGCCAGTTAACATGTTAATGACATATGAAAACCTATGATGTCAAAAGGTTTGACTAATGATTTTTTTTTTCTTTAGTTGTTTGGTGATAATAAAGAAAATATGATATAATCATTTGTTACTAAATTATGCTTCTCTTACCTAAAGGGCTGTTTTTGAATTATATAAAAGTACAATTTTGTATTAAACTTGGGAAATCCCTGAATTCACTCCATTCTTTATAATTATTTTCGAGTAGTTTAAAATTAAAACTGTCATCTTTAGCACTTTACTGATCTTTAAAAGTCAGGAAAGCTATAAAGATGATAAGAGGTAAATTTTTGATAAACCTTTTTGTTTGTTTAAAGTAGTTGTTAATCATGAGCAAAAGAACTATAGTGATTGAGACATAGTTCATTACTTAGGACAATTTTAATTTCATATATAATTTGGGGAGTACAATTTAATACTGTATCATCCATCATAACATCTTAAATTTATTGCCAGTTTTGCATTCAGTCCTCTCAAGTAAATTGTGAAGAAAAACAAAATTCAGTAACATCAAAAATGAAAAAATATACAAAAAGTGTGCTTTGCAACCAATAAACAAATGGGTAATAAACAGGAAAAAAGGAATAACAAAGGCATATTGACAGAACCCGAACTATGTTGATTGGATTTTAATGGTATAGATGCAAACACAGATTGATAAGAAAATAACTATTTATTTACTTAATTACTAATATTTCACTGGTATCCTATCCAGCATCTTCAGAGCAGACAAACAAAGTTTGCGTGCCATGTGGCCAAATAGCAAACATCATCATCATCAACAAAGCGTAGCCACAGACTAGGTTTGAGAGTGGCTGCATTGATAGCTAGCTTTTCCAGATATTCTATGTAGAAGTTGGCTAAGGGGGGGGGGGATCCCATAGCTGTCCCATCTAATTGTTTGTATATTTTCCCTTTCCATGTACTGTGAATTTAAATAGCTGAAATATATCAGGGGGAAATTGTGAATTTAGTAAATTAAGGGTTTCAGTTAATGGTACATTTGTGAATAGTGAGGTGATATCAAAACTCACCATTAAGTCTGAACTTTTTAAGGTGTGATTCTCTAAAATACTCTTTAGGTGGGTAGAATTTTTAACAAAAGAGGGAGAATTGTTTGTGAAAGTGGCTAGTAGTTTGGCTAAATGTTTAGCAAGTTTATATTATCTACAATAGGGTGTAAAGGTATACCTTGTTTGTGAATTTTTGGAGCTCCATATATCCTGGATGTTTTAACATGGAAGGGCTTTATTGACTGTTTCTTTAGGCCAGGAAGTGACTTTATTCAATAATTTGCACACCTTATTCTTTTGTGAGTTAGTGGGATCCCAATCTATAATTTGGTATAGATTGAGATCCCACCATGTGTGCATAATTAATGCACGCATGGCTTCTTTGGTTAAGGTTACCAATGATAAGTTTACAACGACACCATCTTAGTGTAATTGCTGCCACTGCATAGCAATGCATTGTTGGAGGATTTCAAATTTCTTCTGGTGCCGGTTTTTAACTTTGGCAAATTCTTTGTTGGCTGTAGAGTCGGAGATGCTATCCAGAATATCCCATAGCTCCTGGTTCAAAATGTTAGATAGTATATCATGTAGTGCATTGATGGAAGAATTTATTTTAGATAATTCTCGGCGAGTAGCATATAACTGTTCCCGTAATAGTGCTAAACTCACTCATTTGTAAATACGTTGGGCTTTGGCCAAGTGAAACTTGCTCTTAATTTTTACACACTTTGGTATTAAATTGGCGTCTCATCACCTTTCTAAGAAGGCTAACCTGTTCAGTTGCCGCTCCAATTTTACCTTCCACTTACCATATTGTAATGCCTTGCGTACGATATTGTCTCCGTGAAGGATTCTCAACGTGTTGAAAGGCTTATGTGTTCGTCACATGTTGATTGGATTTTAGCAGTATAGATGCGAACATAGATTGATAAGAAAATAACTATTTATTGACTTAATTGCTAATATTTCGCTGGTATTCTATCCAGCATCTTCAGAGCACATAAAGAAAGTTTGTTACAGTAGCGAGACAACCGCAATCCGGTGTAACAGTGAGACTAGTATGAGCAATTATAGCATGCAACACAAAGACTAAAGTCCTAATTAGGCGCCATCTAAGTTGGGGGAAAAAAAATGAGAGGGAAAGGAAGCAATTTGATCTTAGGATGACTGTCTCCCAAATCTTTGGTAGATTTATGCAGCCATACTTGTTGAGGTTTGGAGTATAGTTCAAGGTTTCTGTTGATTCTAGGAACAACCTCTCTGACTTGTAAAAGCTTCTGTGCAGCACTTTTTTTTTTTTTTTCAATTGATCCTGTGTGCGGGGGGGTATCCAAAGCATGGTCTGCTAAACCCGACTTGCCATAACAAAGTGCCAGATATATTTTTGTGTGTCACTGAGGCGGATGTCCACAGAACACAAAATAGATAGAATAATTAAATAGAAAACTTGAAACCAAGTTCCAGAAAACCAGTTGGAAAACCATGAAAAAAGTGGAACGATGGATTGAAATGAACATTGTTACAGCAGGTCTAAGACTAAAGGTGGAAAATGAGGAAGAAGAAGAAGATCTTTGAGAGTGAAGATATTTTGGAAAGGGTTCTCTTCTCTGGAGCCCTTTCCAAAATATTTTCATCCCATCTAATTAAGGTGGTATTGAATAGCTGAGATGTTGGGGTGTAGATTAAGGGAATGCTATCTGTGGATTCTGGAATAGGAGGAGGATATGAATGAAACTTATATGCTGGTAAGAAGTTTGTATGAGATTAATACTGAAGGGATTAATATTGTGATGGAAAACAAAGGCAGATCATGAAGTCATCCCCATAAGTTTTATAAGAAGGATTTGTGTGCAAGTGAGTGAAGAGAAAGTTTTCTGTGTGTAGAGTAGTAGGAGAATGAAATGCATTGCCTGCAAGTGTGGAAGTCAAATAGGTTTAAGGAACAGTTGCATGTGCAATGTGTTTGATAGTAAGTGCTTTTCATGATGAATCTTTGACTTTATTAAAATAATAATAATAAAGTAATAATGGATCTAACAAAGGTAATAGAAAAACCAAAAAGAAAAGTAAAAGAGATGGTAGTATTAGTTAGAAGTAATGATTTAAGTAGTGACTGAGCCTTCTTCCCAAGATGATCTAGTTCCCCTGACATTAGGTCTCATCCCATTAAATAATTTCTCTAGGAACCTGATGCCAAATCCATTCAAGTCCAAATATAGTATGTGAGAGAGGATATAAAAGGCTTGATGGAAGAAGTAAGAAAGAAAGGTGAAAAAGTAAAAATGCTTAGTTTATTACAGGTAGTAATGAATTAAGAAGAAAGGATTGAATGATAACAAATGATTCAATGTGCAGACTATATAGAAAAATGAATGTAAGTTGCATGTATGGAGTGAGTTTGATCATTGAAAATATTTGTATAAGAGGGATGGCCTGGACTTGAATGGATTTGGCATCAGGTTCCTAGAGAAATTATTTAATGGGATGAGACCTAATGTCAGGGGAACTAAATCATCTTCGGAAGAAGGCTCAGGATGTATGTATATAAGTTCAGCTAGGATGGGTAGACATAATAGTGATACAAATGCCATTGAGCACAGTTATGAATCTGCTGAATTGATGGACCACACTTTGAGTTGTCCAAAAGAAAAGAGAAGGTTAGCCACCTGGGTCAAGCAGACTGTAAATTTAAGCAAATGAGAAAAAGCAAGGAGATAACTTATGTCTATACACAAAGAAACAAAGTGGTTGAGTTTGTTGCTTTGGTGAATACATTGTGGTCTAAAATTGTTAGCATTAGTGAAACCTGGCTCTCAAAGTCAAATGTTGTAACTGGAATCGAGTGCAAAGGATATAGTATTTTTAGGAATGACAGAAGAGGGGATTTTACTACTAATGATGTCAGATTACTTGAGCCCAGTGAAGGCAGAAACACATTAGAACAATAATTATAGTGATGTCCTGTGTAGCACTAAGTTTGAGACCATATGGTGTGAAGTGGAGACTAAGAAGATGAGATATATGGTGGGTGTTGCTACAGACCTGGCAGTTCATTTGCTGAGAGGAAGAAATGCATTGCCAAACTACCCTGATGAGTACTAAAGAAGTAATTATTATGGATGACTTAAATTATCTGAATATTGATTGGATAGCAGAAAAAAAAACTAATGATCAGAACAAAGGAGAATTTATTGAGCTGTTGCATGACAATTTTCTCAAGCAACATGTGAAAGAAGCAACTCGAGGACAAAGACTGTTAGATTTGATCATAGCATCAGAAGATGTCTTATTTAACCCTTTAACTGCTGATTTTATATTCTACTGACATTGTCCCATGTGCTGAATTAATTTTGCAAAAAAATTATAAATAAAATCAATTAAAATTCTTACTGAAGTAAGAAGTCCGGACAGCATCATACATTCTTGATATATACTTGTTCACTCACAAAAATGGCAATAATAGAGTTTTATAAAATTTGCATAATCAAGGGGTGTCCACTTGAGGGATGTCCACTTGATTAAGTAAATTACACACATTAATTTATGTAGAATCACCAGGATCTTCTTCATCTGAAGTACACAATTCATGCCATCTACCGCCCTCCACTACAACTAGTATTTTTTTGTCTGTAAATTGCATGTATTCTGAAGCGCCGATTTGTCTGTATGAGGGATGAAAAACCCAAGTTTCTGGGAGAAAACACCCTGCTACCTCCATATGAGATCAGCTAACTTATCTTCGATTGAAAAGTCCATATATAAAGATTCCTCCCATCACGACGAGAATCGAACTTAGGCCTTTTCCAATCGAAGGGTGCAATGTACCTTCGTTCTTCCAATTGCACTACGGAGGTGCTTAATATGATTAGTTGCATCAGTTCAAATTTGTCTCTTTAGATGTCATACAAGGACAGAAACCCAAGTCAAATAAACTTCAATTGAGTTAACTCGATCATAGCAATGTCGACAATTTTTTCCGCGCTCGAGTTAACTCGACCGTAGCAGTTAAAGGGTTAAGGATGTGACTATGCTACCATTTGGCAGCAGTGACCATACAATACTGTACTGACCTGGGAAGTAACCAACTATATGGATGTTCCAATCAGGACAGGTTATATGCTGAACTACAAATCTGGAAATTATGACAACTTCAGGAGAATACTATCTTTGCTTCCATGGTATCACTTGTTGAATGGGAAGGATATCAGCAGTGCATGGGAAGCATTGAAAATATGCTTATAAAGTATCTGAATGTGTCCCTAGAGTTTGAAGAGCAGATAGAATGCGAATGAAATGGATTTACAATCTCATTAAACAAGAAATCCATAAGAAGAAGATGATAGGGAAGGAATATTATGAGAATAAGAGTGAGTGAAATTATAAAATATATAAAGCTGAGGCTAGAATAGATATGAGTATTGTACTCATTCCAACATTGTACAGAAGTTGGAATGTGAAAAGAAATTGGCTGCATAGGATAAAGGCAATCCAAAAGAATTTTATTATTATGCTGCAAGTAAAAGAAAGAACGAATACAGAAGAATAACTTTATTGAATGCAGATAGTACATTTGTATCAGAAACAGATGAGGTAATTCAAATAATGAATGCTCACTTCATCAAGATCCATCAACCTGGTGTATGTGACATAGTGCTACCACTACAATGAATGAAGAGATAAAGTTGCATGAGAAGGAGGTTCTAGAGCTGTTGCATAACCTAGATAAGAATTCAGCAATTGGGACAGATGGGAGATCAGCACATGTGCTAAATGAATGTTCAGCCAAACTGGCTAGATCTTTGACATATTTGTATCATTTGAGTCTTTCCATTCCTGGGGGATCTTTAGATTCCCCAGGAATGGAATAGATCCATAAGAAGAAGATGATCTGGAAGGAATATCATGAAAATAAGAGTAAGAGGAGTTATATATAAAGCTCAGGTCAGAAAAATCACGAGTATTGTACAGTAAGCTAAGTTGGATCAACACCAACTTCTCTAAAAACTTTTAGAGAAGTCGGCAAGAACTCACATATAGGTGGACAAACAAGATATACTTTGTAAGAAACAGCATGGATTTACTAAAGGGAGTCATGTCTGAGCAATTTTCTCATATTTTATAATAACGTTATGGCTGAATTGAATAAAGGGAGTGGATACACTATGATTCTATGGATTTGGCTAAGGCATTTGATAGGATACCAGATGAAAGGCTATTGCATAAACTAGAGAACACAGGATATATTCTCTAGTTATTTTATATATCCAATAGTTTATATTGGAATATAAATAATAGTGTATATTAGAATATAATATAATAGTATATATATTAGAATATAAACTATTGGCTGGATAAGTGAGTGGCTAACAGACAGTTCTGGGAAAGTGGTATATGGGGGGGGGTGAACTGCCTGATTCAAGGTTACCAGTGGTGTGCACCATGGATCAGTCCTTGAACATTAATGATACTGGAAGGGGACTAACAGAAGATCTTTAGTTGTTTGCTGATGATGCAAAGATAGGTAAGCAATCAGAGGTGCTACTGATATACAGCATTTACAGAATGATTTGAATATGCTGGAAGTATGAGCAATTATATTATGTTGGTAGGATCAAATGCAACTTGAAAAGTTGCATTCCCCTCAGAGTTTCATTCCCGTGAATAGAAGAAGGAGAGGGGATATAACTGAGACATATAAGTTGGTGTGGGGTTGTTACCAGATTAATGTTTAGGAGATTTTTCATAGAGTAGAGGGAGACAAGGGTAGAACGAGAGGCCATTCCTGAAAGCTATATAAGGAAGGTGTGAGCAACAGAGTGAGAAGCAGGTTCTTTGCACGGAGAGTAATTGGTGATTGGAATGCATTGCATGGGGGTGTGGTGAGTGCAGAAACTGTGAATTGAGTTTAAGTTATGGTTCAATGATCTTTTTGCATGAGAGAGTATGAATCTTTCATGATGAGTCCTTTGACACCATGGAGGTCAGATGTTAATAATAATTATTATTATAATGTCCGCACGGCTAGCCTAGTGGCTTTGCGTTTCACAACCATATGCCTGGGGAAGGAGTGTCCTAGGTTCAATTCCTGTCAACGACGTGAGGAGCTTAAGGATCTTCCTCAGCTATAGCCAAGTTAGCCGGTCTTGGGCGTGGACAGCAGGGTTTTTTCCGCCAGTTTATCTGGCGTTTTTCATCCCGCAAAGCAGGCAAACTGGTCTGAGGACACATGGATTACAGTCAGGAATACTGACCCAGCCATAGGTCTGATTCGTCAGCCTATGCCGTTCCAGAGCCCAGATAAAATTTGGGGGGGGACTAGATGGTACTATGAACTCCTGTAAAAAGGGGAAACGCAGTATCATCACACGAAATTTATTTATTATTATAATTATAATAATAATAACAAAATGTGACAGCTGAAATCAAAATTGAGATTACTCACAAACTTTAGTGAGTATACTAAATACAAATTTCAGTAAATGTTATGCAGCATGTAGGCCTGAATTTTTAATCTCATTTTGAATTGTTCTGCCAAATTTTTCCAATAAAATATTTTAAATAAAATCAAAATGAAGTTTTCTTGAAACAAATTTTAGTGACATCATAAATATCAGGTTTCATGAAATAGTTATTATTACTTTGTATCATTTCAAAATAGTTTGCTCTCTTGAAATTGTTTAAGAAATTCCATGAGGATTCTAAATACTTACAATCTATCCAACCAGAGCCAAGACTGACACACACATACAGAAAGTCAGATAAAAAGTAAGCTAATCCCTTCATTTTATCTGACTTTCTGAAATTAATTCTGCACAAAGAATGGACATCATTCCAGTTATATGTCAGCATCTTTCTTAACATTGTTGCCATAATTTTCTTTTCTGTATTTACTACTGATTTCAGTTATGTCCTCAACATTTCCTTGTTTATGTCACAATGAATTTACTTGTCTCATCATCTTCTTTTAGTGCATTGTAGTCTGCAGTTCCTACAATTTTTTTTTCAGTGCAAAATTCAAAATGTCAAAAAAAAAAAAATGATAGGAAGTTTGTTTGATACATGGACAATAAAAAAATTGATTATGAAAGAATATTGTTTGGATACATGGACAATAGGAAAATTGATTATGAAAGAATATTGTTTGATGAAGGTCACAGAATGATAACCACTAATGGAAGATATAGGTGAGATATTAAATGAGTAATTCATAAAGGTATTTATCCTCTTTAATGTTATATCATATGCAACTTGAGTGCAGCAGGAAGGGAGTAGGAGAAGGCACTGATGGTGAGTGAGGAGGAAGTATATAAGCAATTCAGTAGCCTCAATGCTAATAAGACTGTTGGCCTTCATGATATATCATTGCATGTTTTGAGGGAAACTTCCAGAAAGTTATCAACAGCATTGATATGCCTTTTAGCATGAGTGTTAGATTGGATCAATTTGCAATGAGTGGAAGGAGTGCGAAATTATTCCACTTCATAAGGGAAGTGATAAGACTAGGACTTTGAATTATATGCCACTCTTTGTGTCTAGGATTGTAGTTCAAACATCAGATAGGTTAGCGAGGACCAAGATTCAGAATTGTACTAGCAACAGCAGCATTCTTTGTTGATGAATAGCATGGGTTTGCAAAATGGAAGGTTGTGTGTTAGCAATCTTGTGTGTTAAAAAGGTTTTAAATCCCGTTTCACATACTCAACATAGACCTATAATGCTTCAATTCAACCCAACCATTATGCCTAATACAGTCCCTTACAGATTTAATTTCCAAAAAGCTAATTGGAAGGGTTTCATGGAAGATCTCGACTACTCCATAGAACAAGTTTTCCAAATCCTCAAGAGTATCCTGAATTCATAAAAATACTGACAAAAATCTCCACCAAATGCATCCCCCCCCTGAGGATGCTGCACAAACTACATTCCAGGCACCTGTATGTCACTTTCCGATGACATACAAGCCCAGTATGCTGATTATGTACAACTTTACAACACCAACCCCTTTTCAGAAGAGACTGTCCAGTCAGGAGAAAAATTATGCTCCAAGATGGCAGAGGAAAGGTGTTCCTCATGGAAAAAAAATAGAAGCCCTTGTTATGACCCATAGTAGCAGAAAGGCATGGAACTTTATCAACAGAATTAGGAAGGATTTCACAAAGCCATATGAGCATCTGCAGGTAACAGCTAATCAAATTGCTCAATGCTGCTGCTAAATGGAAAATTCCCTAAGAAGCACCCAAAAAATAAGATACTTAGAACCCAAGTGAGGAACAAAATGTGATTAACTCAGATTTCACCATAACTGAACTCAATGCTGCCATAAACCTTGAACAGATTAAACATTTTGGAACAGGACTAAAGAGTGGTTATTAAACCTATACAACACTTGCCTCAGAATCCTAAGGATACCAATTCAGGAGGCATGCCAAAGTGGTTGCCTTTCTGAAACCAGGGAAAACGCCAACAGAAGCAAAAAATTACAGACCTATATCACTACTCAGCCACCTCTTTAAACTCTACAAATGATTAATTTTGAATATGCTACAACCCCTAATTGAACCCTATCTTATTGCTGAGCAGGCTTGTTTTAGACCAGGCAAATCCTGCATTTTACAAATTCTTAACCTCACTCAATATATAGAAAATGGTTATGAGCAAAAACTAGCCACAGGAGCAGTCTTTGTAGACCTAACTGCAGCATAAGATACCATAAACCATCTCACACTCAGAAATAAAATATACAGAATAACTAGAAACTATTGCCTTATCCTCTGATCCAATCACTCTTGGAAAACAGACGCTTTTATGTGGACCTTGGGGAGGGGGGGAAGCTGCTGGCACCTCCAAAAAATGGCCTCCCCCAGGGAAGTGTGTTATCACCATTATTTTTCAACATCTATGTCAATGTATCTCCCTATCTTTCCAGGAACTAGAAATTTTATCTATGCTGATGACCTTGCCATAGCTACTCAATCAAAAAATTTCACGTCCATTGAAACTACTCTATCACTTGTCTTAAATAGTCTAACCACATATTATAGCAGCAATCAACTAAAACCAAACCCCCTTGAAAACCCAGACCAGCCTTTTCCACCTTAACAATAAAGAAGCCAGCAGGAAGCTACAGATTTCTTGGGAAGGCTCTAATTAGAACTTAGAACATTCCTGGAACCCAATCTACCTCGGTGTGACTTTCGATCGCACTCTCTTATATAAAACACACATAGAAAAAACAAAGGCAAAAGTGAATTCAAGAAACAATATACTAAGAAAGCTTCCCTCCTCCAAATGGGGTGCAGACCTTAGCACACTGAGCTCTCTGCCTTGGCCCTTTGCTATTCTTCTGCTGAATATGCCTGCCCAGTATGGTCCGGATCCTGCCATGCTGAAAAACTTGATCCAGCATTGAATGAAAGCTACCGCTTAATTACAGGATGCCTGGAAACCAACACCGCTAAAAGACCTGTATACTTTAGCTGATATTGTACCCCCCTCCTTCAATTCGAAGATCTGCATTCTCAGCTGACAAAAGAACTAGACAAATGAATGATGAACACCACCCACTCTTCAGCCAGACCCCAGTGCCCAAAGACTAAGATCCCAACATAGCTTCCTGGCAACTGTTGAACCACCTAAAAACCTCCCAGAGACAAAACTTCAGCAATAGCTTGCACTATATCCTGAAAATAATACTGGTATTCCAACAGCCAAACATCTTCCACATGGTGTCCACTTGGACTGGAATACTTGGAAAAGCCTCAACAGACTTTGAACGACAGGACGCTGCAAACAAAACCTCATCAAATGGGGCTACCTTACTGGCACCCAGATAATTGTGAGTGTGGAACAACCCAGTCCATGGAACACCTTCTTTCTTGTCCCTTTCTTCCATCACCTTGCACAAAAGAGGACCTTATATCACTGAAAGAGCAGTGGATTGTGCAAGATACTGGAGGAACATCTGACCATATTTATTGTATATAAGTTATGTATAGTTTCCTTTTTTTCATATTTAATTATTATTCCCTGTATAATTCATCTACCAAATGTAAGTTGTTCTCGTTTGTAATGTATCCTAATTTGTTGTAAATAATATTGTACCACTTACTACTGTACCACTTATGTTTAGATATGAAATAAATAAACTTATTTATTATAAAGTGACAAATGCATTGGACATGGGAAATGCATATGCTGCAGGGGCGAATTCTCCATGCTTATTGTGCAAGCTCATTAATTGAGAAAGAAGTAATATTTATTTGTTAATAAATGCATGCATTTATAAGCATTCCATTTAGGCTTTTATTTTTGTAGACAGAAGACGTCTTAAGCTTGACAGCAATAATTGAGCTTTGCGTTGTGTATTGAAGGCCTATGCTTGCTCGTCTAGTCAATGCTACCTTGGCTTGCTCAGTTGTAGGAGTTTACAGGTCCTCGCAGCAGCTCTGTGATTTCATGCGTGTACATAGCCATCTCACGTCGTCTCACTCTGTTGCTTAAACACAGGCCATACGCAGTCAACATAGCTCTAGCCAGTGAGCTTCAGCCAGCCTTTACAAGTGTGCATGTTGCTTGGGAAAATTAAGTTACAACCAACTTTTTATGACGATGTTATTGACCAGTTCATAAAGAAGAACCGTAGGGTATAATTTGTATTCGAGTAGCTAAATTGAAAAGATAGAATATCATTTGTAAAATAAATGTTCTATTTTTATGATTAAATGTACATAAATTTCTAAATATATACCTTTAAATGGTTGGTAATTCATTATTCTGCTAAATCAGACTTCAATCACACCTCTCACTCCCTGAATGATAACAAGAGCAAATGCGAATTTCAAGACCAGCATTCGCCCCTGATATGCTGTGGTATATTTAGATTTTAAGGCCTTTGATAGACTATGACATGACAAGCTAGTTATTAAATTAAAACAGATGGAGTGGATAGCAAATTAGTGTGCTAGACTGGAGATTGGTTCTCTGCTAAGTATCAGTAAGTTGTATATGGGGGAGCAGTAACCTAGAAGAAGTCATTAGTGGCATGCTGTGCCCAAAGGATCTTTTTTGGGGCTATTGCAGCTAAACTTGTATTTTAATGATATTGGGTTTCAATGATCTGAATTTGTTTTCAGATGATACAAAGTTGGGAAGAACTATGAGGAATAGAACAGATGTTGTGGTTTTGCAAGAGGACTTGAATTGACTAGATAAATGGGAAAGTGGGGTTAGCAGTTTAATGTTGCAAAGTGTAAGGTTTTAAAATTCAGGAGCAAAGATGAAATGTAGAGTATACAATTAGAAGGGCTAACTTAGAGTAGATGGAAGGGATGAGGGATCTGGGAGGTGGTGAAGGACTTAAAATTTTGGAGATGCATTCCTAAAATGAGATAGCACGAAGGATTATGGCAATGATGTTGAGGACACAGACAAATAAGGATGTTATGGTTTCCATTGTATAAAGCTTGATTAGGCTGCATATGGATTACTGTGCACATATATGCTCACCTGATTTTCATAAGAATGAAGAGATATTTTAAAGGGTCTAGAGATGATTATCTAAGGTGGTTTCTGGTCTCTGGAATGTTGAATATGAAGACACATTAATGGATTGAAGTTTGCAGACATTATTCTAGTAGGTGGGAGGAGATGGAAGGGAGATCTGATTAAGACATAAGTTGGTAAGGGATTATTACCAGATTAATATGGATGAGATTTTTATAGAATGGGGTAGAGATGGGGAGAACAAGTACTATCCCTAGAGAGTGAATGTGAGAAGTAGTTTTTTGCATGAAGAGTGGTAAGTGATTGCCTGAGGGCACAGTGAGTGCAGAGATGGTGAATGCATTTAAGGCACAATATGATGAGTTTTGTGTGTGTGACAGTGGGACCTTTCATGATGAGTGTGACTCCCTGCATGTCTGGTGATAGTAATAATGTGATATGCTATTCATAATGCAGAATGTATCTCTCTTTTGCATTATTTCCAGTCTAATTTCCATCTTATTTAAGAAACCTTTCATTAGAACATTCTCCTCACCTTGTAACTTACCTAGGAATCCCAGACATTCCGTAAAATACGGGATCGTCCCGTTTTTTGATAATGACCTAAAATTCTTTCTTCAGAATTCATTCTTCAGAAAAGTATTGCAAGAGTGAGCAAGACTGATTGATTAATAAGAATATTGTCAGGTGAGAAGATCATTACTGTATTAACAATCTATTTTGTATCTATAATAGTAAGCAAAAAAACACTTGAAGGCAACTTAAAGTGGCTTAATGAAAATATGCAGCCTAACAATTGGATTTACTATTTGTTTACTTATACTTAGTATAGTGTGTGCATAGTAAACCTTACCACGCACATACTTGGAAAGTTAGAATCATTGTATAAGACTGGATGCGCATGCTAAATATGATGGATGCGCATACTAAACTTTCATCCTCAGTCATAAGTGTCCCGTATTTTTTTCCAATGTATCTGGGATCCCTAAACTTACCCTACCTTGTATCATTAAAAAAAAAAAATGAATGTATCCATCAATGCATAAATGAAGGTCGCAGAATGGGGTAAGGTAGGGTAAGTCTAATTACCCCAGTCCTGAAGATATTTTCAGGTGCAAACTTTGTTTGCTTACACTTGGATAAAGGATTAAACTAAATTTATTATAGTCTAACCAAGTGAAAAATAAACTTCCAACATCTTTCTCTAAATCCATAGTAATTCAATAATAAGGTGGTACACCTGTTGGCAACTTCTATAGGTAAATATGACCTCTCCTATTGCTTCTGCCTTAGTATCTCCATGGTTGGGTCTGCCTCCCACTGACGAGACCTCAATAAAGGTTGAACCCGGTCTGGGTAGTGGCCCTTCCCTTAAATGCATAGCAGTATACATGTCCACAAGGAAATGTGCTTTGCATTATGGGAGATATTGAGACAAGGAGTGATGTGAGCTCGATCCACCTTTGCTCGGAGTTGCACTACCTTACCCCAGTCCTGAAGATATTTTCAGGTGCAAACTTTGTTTGCTTACACTTGGATAAAGGATTAAACTAAATTTAGTATATTTCTCTCCTTTATCACATCCAGGAGTATATGAAATGCCTGCCCTGTACTTGTGACTTGGCTTACTATGGGCAGACAGTAAGAACTGTTGACATCTGTCTTGGAGAACATAAAAAATACATTCAGCACTATTGTTATGGCAAGTCAGGACTAGCAGACCATGTCTTGGAGACTCCCCCCCCTTTCACACAGGATTAAATGGAAGATAACAAAAGTGGTACACTGAAGTCATTATAAATCAGAGAGATTGTTTTTGGAATCAGCAGCATCTTTAAATCATTCTCCAAACCTCAACAAGTATGACTGTATCAATTTATCAAAAATCTGGGAGACAATCATTTTAAGATCAAATTAATACTGATTTTTTTTCCTTGTTATTCAACAATAGATGCCACCAATTAGGACTTTAGTTCCTTGTGTTGTCCATTACAATTTTTTTTAAACTAGTTCCACCAAAATATCAACAAATAAGTTAAATAAATATTCATTATTTTCTTATTAATCTGTGGTGTGAAAAAATACCATTAAATAAATTGACGTGCTGTCTGCTTTGTCTCAGGCAATGCATTCCATGCATCTACCACACTCATTGCAAAAAAAAGTTATTTTTCACTCCTTTGCTTACCTTCTTCTTACCTTGCTCATTTAACATAACTTTCAGGGAGGGTTCCTTGTTCTTTCCCTTTCATTTCCCTTTCTATAGTGGATAACAGATTTTACATCATCCTGATTTTATATCTCTGAATTAATTTCAAAAATATCAGTTTCATTCTAAAACAATGTATACATCGTTACAGGAACATATAAAAATTTAGTTTCAGAATGTTGTTCAATCTAAAATAGAATAACTTAGGCTTTGATAATACATTTCATATGCAGTATTTGAAAAAAGCAGTATGATGTGTACAGTAAAAGTAATATTGTATATTTTTTTATTGCAGCTGAATCATCCCCTCTTCCTGAACCATGGAGGCTTCATCTTCCCAGACCTCAGAAAGTTATCGCACCAGAGTATGTGTCTTTTCACCATTTTTATATGTTTATCATTATATCTTATTATCCAAATCTTTTATATCCTATTACTTTCAAAACATTATATTATGCAAATGCTTTATAGTGCGTGTGTGTGTGCGTGCGTGTGTGTGTGTGTGTGTGTTGCACATGCTGAGATTTTGTCTTGCTTTAGTTCTGAAATTAATAAAGCAATTTGTTCAAATTCAAATGTACAAATAATGTACCTGAAAAAGAAGACTAAGCAAATTAATATACAGAATGGAATGTTTGGGAATCATTGCTCTCATGATTCCTTATTAGTATTTATGATAATTTTGGTTTTTAGTAGATATTTTTAAAGAGACAAAAATATACAAAGAAAAGAAAATTAAAAAAAAAAAAAAGCTAGCAAATTTAAGCTAAAATTTACTTCTATGATTAGTCTTATATAGAATGGATTTATTCAATGTGTCACTATGAGATGTGCATGCCACTGAAAATAGCATTGAATAATTTTTTTTTGCTTATTTAATTAGAATAATTATTATTGTGTTATATAACATTATTGCAGAGGTTCTCCACCCAGAGAAACTATTTGGCTAAGGCCCGTTGAAAGAGCACCTCCCAGACCCACAAGAGAAGAAGAGCCCCGTCCTCCTCAAAAACCTGCTTTTACCACTCATTTACAAGACATTGTCCTTCAAGAAGGTGATAGAGCTAATTTCGATGCTAGGTTAATTCCTATTGGAGATCCCACAATGATCGTAGAGTGGTATGTCAATGGCAAACCTTTAGAAGCAAGTAAGTTACAAAAAATAATTTTTCAGTTGTTTTTTTTTTAAATAATTTTCTTAAATTAGGGAAATATCTTAATCTAGATTGGGCTTGGTAGCTAAAGCTAATGTATCCTTGTTGCCTTATAAATAAATTACTTGTGTGTTTTATTCCAGGTTCACGTGTAATGACAACATATCGTTTTGGCTATGTTGCTTTAACTCTTCTCCATATCTATCCTGAAGATTCTGGTGTTTATATGTGTAGAGCATTAAATGAAGCAGGAGAAGCAACGACCACTGCAACTCTCAAATGCAGTTGTAAGTTTTCTTTTGCACTTACTATAGTTTGTTAGCATTATTATTATTATCATCATCATCATTCAGCATATGATCATGAAGCCATAAGATTAGTGCATATCACATCTTAAATTCATTTAAGTGTCTCAAATCAAAAAAATCTAGTCTTTTTTCATTTACTCATTTTGTTATTTGTTCATTTTCTATGATTCCTCCTATTTTCATTCCCTCAGTTTCCTCTCCAGAAAGACAAAACTGAAAACAGATGATTATTTATTGCCATCACATTATTTTTATTACCATCTGACTTTTATAGAGACTTAACTTAGCATTGCTGCAGGTGGAAGATGACTTTTCATTATCATCTTCCACCTAAAAGGGACATGTGCACTTCTGTTTTGCAGGCGGTGAAGCCTGAAGAGGCATGAAAATGCATGTTATTATTCGGATCATTAGATCCCCATATAATCAGTAAGCATATTATAGGAGGTCTCACTCAACTGGACAAACATCGTCGTATGTGTTTTTGTGGTTTTTTTTTTGCAAGAATTGAAAAATCAAAACCTCTTGGTGGATTCAAGAAATGAAAGGTAGTCCTGGTAAAGAAAAAAATCATACTATAGTAAACAAATTTATATAGAGGGTAACTACAGTATTTGACAGTTGAAAGTTTATTTTTCACTTGGTTAGAGTATAATAAATTTAGTTTAATCCTTTATCCAAGTGTGAGCAAACAAAGTTTGCACCTGAAAGTATCTTCAGGACTGGGGTAAGGTGATCCAACACTAGGGCAACTCCTTGCAAAGGTGTAGCAAGCTACCAGCACTCCTGTCTCAGTATCTCCTTTAATGCAAAACACATCTCCTTGCGGATATGTCTAATGTTATGCCACTACCCAGACTAGTTTCGACCTTTATTGAGGTCGAATGGGAGTTCATGCCTTTCATCACTGGCCTCTTTAGATTTAAAAAAAAATTGTGCTGAGAGTCAGCTTGATAGTGAGAGAGGAGGAGAAAAGATAGAGTGGATAGTAGTAGATAGTTAAAAGAGGCCTCAGTCGATCTACTTGGCCTGACTTAAATGTCAGCACCAAGCAGATCTCTGACATTATCTCCCTCCATCCGTTCTTTTCAGCTTTCCCCGGTCAGTCACCTCTTCAGGTGTCTGCCCGAGGAAAGTGGGGAAAAACAAATGAAAGAAGCACCACATGAAAAAGAGGAACTAGTAAATAACATTAAAAATTACATATAACAATTTGTAAGAAACTAGGTAAATTCTGAAATTTCAACCTGAATGATCAGTTTAATACTGAGAAGAGCGGGGACAGAGCCTGGCTTGGGTGATGCAGCCCACAAGGAGCTGCACCACCTCGGTGTAAGCCTTCGCAGCCCAGGTTCTCAGGATACCCCCTCCTGTGTGGATTAGACATAGACCTTTTTTACAACAAAAATTCTAATCTGAAAGAGGACAAAAAGAAGAAAAAACAAACCAGAATTTTTTTTTTTTTTCTCTCTCTCTGGCAGATCGATACTAGGAGTCGACTGACTTGTTAGGCGAGGTTTAAATCCTCCTGCTGTCTATTGTTGTGGGTTTTAATGATGAGATCTGCTAATTTGTCTCTACGGACGTGGTTTAGCATGTAGAGGCCTCTGTGCAGTGCTAGTCCCACGTTGTCCTCTGCATCGATAAGACCAATGATCTTTTCAGGAGTGATTTCATCTATATTATCGACAAACACGTCGTTCCATTCTGCACTGACGACTCTTGGCCTGTTTTGTCCTGTGAGAATCAGTTGAATGTCTCCGAATGTTTCTATTGCTTTTCGTAGTCTCGCCTCCTCCTCGGGGAAATCTTTTAAGAGATGCAATATAGGTGCATTGGCCTTTGCGTGAGGGAACTTTGTGGGTTCTGAAGTTGACTTTATATTTCAAACTTGTGCTGGACTTCCTTGTTTCGATTTTTTAATATTTACTTCTTCAGGGCTGGCTGGCCTCTTTTGTGTGGTTTCTGAATTGTTGATTTCCATATCTACTGCCTCCGTGTCCTCGTCTATTGTGACTGCAGTGATAGTTCCGTTTTGTTGGTGCTGCTGGTTATTTTCGGTTGCTACGTCTGTAGTAGCGGTTTGATCGGTGGCCAGTTCCTCCTGCCCTTCATCTCTCCTGGTTGCAGGCTTCTCCACTGGTGTACTTGGCAGTGTTTCGGAGGTGGCGGCATGATTCTTTGTTGTTCCCTCATGCACGGCCTTCAGGGTGGGGAAATCATTCGGTTCTGCGCCAATAACATTTTGGACTGTTGTTTCCGTGTTGGGCATAATAGTGCCTCCCGATTGGCATGCCGATTGGCACTGTGCTGGTGTATGACCCGCTATTAGGCAGTTCTTACACTTTAACTTCGGGCACTGGGCCCCGAGATGAGTCAGGGCTCCACATTTAAAACATTGCCTCTTTACTCTCTGGTAACTCACCATTACCCTGGCCGATCCGATCATTACAAAATTCGGAACTTCCGTTTTCATCGTTAACGAGAACGTGACTTCCCCCCGACATCCATTCAGGGTAGTCAGCGTCTTTGCCTACTTGGACATCTCATACGGTTCCCCATTTCGAAAAGACTTGATTAATTATGTCGTTGCCTCCTTCTAGGTATTCCAGAGGGAATCGCTCTATTCTCATCTTTTTAGAGATGCTACCAACGACAAAAGGATGGCAAAGTTTCCCTTCACACTCAACCCCTTTGAGTAATTTCTCCCTTGTTGTTGTATTTTTACAATTGTTGTATTTTTACAAACTACTTGATATGTGCCACCCCCATAGGGGGTAAAGCCAGAAATATTATCTGCCCCTACGCAGTCAATTAGCGCTTTCGCAAACGTCCTCTTGTGTACACTTGCATCGATTTCGAACCCAAGGGTTCTTACTCTCGGTAGAGCCGAAGACATACTTCAAAAAAAAAAAGGGAAGAGTAGACCCTTGTACGATCCAAGTCCACAAAAAGACAGACCTCTAGAAAAGGCCAAGCTTTCCCTGTTTGCAGATAAGAAAAACCTGTTAAACTTAGGTACAGGGGGAACACAAAGAACCAAAGAAGAAAAAAAAGACAAAGGGTTCTTACCAAGGCAGCAGGACTGTAATAGGAGCTCTCTCTCGGGGTCTGGAAACTGGAATCCAAGGCTGGGATACTTTCACTGCAGAGCTGGAACATGGAGCTTTCTCTCGGGGCCGCTAAATCTGGGATCTGGGACTTGTCTCTTCAGTGGGAGCCAGGCCCAAGCTGAGATACCAGGCAGAAGCATTCGCAGGTCATCTCTACCTATAGGAGTTGCCAAATGGTGTGCCACCCTTTTTTTTAATAAATTACTCTGGATTTAGAGAAAGATGTTGAAAGTTTATTTTTCACTTGGTTAGAGTATAATAAATTTAGTTTAATCCTTTATCCAAGTGTGAGCAAACAAAGTTTGCACCTGAAAGTATCTTCAGGCGCAAATAAAGGTTAATAAAGGTCAAAACTAGTCTGGGTAGTGGCCCTTCCCTTAATGCATAACATTAGCCATATCCGCAAGGAGATGTGTTTTGCATTAAAGGAGATACTGAGACAGGATGCTGGTAGCTTGCTACATCTTTGCAAGGAGTTGCCCTGGTGTTGTATCACCTTACCCCAGTCCTGAAGATACTTTCAGGCGCAAACTTTGTTTGCTCACACTTGGATAAAGGATTAAAATAAATTTATTATACAGTATTTGACAGTAAATAAGAAAGGTAAGCTTCTTGACTGGTAGACAGTTTCAAGTAGAGTGATGTGGACAAATTTCTGAATCAGGTTTATGATCCCAACAGTTCTGGTAAAAAAAATTAAAAGAATTTTTCAAGCCATCAGAAAAGGCAGATAACATAAAGAAAAATAAAAACCAGATCTTGTTGACGATCTGAATAGCAGAGTAGTAAATGAACACCAAGCAAACAAACAGAAGTTTCTTGGATAAAGGAGTAGTGCTAATAATAGCTAATAATAGTTGAAAGTACCTGCTGGATTTCTATTCAAGACATGGACTAGTGTCATTACTAATATCATGTTCCAGTATAAAAGTGTGCATAAATTTGAATGGAAAGAACACAGAAGAAATAAAAAAGTCTTATTGAAAATAATATCTTCAGACTAGTTCAAGATACAAGAGAATATAAGGGATTTGAAGTAGAAGTGATCACCGTTTAATTTTAAGCAGGATAAAATTGTATATCATATTAAAAAAAAAAACATATATGAAAGTTTTAAAAATGACACAACTTGAGCAGCTTTTAGAGATGAACTGTAGAGTGAAATATACAAATATTATTAGAGAAAGAAAAATGAAAGAGTTTAAGAATAAGAACCAAACCTAAGTCTGCAGCAAAATCTGAAGGAAACATTGACTTAGTGGATTCTGATAGGAAAGGATATGTAGGTTTTTTTTTTTTTTTTTTTGCAAGAATTGAAAAATCAAAACTTCTTGGTGCACTCAAGAAATGAAAGGTAGTCCTGGTAAAGAAAAATATCATACTGAAAGTTACTGGCTAGTAAGTACTCTGAGCGACTACAAAGTAACATGTAAGAAAGCTAAGCTGTCTGCAGAAACAGCTAAATTATGGAAAGATTTTGATCAGAATATTGAAGATAAAATATTGAAGAGTATGCAATCAGAAGTACATATCAATACTTGATCTAGAAAAGCCATCAGTAACCTGAAATGTGAAAAGACAGCTGGGATATATATATAATATAATCAACCAGAATTAGGTGTCTGGAGGAAAAAAGTTTGGAAATGCAATATTAGGGAAACTAGAGCAACTGAGTAGTGGGAGATGCAGGTGAGAGTATTGTGTTGGCACACTCACTTACCTCAAGAATGCTCAAATAAATACTAAATTTGGTTACCTAGGTCTGGAATTTGAATTGGACTATCAACACAAGATGCAAGGGTAGTTGTGAGGCAAAGGGGATAATGCAGTTTATGAATACTAATGGTAGAGGCATCTGGAATAAGAAGGAAGTTTTTGGCATTGGTAAATTCAACTCGTCCAAAAGTTATAAGCATTGTAAGACAGTTGACAGAACCTGATATAGCCATAGAAATAGAATGCATTTAGAGAGGACATTTACCAATGCCAAAAACTTCCTTCTTATTCCAGATGCCTCTACCATTAGTATTCATAAACTGCATTATCCCCTTTGCCTCACAACTACCCTTGCATCTTGTGTTGATAGTCCAATTCAATTAAATTCAACTCATCCAAAAGTTATAAGCATTGTAAGACAGTTGACAGAACCTGATATAGCCATAGAAATAGAATGCATTTAGAGAGGACAGAGAAAAGGAGGATGGGTATGGCTAATGATAACATAATGACTGCAGCTAACAAAAATAGGAGTTTGGCAAGGAAGCAAAAATGCAGGAAGAACTATGTTTAAAGCTGACCAGCATGATAAAGAGATTAACAGGAGAAAATATATAGTTGATTACTGCTATAGGCCAGTTGTGTCAAGTAAGATGGGAATGGCATGCATCAGCAAATTAGCACACTGAATGTACAGCAAGTAATTCTTATGGAGGATATCAGCAATGATTAGACATATTTAAAAGATTTAATATTTAAAAAATTCACATGGAGAGAAGGAAATTAAATTTAGACATCTGTTAAGAGATGATTACCTAAAACAACATCTTATTCAGGGTCTTAAGGTTTGAGAGTGCTGGATCTGGTGATAGCATCAGAGAAAATTTATCCTTAACCAAGGTAGCCACATTACCTCTGATTGGAGAGTGATAATGCAATCTTGACAACTGGGAAGTTGCCAAATGTGGTGTTTTCAGTTAAGAATGGAATATGTTTAACTACAGAAAGTGATTTTACAAACTTGCAGGCAACTTAAAGCAGTGGCATGGCAGAAGAATGGGAGATGGTCAAATCACTACTTGAAGTAGTATCAGATAGATGTATCATATATCAGATTTATACCCAGGGTCACGATGATAAATAAGAAAGAAACTTTAGTGGATGAGTAGCATCAATAAGCATAAGCTAAAAAAAAAAAAAGGAGGGAGGGTATATGAAAAGAAAGGTGACGACAAGCTATGAGCAGTAAAAAAACAGGCAAGAAGGATGACCAGCATAGTAAGGAAGGCAAAATCAAATTGCAAGAGAAAATGAGCTAAACATGCCAAATAAAATTCCAAAGACTTCTTGCACAGTGTGGCATTAAAAGAAAGAATGACTATGCAAGAATAACTTGAATGAATTCTGATAGTAAAAGGATGACAGAAACTCAAGAAATAGTCAAGTTAAGGTGTGATTACATTGTGCAGATGTATCTTCCTGGTAAAAGTACTGCACTGACTGTAAAAAGAATTGACATATAGATAGAGGCAGATGAACTGGATGTTCTTACTATATTGCATAATCTTAATATGAATACATCCATGGGATATTGGCCATGTATTATCAGAATATGCAAGAGTACCTCCCGTGATGAGTCAAACAACTCATCATGGGAGGTGCGCACTGTTACACATAAAGCCCACCAAACCGTGCTATAAACTCTTTTATTCTATCTGCATTCACCACACTATCTATCAGGCAATAAATTCCAAAACAACCACTCTCCTTGAAGAGAACCTGCTTTTTATACCCTTGTTCACATCCTCTTATACAGTTTCCAGAAATGGTCCCACATTCTACTCCCTTCTCCCATTCTATGAAAACTTTCTCCCACATTAACCTGGATAACAACCCTATAACAACTTAAACATCTCGGTCATATCCCTTTTCCTCCTGCTATTGAGCAGGGGACCAAATTTGTGCATAATAATCCATATGAGGCTTTATCAATGCCTGATAACTTGTACACAATTTGATCTGCTTTCTTGGTCTTCCTCTTCTGCTGCTTCCATTTATTAGTCTGTAGAGAGCAAGAATATGCATTTATTTTAACTATATGGAAGAAAGTGCAAATGCTAAAGAACAGAGGAGTCTAATTTGCCCAGTATATAAAAAGAATGAGAAAATGGTTTGTGAAAATTATAGAGATATTTCTCTGTTATGTACAACATGAAAAGTATTTACTTCTGTTTTACAGCACAAATTAAATCCATTTATGGATACGATAAGTAGTGTCTACCAACCAGTTTCAGAAAATGCAAATCTATAAATGGATCAAATACATACATACATAACAGTTATTAGAAAAATTTTGGGAATTTAATATAAATATTCAGATTTTTGTTGATTTCAAACAAACATAATGACAGCATTAATAGAAAAAATTATATGAGATCATGAAGCACTTTGGAATACCAAAGCTAGCAAAACTTACAAAATTATGATATGGTTCATTGAAGATAGAAGGGGTGAAAAGGGAGGGGGGGGATGATATTGACAATAGAGAAGAGTTATGTCCATACAAAGTAGAGATGCAAGAGGGAAATAGTGCCAGTGGTTTTGAGGCAGTATAGTGTGAGATAGAGGTGAATAGAATGAAATACTTGGTTGGATGTTGTTACAGACCTGGTAATATGGATGGTAGTGACTATGAAATGTATAATCAAATTAACAAAGCAAATAAGAAAAGAATGATCATTATGGGTGTTTTTATTTATGGCAATAAAGACTGGAATGATGAGATAGCAACTGGAAGTAAAGAAAATGAGTTTCTTGAGTTTTTGAGGGATAACTACCTCAGACAGTATGTAACAGAGGGCACACAAGGACTGAGGGTCTTGGATTTGGTCATCTCATCAGAGGATGTAATTCTAAATGAAGTATCAAATCATCCACCAATTGGTGAGAGTGACTATCAGGTGATTACCTGGGTTTGCCAGCAGTGTCAGGACCTCTGTGAGAAAAGGGTACATGCTTCTTGTATACAGAATAGAACTATGGGGGGGGGGATTATGAAGAGCTCAGGAGACAGCTTGCAGGTGTGGCATGGAATGAGGAATTAGCTGGAAAAGAGATTAATGCAACTTGGAGGATTTTCAAGAACTATCTAGTAGAGGCAATGTTTAAATGTATTCCAAGGGTCAGAAGGTTAAATAAGGTGGTGTGAAATTGATGAATTAAGAAGTGGTAACAACCAATTCCATGAGGATTACAAAGACTAGGCAATGCGGGTGATTGGTTGGTAAGGGTAGCAAAAGTGAGGTATGAACAGTTACTAATAAAGCCAAAAAGAATCCTGAGGAGTTTTTTTGATATGTAGCCAGCAAAAGAAAGAATGATTATGGAAGGATGACATTGAAGTTTTGGAAGTTTTGTTGGAGATACTCAATGAGCAGTTCATAAAGGTCTTTCAATCTTGTGAATGTGAATCTGAATCTCAATGGAGAGATTGAGAGCAGTTGATAATGGGGGAGGGGAGACTGACTGTAAGTGAATAAGAGATGTATGGGGAGTTGAGCAAACTAGATGTAAATAAAGCCGTTTGACTTGATAATATATCACCTTGTATTCTGAAGGAATGTGCCAGGGAGTTGACACTTGCCTTGACATATTTTTTTAATATGAGTCTTGCACTGGGTCAAGTTCCTAAGGAGTGGAAGGAGAGCAAAATTCTGCTGCTTCATAAGGGAGATGATAGAACTCAAGCATCAAACTATAGGCCTATCTGTGTGTCAGGTGTTGTGGTTAAGTTGTTGGAGAAACTTGCGAGAACTAGGATCCAGAATTGAGTTGACAACAATGGTATTATCTTTGATAGACAGCATGGATTTGCTAAAGGGAGGTCATGGTTTAGTAATCTACTTACTTATTACAACAAGGTAAATGCTTCCTTGGGCAGAGGAAAGGATACACATAATATACATAGATTTTGCATATGCTTTTGATAGGTTACTGAATGATAAGTTGATTGTCAAACTAGAGCAGATGGGGTTGTATATTAGATTAGTGCATTGGAGTGGAGACTGGCTATCTGATAGGTATCAACAAGTTGTGTATGGGGGAGCCATATCCACAAAAAGTAAAGTCACTAGTGGTGTGTCTCAGTGGTCTGTTTTAAGGTCATTACTATTTAACTTGTATCTATAGGACAGTAGTGAGGCCAGCTATGACATATATGCTATAGAAACTGTGGCCCTGAGGAAAATTAACATCAGCAGGATGGAAGTAGCAGAGATGAGAATGCTTAGATGGATGTGCGGTGTGACCAGAAAGGATCGCCTGAGAAATGACTATGTAAGGAACGGTGAAAGTTACGAACTTAGGAGCGAAGATACAGGAGGCAAGGTTGAGATGGGTTGGTCATGTGATGAGGAGAGAGGACGAATATGTGGGAAGAAGGGTCATGCAGATGGATGTGCAAGGAAGGAGGAAGTGTGGGCAGCCAAAGAAGAGATGGAGGGAGCTGGTAGAAGAGGACTTGAGGATGAACTTGGATGTGGTGACATCCCAAGACAGGAGAATGTGGAGGAGACACGTCATCAACAGTGACCCCACTTAAGTGGGAGAAGCTGCAGAAAAAGAAGAAGAAGAAGATGACTGTTTAACTTGTATATTAATAATGTTGTGAAGATTCGAATGGAGATATTCAGTTGTTTGTAGATGATGCCAAGTTGGACGTGGTTGGACGAACCACGAAAAGTAGAGATGTTGTGGCCTTACAAGACGACTTGAATAAATTGAGTGATTGGGCATGGGAGTGGGGATGTGAGTTCAATGTTGCAAAATGTAAGGTTTTAAAATTTGGGAAACAAAAATGAGATGCAGAATTTATGCTTTCTGGTGAGGATATATTGTCAGAGGTGGAGTAAATAAGAGATCTTGGAGCGATAGTGGATAAGGATCTGAAATTTAGGGGACACATTGCCAAAATGGTGAAGACAACACAAAGGCTTCTGGGAATGATGTGGAGGACACTGACTTGTAGAAGTAGGGAGATTCTTGTTCCATTGTATAAGGCTTTGATTAGGCCACACGTGGACTACTGTGCCCGGATTTGGTCACCTGGTTTTCAGAAGGATGTTGGAAAGGGTATATAGAGGCGACTGACTAAGGTAGTTTCTAACCTTTGGAAAGTCAAATATGAGGAATGATTGAGAAGCTGCAATTTGCAGTATCTGGTGGATAGGAGGAAGGGGGGGGGGATGATAGAGACCTACACCAGTGTACAAGATATGATAGAGACCTACACAGGTGTACAAGTTAGTAAGGGGGGTTGTTATAGGATCAATGTTGGAAAGGTTCTACAGAAAACAGTGCGAGAACCAGATGTTATCACTGGAAACTGTATAAAGAGGGTCTGAATAGGGGAGTGAGAAGCAGGTTTTTTTCAAGCAGAGTTCTGAATGATTGGAATGTTTGGCCTGAGACTGTGGTGTCTGCAGAGAATTTGAGTGTGTTTAAAGCGTGGTATGATGAGCTATATATATGATAAAAGGACCTCCTAGATGAGTCTTTGACTCAGTGGGGTCTTGGATAATAATAATAATTAGCAATGGAAAATTCAGAAACACATGTTAAAATATAAAATAATTTAATATATCCCTTTCCAATATCTCAGAGATTAAAACAATGATAGTCTATAATTTAGTTTAATCCTTTATCCAAGTGTGAGCAAACAAAGTTTATGCCTGAAAGTATCTTCAGGACTAGGGTAAGGTATTACAACACTGGGCAACTCATTGCAAAGGTGGAGCAAGCTAACATCACTCCTATCCGAAAGTATCTTCAGGACTGGGGTAAGGTAGTACAACACCAGGCAACTCATTACAAAGGTGGAGCAAGCTAACATCACTCCTATCTCAGTATCTCCCATAATGCAAAACACATCTCCTTGCAGATATATATAATGTTATGAATTAAGGGGAGGGCCACTATCCAGACTAGTTTCGACCTTTATTGAGGTCTCTTCAGTGGGAGTCGGGCCCAGACGTGGAGATACCAAGCAGAAGCAATAGCAAGGTCATCTTCACCTATAGGAGTTGCCAAAAGGTGTGCCACCTTTTTAATAAATTACTCTGGATTTAGAGAAATCTCCACGTCTGGGCCTGGCTCCCACTGAAGAGACCTCAATAAAGGTTGAAACTAGTCTGGGTAGTGACCCTCCCCTTAATGCATAACATTATATATATCCACAAGGAGATGTGTTTTGCATTATGGGAGATACTGAGATAGGAGTGATGTTAGCTTGCTCCACCTTTGCAATGAGTTGCCCGGTGTTGTATTACCTTACCCCTGTCCTGAAGACTTTCAGGCGCAAACTTTGTTTACTCACATTTTGATAAAGAATTAAACTAAATTTATTATAGTCTAACCAAGTGAATAAACTTTCAACATCTTTCTCTAATCCAGAGTAATTTAATAAAAAGGTGGCACACCTTTTGGCAACTCCTATAGGTGGAGATGACCTTGCTGTTGCTTCTGCCTGGTGTCTCCATGTCTAGGGCTGGCTCCCACTGAAGCGACTTCAATAAAGGTCGAAACTAGTCTGGGTAGTGGCCCAGACTAGTTTCAACCTTTATTGAGGTCTACCTACTCACTGATGAGACCTCAATAAAGGTTGAAACCAGTGCGGGGCAGATCTGGCTTTGAAAGGCTCCGCTTGAAGGTAGGTTTTTGCCTGTCTCTGTGTGGGGCCACTGCTGACATTATGGTTCTGCTTTCTGGTGGGGTGAGGCTACCACTGGTTAGAGCCAATGCTGAGAAGTTCTTCTTGGTGATAGGGTGAGCCTGTCACTGAGTGGAACAACGCTGGGTTGGGCGATCTTTCAGGATCGTCTTATTTTTAGAGCCTGCTTCTCCTATACATAAGGTTGAAACTAGTCTAGGTAGTGGCCCCTCCCCTTAATGCATAACATTATACATATCTGCAAGGAGATGTGTTTTGCATTATGGGAGATACTGAGATAGGAGTGATGTAATCTTGCTCCACCTTTGCAACGAGTTGCTGGTGTTGTACTACCTTACCCCAGTCCTGAAGATACTCTCAGGTGCAAACTTTGTTTCCTCACACTTGGATAAAGGATTAAACTAAATTTATTATAGTCTAACCAAGTGAAAAATAAACTTTCAACAATGATAGTCTAGTTTCAATACTTGTTTACTTAGCTCTGGAAAATATATTGTCATCACTAAATACTAAAAGCACTCATTAAAATAAATCAGTGTAGATTGTAACATATGCAGATGACATTAATATAATGTCAAGAACCAAATAGAAAGCAGAAGAAATATATTTGGAATTATATAAATTAGCTAACAGCACTAAAAATTAATCAACAAATAATCAGAATAATGATTAATACTAGGCAGAATCAGATAACTGATATGCACGAAAATTGGGAACCTTAATTTAAAAGAGAAAATGAAACTTAAAATATTTAGATATGATGATTAAAGGCTAACCAAATGAGATGATAGAAGTGCAGAATTGAATATAGAGGGGATAATTAGACCTTTCATTCTCTCTCTCTCGTCCACGCGGTTAGCCTAGTGGCTTTGCGCTTCGCAACCATATGCCTGGGGAAGGAGTGTCCTAGGTTCGATTCCCGTCAGAGACGTGAGGAGCTGAAGGATCTTCCTCAGCCATAGCCAAGTTAGCCGGTCTTGGGCGCTGGCAGTTGGTTTTTTTTTCCGCCAGTTTATCTGGTGTTTTTCATTCCGCAAGCAGGCAAACCGGCCCCGTGAACACACAGGGATACAGCCAAGAATACCTTGAGGCATAGGAGTGACCATTCTATCCTCGTATTTCGGTTACGAAATCCAAGCATGCTTGGAAGGTTGTGGGCCTTAAAGGCCTGTTAAAACCATTGGGATAGATAGATTCTCTCTCTCTCTCTTTCATGTGTATTCAGGTCAAAAGATATACCATTGGTAGACTAAAGTACAAATATATAAATTGATGATTCATCCAATTCTGTTATATGTAAATGTGAAACTTGGATATTTACAGTGGGAGTGGAGGATCTGATATTAGCTTTTGAAAGTAAAATCCTTAGAAAAATATTTGGCCAATGAATGAGAATAGTCACTAGAAGGTCAGATACAATCATTAGTTATCAATTCTATAAAGAACCTATTATATCTAGTGTAATGAAGCTCAAATAGTGGTAGTGGGCAAGATATGTTTTTTGAATGAAAATGACAGCGTTAAGAAAAGGAAAACCAAGAACAGAATTTATAGATACCAGTAGTCAATATAGCAATATCATATTGCAAGTCTAAATGAGAAGTACAATTATGGATAGACAGAGTTGGAGGCAACAAATCTAAAAGACCAAGGCTGCAGAGCTGTGATTTGGGCTGTAGAGCCATAGGAAAAAACAAGAAGAAGAGATCAAGAATACTGAACATTAGTATGCTCATGTCTAAGGTATCCCAACCTCCTCAGATGATTTATGTTTCTTAATTGTTTCTGTTATTAGTTTTCATTGGTATTCTTCAAGGGTGATACTATTGGGGGGAATGGTTTTGCCATTTACAACTTAATTTTCATCAAAGGCATGTTTGTTCCAAAGCTAATGATAATATTAATTGCAAAGTGAAAAATGTGAGATTGAAACTAGCAGAACAAAATATACAGTTGGTTGCTGCTATAGACCAGGTGATGAAATAGATGGTGGAGATAGTATGCATAAGCAAATACAAGAAATGAGTGGAAGGAGGGTAATTATTATGGGAGATTTCAACTATGGTAACATTAATTGGAAGGAGGAGAGGACACATGGGAGGAAGGAATTGGATTTTATACGGTTATTAAGGGATAACTATCTGCGACAGCATGTAATGGAAAATACTAGGAGTCAGTGAGTGCTTGACCTAGTAATTGCATCTGAGAATTTGGTTGTAACGAATATGACCACGTTGCCACCAATTGGTGAGAGTGATCATAGGGTGATCTTGACTTCGGAGGTGGCTAAAGGTGTGGAATTTACAATTAAGACAGCATACATGTGGAATTATCGGGCTGGTAAGTATGACAAGCTTAGGAGTTTGATTGGTTCAGTGCCATGGCATGTACAACTGCAAGGGCTAGAAGTTGATAATGCATGGGAGGCAGTTAAGAAGTGTTTGCATAAAACAATGGCTGACTGTATACCTAGAGTCCGAATAATAAATCAAGTAGGGGTTAAATGGATTGAATAACACCATTAAGCTTGAGCTGCAAAAAAAGAAACAACTATGGAGGGAATTTAAGAAGAAAGGTGACTGGCAGGCACATGAATGGTATAAAGCGCAGGCCAGAAGGGTAACAAATGTGGTAAGAAAAGCAAAAAAGGATTATGAAAGAACATTGGCCGTGCAGACTAAAGAGAATCCCGAACAGTTTTTTCGATATGTTGCAAGTAAAAGAAAAAATGTGTATGGCAGAATGATTTTAAAGAATGCCGATGGTAGGGAGGTAACCAAATCAGTTGATATAGTAGAATTACTGAGTGAGCACTTTACAAGAGTATATCATCCAGGTGGTGACATTGCAGAAATGGAAGAACCAACAGCTTATACGGGAATTGTGGTGAATGAAGTGGAGATGAATAGTCTATTACAAAACCTCAATGTCAATTCATCAGCTGAATTGGATGGCTCGTGTCGTACGAGAAGTGGCTAAAGAATTGTCAGTGCCTTTGACCATTTTGTTTAATTTGAGTCTCAGGTCTGGGATAGTCCCAAGGGAGTGGAAAGAGGGTAAAATAGTTCCACTGCATAAAGGAGGTTCAAAGACTGCTGTTGTAAATTACCAACCGATTAGCATATCAGGAATAGTTCTCAAGGTCTTGGAGAAATTAGTCAAGAGAAGAAAACAGGATTGGATAGATGAAAATGGGATACTGTATGGGGGACAACATGGTTTTGTGAAGGGTACATCATGCCTCAGTAACTTGCTCACATTTTATAACACAGTGACGGCTGAACTGGATAACGGTAATGGGTTTACAGTGATTCTACTGGACCTTGTGAAGGCCTTTGACAGGATACCACATGGAACTGTAATCAGTAAACTGGAGCAGATGGGTTTGGATATAGGGTTGGTGAGATGGATAGGAGAGTGGTTGATGGAAAGATACCAGAGAGTGGTTTATTCAGGAGTTGTATCCAAAAGACGGCTTGTGACTAGTGGTGTGCCGCAGGGTTCTGTTCTTGGATCACTACTATTCAATTTGTTCATTAACGATATAGGAAATGATCTGAGAGGACGTGTTCACTTGTTTGCTGATGATGCAAAGTTGGGTAGAGCAGTTGTGAGTGCACAGGATGTCAAAACTTTGCAAGATGATTTCGATAGTTTGGAGGACTGGGCTAAGGAAAATGGATGTCAGTTTAATGTGGCAAAGTGTAAGGTTATGCATTTTGGGGTGAAAACATTAGCAGCAATATATCACATTGGTGGAACTATACTCCAGGAGACTGATGAGGCCAGGGATTTGGGAGTGTTGGTGGATTGGAAGTTAAAGTTTAGGGGGCACATCGCAAAAGTGGCTAAATCAGCTCATCAAATCACTTGGCTTCTCAAAAATACTTTAACAAGCAGAGACAAACAAGTTATTGTTCCTCTGTATCGAGCCTTGATAAGATCCCATCTAGACTACTGTGCCCAGATATGGGTGCCAGGGTTTCTTCTTGATAGGGAGGAGGTGGAGAGGATCCAGAGAAGAGTGACCAAGATGATACCAGGTCTGTGGAATGAACCTTATGAGAACAGAGGTTGAAGATTTGTGGGTTGCAAAGATTTTTTGATAGGCAGAAAAGGGGTGATATGATTGAGACATTCAAATTACTGAAGGGTTTCTATAAGATTAATCCAGAAGATATTTTTGAGAATAGGACTGGTGGTGGAGGACTAGGGGCCATACGTGGAAGCTGGGCAAGAATGTGGTTAGCAAGGGTGTTAGAGCTAGGTTTTTTACTTGGAGAGTGGTGAATGAGTGGAATTAGCTGCCAGAGCCTGTTGTGGGTGTTATGACCATGAATGAATTCAAGGTGAGGTATGATAGATACTGTGTGAATGTCGAATAGTTGCTCTTGACATGATGTTAGGGCCTCCCTCGATGAGTCTGTCGACTCCTTGGAGTTGCCCAGGATAATAATAATAATAATAATAAAGCCTAGGAGTCATATAAATATGACCTGAATGGTAGTTTTATTTTATCATTGTCACATCCCCATATGTCCCGAGGGCACAGAAGTCTGACATATATCAGTTTACAGGCCGAAGTTAACTCTGTGAGAATGGCCAGTCCTCAGCAGAGTGCCGAGCATCAAACGATTGAACCCTTCCAACTACTAACTGCACTCAGACTTGCTTAACTTTTTGCTTGAGCCGTTAGTAGCAGAGACTCTACCAATCAACCAACCTTTGCTGTCAACCTATGGTAGTTTTATAGAGATTAATTTTTGTGTGTGTAATGATGAGTTATGATTTCCAGTATATTACATTTAATAATTTAGTAATTAGAAAAAAAGAGCAGTTTTATGACTGTATTGGAAAGATATTGTAATATTCTGATATGTGTGTGTGTGTGTATTTATAAATATAAATACTGTGGAGAAAACTTTAATAATTTTAATGAATTGCCACTATCAAAAGATTTACATTCCTCTTTGAAGTGCATTGTTTCATAGTTTAAACTTTTTTTTCTAGCTCTTGCAAAGATTGAAAGAGTTTCACAACATCCAGAAAGTTTAGAAGCAATTCAACATCTTGAAGACTGGGAACGTTATAGGCGACAAGAATCAGTAGAGGAAATTGTTTCTGTTCAAAAGCCAAATTTTATAAGACCATTGAATAATCTTGAAAATCTTCAGGAAGGAGGTTTTGCACATTTTGAGGCCCAAATAACTCCAGTAAATGATCCAACTATGAAAGTAGAATGGTTCTTTAATGGACGTGCACTAACTGCAGGTTAGTAAAATAGAGAAAAACTAGATGTGAACTTAATGTGTACTACCTGCATATACGTCAATATAAACAAAAAATAATAAGCAGTGGCTATTTACAAGATTATAATTAACATTCCTGATATATTCCTTTTCACAAGATTTCTAGCATATATCTCATTGAGTTCAAATAATAGTATTTTTGAATACTAGCTTGATGATATCAATGACTAATTATTATTAAGTCATTGATATCATCAATGACTTAATAATATTAAGTTGTACTTTTTAAAACATTTTAATAATCTACTAAATGGGTTAAAAATATATTCATATTCATTACTTCTATTCTGAAGTTAAAAAATATTAATGTTTCCACATCTTACTAAAATTTGTTATCAGTATGCCATTTGCATCTTTATTCCTATCAGCATTGTCCATTCTCAATTTAGATTAGTAAATAACTCATAAGATGCTCGTTCCAAAACTGGGATGTACATGATATGTGGAGAATTGGCTTCATCAGATCTAATGGAAGATTTGTCTTAGTTAGCCATGAAAGTACTGCAACAGAGACCAGGCAGAAACCTTAATAGAGCAAAATCTCTCATTCAGTATGCCTTATCCTGGTCCCTGAAGAGAATCAACCAGTTTGAAACAGATGTCAGGCCAGTGAAACCTTTATCAAATGCACTAATAAAAAGCAAATGTATGAATGCTTGGACAGTGCCTGTGTCTTTTAAGTAGTGCAAGCTAAGGCAACTTGGAGATGCCAAGGATTGTATTCTCATACACCCTCAGATCAACTTATGAAACTTTCATATTTTCTACAAACGTGCGGCTTTGAAATAATGTTGGATCTAGTATCCACTTTGCCTATGTAACCTTACATTTAGTTTGCATTAAACTGGCATCCCCATTCATTTCCCTCCTTTTCACTTATTCAATTCTTCTTGAGGAGTCAAAACATCAACACTGTTACTAATAACCATCCCAAGTTTCACATCATCTGCAAACAGCTGAATGTCTCCCTGTAGTACTGACAATATCATTGACATAATGATTGAACAGTAATGGTCTCAGTACTGAACCCTGTGGAACTCCACTTGTAACCTTCTTATTCCCAGATACTGCTCCCCTATATACAACTCTGTGATATCTATCCTAAAGCTAGTCACCAATCCAGTCCATTAACCTGATATCCAAACCCATATGTTGCAACTTAAAAACCAAGTTAAAAGGTTTGATAGGATACCACAAACCCTATTAAATGCCATTGGAAATTCCAAAAAATGACAGTGTATAACTTACCTCCATCCACTGCTCTTGTTACTCTATTGTAAAAAGTAAAACAAGAGCATCCTTTAACAAATCCATGCTGGCCTGCATAAATAAAATTGCCCTCATCTACCCAATTCTGTATGAGTTCTTACCAATTTCTCCAAAATCTTAATGACTACAGAAGAAATATAAACAGGCCTATAGTTTGATACCTCATTCTACCATCATCCTTACACAATGGCATTCTCCAGGAACCAAGCTCCTTTGCTAGACTTTCGTTAAACAGAAAGTTAATAATGCCATGGTTAGTTCCACAGTACATTCCCTTAAAACACATTGTAAATTTTCATCAAGTCTCCCCTTCCTTACTAACATTTAGCATATCACTATTTAGAATACATCCTCTTCATTCACTTCTAACACACTTCACCACTCCTTATCCCTTTAGAAATAAAGCTGTACCAGAATGTGACACTAAAAATAAAGTGATCATCAAATACTATGTCATCTGCATTGATCACCTAAGTCTCATCTCCATCCACTATCATTTTCCCTCCTACTTACCAAATACAGAAAAAAAAAACTCATAGGGATTCTCCTTGGATTGTAGTATTGATTTCTTTTGATATTCTAATTTCTCCCTTATAATACTAGTTACTTTCTAGCCTGAGCCTTATATTTCTCATGCAACTGTTCTCCACCTCTACCTTTATGTCTTCTGTAATCTCTTTTACATCTGTAATTCCTCTTTTATTTCTCATCATCCATTCAACTCCATATTGCTCTAATCTCTTCATTCGAGTTATACAATCAGCCATTACTGTCAACAATTTTTTCATAAGTATCCCCCCCCCATGTGCTACTGATCCCTCTTCCTTTAAATTTCTTTCATCCATTGAACTGATGCATGCTAGTTTCAAAGTCTATGATAGTTGCTTGCTTTATAATTCCACATAAATTCTTTCTGCCTTGATAACTCCACATGCCTATTCATCCTCCAAGTCAAGATTAGGTGGCTATTCTCACCAACTGGGAACAAGTATGATATCTCAGTCACAATCATATCCTCTAATACTATGACTCTGTCCAATACTGTTGATTGTAGTGATCCCTCTGCCACCTGTTTCCTAAGACAGCCATTCTCCCTCAAGAAATCCAAAACTTCAGTTCCCTTAGTAGTGAATGCCTCCTCCTCTGTCCAGTTTATATTGCTATAGTTGAAGTACCCCATAATGTTACTCACTTTGCATTCATCAGACTAATTTGCTTAAACATTTCCTGCTCATCACCATCTGTCTTCCCTGGTTTATAGCATCATTCCACTAAATATCTTGTCTTATAAACATCTGTATCACACTACATACTCTAAAAGTCACTGTGATTATTTCCACTGTGATTCTCAACCCTGAGAGGGCACAGTCCATCTCTTATCATGATTAACACTCCACCACTACATTTACCTTCTCTATCCTGCCAAAATACACTAGACCCTTCAAGCATCCACCTCAGTTAACCAAGTTTCACTGATATCAGCAATTTTTGGAGAGTACCAGGAGGTGGTAGAAAAATTCAGAGACAAGTGACTAAGTTGGTGATAGGTCTGTTGGAATGCACCCTTTGCCCTATGGGAATAAGCCAAAGGTTTGTGGATTACAAAGTTTAGTTGATAGTTGGGGAAAAGGGGACATGATAGAAACTTTTAAAGGGGATTTACAAAATTGATGAAAAGGAAATTTTGCAATATATGACAAATAGTCAGTGAACTAGCAGCCTTTGTGGAAGTTTTGTAAGAGTGTAGTTAGCAGGGGTGTGCACCAGTTTTTTTTTTTTTTTTTGCATGGAGGGTGGCGAATGAGTGGAATGGATTGTCAGAATTAGTCATGAGTTCCCTGACAGTGAATGAGTTTAAGAAAAGGTATGATATGTTTTGGGTGTATAATAGTTAGTTTAGGTCTCCCAAAATGAGTCTCTGGATTCATTGGAGATACCATATAATGATAATAATAAATTGTGTTCAGATAGAAGAGTTCCTGGGAGTGATTGTAGAAAGAATGGTATTTTGAATGGTTAATTATTTTGATGATGTGGCTTTAAAAAATAAAATGCTGAAAGGCGAGTAAAATTAAACTACAAAAAGAGAATATGATAATCACAAAATATAGAGATGTTCCTAAATTGCAATGAATGCAGAAAAAATAAACAAATAAGTTTAACTGTTTGGAAAGTCTCTTAACTTCAGATGGTAAATACGATAAAGAACTTAATCAGAGAATAAGAATGGATGAAGGAATAGCATTTTTCATATATGGTTAGTACAATATTATTGTGAACAATAACAAATAGAAATATTGTCGCAAGCATATTTATCAGAATTTTAAATTTCTGTCGATTTAATATATCTAAATATATATCTAAAATATATAAATTTAGATAAAATATATCTAAAATATATTTTAATGAATTACTGACTGTGTGGTCTTAAATTTTCCTTCCAGGAACTAGAATTAGCACAACTTTCAGCTTTGGATATGTGGCATTAAACATTTCATACTTAAGAGCAGAGGACTCAGGTGTTTATATGTGTAAAGCTACTAATCAGAAAGGGGAAGCAATGTCAACAGCAACTTTAAAGGTGAAAGGTAAGTAAAATAAATTTTATGTATTTTTACCTGCAATGAAAGAGAGAACAATTTGGAAATCGGTATGGCATATTACAAAATTTATTGCATAAATGTTGGTAATAAATTTGTTTTCATTGCTATGCATTGTGTGGCGAGTAAGTAATGAGACTGAAATATAAAAACTATTTTTACTATTTTTAAAAAGCATAACAATTCTTACTGCAAGAATATTGGAAGAATGTAAAATTTTAATAAAATTAACATATTATATGAAATATTAAATGTTTTTTTTTTTTTTTTTTTTTTTCATTATAGCTATGGGACAAGTTGTCTATGATTTGGGTATTCCTGAACAAGAACGTTACATTGAAAAAATACAAGAGCTAGAAGCATATCAAATGCAGCAGCAAAGGCATCAGTATGTAGAAGAACAAATAGTTCAACAAAAACCTCATTTCCGTACACAACTTGTTAATCAAGTAAATTTACAAGAAGGACGTACTGCTCACTTTGAAGCTAGGCTTGAACCAACAGGAGATTCCACAATGAGAGTAGAATGGCTAAAAGATGGCAGGCCTGTTGAAGCTAGTAAGTTTTTTTTTTTTTTTTTTTTTTTAAATCGGTAATATCAAATTGAAAGATTTTAGAATGAAAGTTTCAGAAAAACTTTTCTGTTATATGTGATAGTTTTTACAGTGGTTGTCCATCATATCTTGGTTACCATTCTGCTTTAAATAAAAATATACAAAAGCATATGAAATGCACATTTTTATGTTTTGTTAACTTTGCTTATTATTTGCTTCCAAACATTAATATTATCATACTATATAAACCAAAACTTCAATTTATAAATAGATATTCACTGGCAATACTAATCAATATAAAAACAATATAAAATCAATATATATTAACTAACAACTGACCGAAATAGGTTATTATTTCAGAACGATGCATTACTTTGTTTAATATTGCAAAAAACATTATTATTTTTTATTATTATTATTATTATTCAGGCCTACATGGAGTCAAAAGACTCATTGTGGGAGGTCCCCCTCTAAGAAACACAAAGTCTATCATATCACTCCTTAAACTCATTGACTGTTCTCGCTCTCACCACTCCATCAGGCAATGCATTCCATGGTTCAACCACCCTCCATGCAAAGAAACCACTCCTCACCCTCTTGCTCACAGTTTCCTTTCGTAACTTCCAGGGATGGCCTCTTGTCATCACTCCTTCCCGCTGTTCAACCAAGCAAAAGAAATCCCCAGTGTCAACCCTATAACTACCTCTCAACAGTTTAAAAGTCTCAATCATATCACCTCTCCTTCTTCTATCCACCAAACTCTGCAGTCCACACTCCCTCAGCTGATCCTCATAACTATCATTGTAGACCTGAAACCATCTTTGTTGTCCTCCTTTGTATCATTTCCACAGTTAATTTATCCCCTTCAAATCCTGGGGGCCAAATCTGAGAACAACAGTCGAAGTGTGGTCTGATCATGGTCTTATACAGCGGAATGATAACTGTTTTATCTCTGCAGATCAGCGTACTTCTCATTATTGCAGCAATCCTCTGTGTTACCTTCACCACCTTTGCAATATGTCGCCTAAATTTCAGGTTTCTATCAATCATCAACCCAGTTCTCTTGTCTCCCCTACTTCCTCCAGTATAACTCCTCCCATAGAGTATGCGGTGTTCCAGCGATGTTTCCCAAATCTCAAGACCTTACATTTTGCTGCATTAAACCGACAATCGCCCATTCATTTGCCCATCTATCTAGTTTATTCAAATCCTCTTGCCGGTCTGCTGCATCTGCACTATTACTAATAATCCTTCCCAGCTTCGCATCATCTGCAAACAACTGAATATCCCCTTGCAATCCACTGACAATGTCATTGATATAAAGGTTAAACAATATAGGTCCAGTACTGAGCCCTGTGGGACCCCACTTGTAACCCTCTGCTTCCTTGAAACTTCCCCACCATACACAACTGTCTGATACCTGTCAGGCAGCCAATCCTGAATCCAGTTTAATTAAATATCAGCTTATAATGTGGCATCCTGTCAAATGCCTTCACTAAGGCTAAGAAAATGGCAGTATATGCCTTTCCCTCATCTAATGCTCTTGTAAATTTAACATAAAAGGCTAGCATATTGCAAAAACAAGAGCTCCCCTTCACAAATCCATGTTGACGCTCACAGATAACATTACCCTTATCTGCCTAATGCTGTATATGGTCCTTCACTACTTTCTCCAAGATCTTACTAACTGATGACACAAAAACTGGCCTATAATTAGAAACTTCCAGTCTGCTACCGCCCTTAGGCAATGGCACTATCTTACCTTCCTTCCATTCCATGAGCACCTTTCCTGCAGCCAGACTTTCATTGAAAAGCCAGGTCAAAGGCAATGTCAGTTCCCTAGCACATTCTCTCAAAACTCGTGGTGAAATACCATCCAGTCCTATAGCTTTACTGACATCCAGAGTACTCAGTATTTGAAACACACTCTCCTCCTGTACCTCTAAACCTTGAACCTGCCCAATCCCTCTAACATTAAAACTGACTCTTCCAGGATAAAATACTCCAATAAAGTGTTCATTGAACAATTCCACTATGTCCTCTGCATCAGTCACTCTATTCCCAATTTTATCCCACAATATCATTCTCCCACAGTAATTTCTCCTCCTACTGGCCACATATCTATAAAATTCCCTAGGATTTTCTTTGGATCCTAGGGCCAATCTCCTTTCATATTCCAGTTTCGTCTTCCTTACCATGGTAGTCACTCTTCTGGCCTGTGTCTTATACTCTTCATGCATCTTCTCTTCACCTTTCTCCTTATATCTCTTCCATAGCCTCTTTTTTTGCAAGCAATTCCTGTTTAATATTATTTGTCATCCACTTTACTGCAAATTGTGTCCTCTTGTTCACTCGTGGTATACAACTTACCATTGCTGCTAACAAATATTCTTTCATAATTTCCCATGCACTAATGATATCCCGGCCTTCCAATTCCTCCCTCCATGAAACTTTCCCAAGTTGACATCTTAGACTATTATAATCACTTGCCTTATAATTCCACATATGTTCCCATCTCTTTGATACTCCTGCATGTCTATTCATTTTCCAAGTCAAAACCATATGGTCACTCTCTCCAACTGGTGGGAGAAATCTCATCTTAGTTATTATCAACTCTTCTGATGCTATAACCAAATCTAAAACTCTTGAACCTCTTGTTCCCTCTATTGCATGTTGCCTAAGACATTTGTCCCTCAAGAATTCTAGAAATTCCATTCCCTTATTGCTACATGCATCTTCCTCTCCCCAATTTATACTACTGTAGTTAAAATCTCCCATAATAATCATTCTTCTTGCACTTGCCAAACTGAACTGTCTAAACATTTCCTGGTCCCCACCCTCTGTGCTCCTGGGTCTGTAGCAACACCCCACTAAATATCTGTCTTGGCCACCTCCACCTCACACCATATGCTTTCAAAATCATTAGTGCCACTATCTTCCAAAGTCTCCACTCTTAGATGACATATTTCATCACTTATCATAAGTAGTATTCCACCACCACACTTTCTCTTCCTATCCTACCAAAAAATGCTGTACCCAGCGACTTCTATTCCTGTTATTATATCCTCTTCTGTCAACCATGTCTCAGTGATCCCAATAATTTTTGGCCAGGCTGATGCTATCTGTGCCACCAATTCCTCTCCCTTGTTCCGGATACTCCTGGCATTAGTATAAAGCATATAAATGCTGTTGTTTCTATACCCAGCATTTTCCCCTCTAGACTCCACTGGCTCAGTGTTAGCTGATGTTGTCCCCTTTCTCCCAAGTACCCATTCCCACAAGAGGCCATCCCTGCTACCATCCTCACTGGGACGCACTGACTTGTTCAGAACAGCAATCTCCTCAGATGCATACTTCCTTCCTCATTCAAATGTAAGCGGTCTCTCTCGCATACAATTCCTCTCTGTCCTCATGATGCCTACACTCAAACCTATGCTAACCATCATACAGAAACTTTGCTGATATCATTCAGTCCTGGATCCTAGTCCTCATACTAACTCCTCTAATTATCTGATGGAACTAAAGGGCAGGTGATTATGGAGAACCCAGGAGACAGCCTGAAACCAATACCATGTAATGATGAGCAGAAAGAGATAATCGCTGCATGGATATTTAACAGTAACAATGTCTGAATGTATTCCAAATGTTAGGAGCAGTGTAAAATTGATAAATTATTACATCAAGCAGTTAATGTGGAGAGAAGAGATATTACGGAGACAGTAAAAAACAGGTTACATCGGTTACATCACTATTGGAGGCAGAAGGGTAACCAACAAGCCAAATGAAATCCAGTTTTGTTTTGTTTTTTAACTCTGTAGCAAGTAAGAAGAAGAATAATGATCACAGAAGAATAAAATAACCTTATTGAATATAGATGTGAGAAAGTGACAGATGTACTGGAACTAGCTGAGCTATTAAGTGATCACATTCCACACAGACCCATTATCGTTCTTAGTATTTAGGAGAAACTGGATGGAAGAACAGAGATGAATGATTTAGAAGTATTAAAACTTCTAAATAATTCGTCTTCCTTTATCTAGAAGGAGTTTTAGATTTGTTCATAGCATCAGAAGAGGTCTCTATTAAGAACGTGATTATTTTACCATGGTTGGTGACAGTTATCTTGCTGTACTTTCCTGGGAAATAGCTAATTATATTGATATTCCAGTTAGGACAAGTTACCATACTGAACTACAAAGCTGGAAATTTTAACCAACTTAGGAGAATACTAAAATTGCAATACGTTAAAGATACCAAGAAATTATATACTTGGTTTTAATCCTTTACCCAAGGAAGCAAAACGATGTTTTGCATGTGAAATGCATCCACATCTGAGCTACTTGTATATAGAGGCTAATGACTTCACATCACTTTCCTTAGTATGTATCCCATAATTCAAAGCACACACCCTTTCTGATGTGTATAATGCTATTCATAATTGGAAGGGTCATACCCAGACCAGTTTCAACCTTTATTGAGGTGAAAAAGTAAAGGGGTGCTCATCATAGCATCATAGGCTTAGAGTAGTTAGTATAAAGGTGCAAGAGAGCCTGATAGTTAGAAGAAAGAAAAGACAGATAGATAGATAGTATGAGAGAGAGAGAGAGAAAAGGCTTCAACTTCTTTTATATCATCATATAGTCAAAGGCTATCAGTTTTCCTTTTTTACCAATCTCATATAGATGAACGACCAAAAGACCAATTGAAACAAAAGCACAAAGATGACTGATACCCAGGTGGTTAACCTTTTCTGAGTTAACTGCCTTGAGTTGGCCTTCTCTGCCTGGGATTGCTCTCTAGTCATCCGTGCAATTGACTATAAGACCACATTGAATTAAGATGATGGAACTATTTAAAAAACCTCTCATAGCAAAAATAGACAGAATTTTATCTCCCCCCTGGTGAATATTGCATAATGTGGGTGGTCTACACCACCTAGTCAAAAATTTAATATCTCCTAGAATGCTTCTTTCTAAGTACAAAAATCATCTGACTGAACGATGAAATTTCCACAATACAATATTATAAAGCATTTCAATGTCATATTGCTGGTTTTCAAATCCATGTTTCTTTCTAACCTTCCTCAAATGGTATTTTAATTCATTAATTATAAAAATCAAAATTCTCTTCCTATTGCTGACAGGTAGTGGGTACTGCAAAAAAATAACCTGTTCTGTTATAAGTAACGTAATGCCCAACACATTACATAATCTGTTCCAAATACACAGGGCAGGAGGGCAGCATGTTATACTGTTTCCAATCAGTAACATATGTAACATTGGATCTCCAATGTTACAGTATCTCCATTTTGATGGTATTGACTGGAAGGTGGCCATATGCAATTCTCCAAACAAGATCCCTCCTGTTAGGGTATCCTTGGAACTTCAGTAAGTTACGAAACAAAGTATTGTTGTTAGTACACAGCTGTGGAAGTTTGTGGCAAAAGAGATTAAATATTTCTTTATACCAAATTTTACTTTGTTTAATTTGAAGAATGTCAGTGCCAGAGTGTTGTAGCAGTCTCAGAGTTAAGCACAGAGTGTTGTAGTATTCAAGAACAATCTCAGCTTTTGGACCTTTATAATCGTTTACTCCAAACTGGGGAAGATGAAAACCCAGGTGATTCCATCAAAGGTCTGTACAAGTGTGATTGGTCTGCAGTATTTTATGGATTTTTGAAGCTGTATTGCTTAAATAGTAGAATTTTAAGACTGGAAATTCAAATCCTCCATGCTTCTTTGATAGATGAAGAAATTCCTTTTAACTTCTTGGTATTGGCTAGACCAGGGATCAGGAACCTTTTTGAACCAAAGAGCCATTCCATCAAAAAAATTAATTAAAACAAAATTTTGGGAGCCACAATTTCAATTCGATTTTTCTTGGTGACTCAAAGTTGCGGTTAGTTCAAACTTAGGTAAATTTGTTTTTAATTCAGTACTTCCAGTTATCAAATTCCACTTTTATGTTTGCATATAAATTTTTTATATGTTGAATAAATAAACTACATTAAGTTTGATTAAGTTTTTAATCACAAAACATGTTTAAGTAAGTATAATATTGCAAAAAAATCACAATTTATATTGCAAAAAGAATTAGTCTGAACAAAAATACAATATTATGTATTTTAATAAATATTTGATTGTTTTAATTTAAAATTCACAAGTATGAGACTTTTGATTTTGCATCTTCTCAGCCAATTTACTTAAATCTGGATTGTATATCGTGCACTTTAATAGTAATTCGGCTTTCAAACTTTCATCAGTCAATTTGTTCCTATACTTGTTTTTAACGTAATTCATTGAAGAGAAAAATTGTTTGCAATTGTACGGTGAACCAAAAAGAGTCAAAACCCCAAAAGCAAGTCTCCTGGCATTTGAATAATTAGTTGGGAAAGAATTCCAACATTTAAATATAATTTCCTGTGGTGTTTCTTCCATAGTTTCCTCATTTTCTTCAATTTGTGCTACCATTTCCTGAAGTTTTTGTACCCAGATGCTTTTATTCTGAATTTCCAGAAGTTCAAAAAAAATAATTGATATTCTGGGAAAAGCTTCAATATCTATTAATTTTAAATTGCAATTTAACGGATGTAATATAAATTTCATCATCTCCTGATATTTTTTAAAATCCTGAAATCTGCTTGTAAATGAATCTAAAATTTCAGTGAATATTTTACAGCTTATTAAAATGTTCTGTCATGTCAAGCAAAAAACAAAAATTTTGTATCCATTCGGGATTACTGAGAATTTCCACATGATATACGTTATAATTTTTAGTGGTTAAGAAAACTATTACTTCTTTTAAGCACTGAAAAAAGCGTTTTAATTCTTTTCCTCTCGATAACCATCGTACAGATGTAAATGTTACTATATCTTTATGTTGACTACCTAGTTCCTCTAAAAATGTGTCAAAAAGTTTGTGATTCAACACCTGAAATCAGATAAAATTGATCATTGGCACAACAACATCCATCACTCTTTTTAGTTGTGGTAATAATTCCAAAGAATTTGCAACTAAAACTTCTTTATGCAAAATGCAATGAAATGAAATAACTCCATGTGGAATATGAGCGGAGAATAATTTGACAAACCCTTTATTTTTCGCAATCATGGAAGGCGTGCCATCGGTCACAATGCTATATTATTAATATTAATATTTTTATTCTGTAAATTTGTTAGAAGGTTTTCTGAAATATCTTGACCTGTAGTGTGTCCTTTAAGTGTTAGCAGATCAAGAAGTTCTTCTCAAATACCGGAAGATGTGATATATTTAACCATCACGCAGCATTGTGCGATATCGGAAATATCATTTGATTCATCAACTGCAATAGATATAAAATCGGCAGAATTAATATCCATAATTTGCATATTTGAAACTTCTGCAGAAATTGTTACAATCCGTTCCTTGACAGTTCTAGCTGAAAGAGGTAAATCTTTAATTTTTTTACGTATCTCGTCCTTATTTTTCATATCATTAAATAGAATTTCAGAGACATTATAGATGCAATTTTTTAGATATTCACCATCGGTAAAAGGTTTTCCCACTTTTGCTATTTCAAGGGATAATTCCGATGAAGATTTTCGCAGAAGATTTCATCCAAGTTGACAAATTTCTTTACTGAAGCAAAGAAATTTGTTTTCTTTTGTAATTCTTCAATAGCTTTTTTTTCTATTATCACCCTCAGGATATTTTTTACTGAGGTCTAAATGTTTTCCTCGAAAATGTTGTTCGACATTACTTGATTTGTTATTTTGAAGTCGTAGATGGCAAATTAAACATTCTGGATTTCCATTTACTTCTATAAATGCAAATTTCTCTATCCACATTTTATTGAATTCTCTGTTTACTTCGATTATTTTTCTTTTTCTTGAACATATTAGGAAGGTTATTATCACAAATTTACCTGAAAGTAAAAACACAAATTCAACATAACATAATAAAAATTAATTTGTGCATAACATTACCTGACACTAAATTAAGCACCAGTTTAGTACCACAATAAATAAGTTAACTAACAGAATATTTATTTTGACAGTTAAAATCCGTATGTATCTAAAAACCATGGTGTATGACAGGACAGCTGATCAATTAGTTCAAATTTTCGCCATGGCGCTAGTTACCTTAGGCAGGGTTATTATTTAGCTGTTTCAAATGTAACGTAGTTGTTGGTTGTTCATGTCATAAAATTTTATGCGTAACACACGTCACATGCATAGTATCTAGCGCCATGAGCAGGCCATTTCGAAAAACAATATGTAGTTTGTATTAATTATGTATCTTTTAATTCAATATAAACAAGCCACACTTTGTTAAGCCAAGAGTTGTATGCAGCTCCAGAGCTGCCAGTTCCTGACCCCTGGGCTAGACCAAAGAAATTGTATAGGCTTACTATATTAATTGCTTTTCCTTCAGCTTCTGTGATGTCTGTAATATTTATTATGTACAACTGAGCAGGAAAGATTAGGGTTTTGAGCTATGGCTTTAGAAGAAAAGGAAAGTGGCCCTGATTTCCGGTCTTCTAAGGTTTCAAAGTTATTGTATATAAGTTCTTGAACTGGTAATATTGGGTAAGTGGAGAAGGGAATTCCAAGTATAATGAGGGGAGTTCTCTCTCTCTCTTAGGGGTTAGTCCAAAAGGAATGCCTCCAAGATCCCATTTTCCAAAAACTTTTAATTTTGTCTTGTCTGCATTAGTAGTTAATCCACTGATCTTGCTAAATTTTAACAAAATATCAAAAAAGATATATATTGAATCATTTTCCTTCAAAGTGTCCACTACATCATCGTTATATGCTAATACTTATTTTCCTTCTTACTTGAAGAAACTGTTATTCCTTGCACAGCATGTGTGTTGTCGACTTCTTGTAAGAAAGGTTCAAGAACCAGTGCAGAGAGCAATGGACTAAGAGGGCAGCCTTGCTTGACTCCTTTTTGAATTTTAACTGGGCCTGACAGGAACCCATTAACTAGGAGGCAGGTAGTTGAATTGGCATAGGCTCCTTTGATAACAGATAGCAGCTTTTTACCTACACTAATTTACTGGAGGATGTGGAACAGAAAGGAATGCCAGGCATTATCAAAATGCGTGAGTAAGGTCTACTGATAGCACTGCCATCGACTGCTTTTTCATATTAACTAAGTGGATTAGATCACGTAGCAGAAACAGATTAAATTCTACTGCTTGGCATGGAACTTCATACACCTGTGTGCTTTTAATTATGTATCTCATTCCCACTTTGAGCCTGTTATTGATAATGCAGAAAAATATCTTGTAGTCAGTATTAGATAGAGAAATAGGTCTCCAGCTGCTGATCAAGGTGTGATCTCTATGAGATATTGGAATGAGGATGGTATGGCTTCCTACAATTCACTTGGTATGTGTCCTGATGAGAGAAAAAATTTAAATAGTATAACTAGAATGGGAAGAATAAAATCCCAGGCCTCACAGTAAAGTTCTATCTCTAGATCATCAGGTCCTGGGATTTTCTTATCTGGCATTCTTTATAGATGACTTCAGATGCTGTAATGGGTCTGTCAAGCCCATCTTGGATATGAACAGGAATGCTATTAATGCTCCAAGAGTTATAATTTCCAACAGTACTATTGTCTTCAAACAGATTTTTGTAGTTTCAATCTTTATTGAGGTCTCATCAATGGGAGCCAGACCCAGGAGAGATACCAGGATTGGAACTTGGAACTTCTTTGGTTGATGGACTGAGTCCTTGACTCTTCATCCCTTCATCTGCATTTTAGTTTGTGGGTGATGGGATTACTGTGGGTAATTTACTTGCTCATTGTGAGCATTGTAGGCTGTATCAGCTTTCTCTTGCAATGGAGGATTTCGGTCTTAGGTTTTAGGAATTAGGTTTGAAGTGATCTGAGGGTTTGTAGTCTGCTGCCTGTCAAATTAGCTGATTTGGGTATCTGTGATTGTGAAGAATTTCTCTGCTATGCCTATCATATAGGTCTTGATATCTGGAAGATTGGCTTCTTGTTGTAACTGGAGGTTTCTAATGAACCATGGGGCATTAAATGCCATTCTTAGGCATTTGTTCTGGATTGTCTGTAATCTGTTGATGTTTCTTTTAGCTGTATGTCCCTAGGTTGGAGAGGCATAAGTTAGTTGCAGTGTGATCACTGATTTGAAGAGGAGAATTTTATTGCTTATGCTTAGGAAGCTGTTCCTGTTCAAAAGTGGATATAGTTGTGCTATGGTCTGACTAGTTTTAATGGCGACACTATCTATGTGTGTCTTGAAATTTAGGCGTTTATCAAGATGAACTCCCAGATATTTGGTAGAATTGTACCAAGGGATGATTTTACCAAACATTTGTATGCTTGTATTCGGTTCTGCTTTATGTCTGGTGAAAAGCACTGCAGAGCTTTTTCCTGGGCTGATTGTGATATACGCCATTTGGTGTACCAATTCTCCAATTCATTGACTGCTCTCTGCAGTTTGTTTGTTTGTGACCAGATGTGGATGGAGGGATCTGGCTGTGATGATTGTGTCATCGCCATATAGAGCGGTGATAGATGGGGAGATCTGCCATGTATATGGAGAAGAGTAGAGGAGATAACAGAGAACCTTGAGGGATTCCAGCCATGGTTCTCCTCTCTGTGGATCTGAATCCCGTTGAGTTTTATTTTAATTTTCTGTTATTTAGGTAGTATTTGATGAGTAGAATTAGTGGTAATGAAATTCCAACTTGATATAGCTTAAAAATTAGGCCATAATGCCACACTATCAAATGCCTGAGTGATGTCCAGGAAGACTGCACCAGAGTATTGGTGCCATTCATACCTTTGGGTGATATATTCGATGACTCTGTAAATTTGTAGCGTTGTGGAATGATATTTCCTAAAGACGAATTGCTTGTCTTGAATGGCATGGTTGATATCTGCTACCTCTTGAACCAGTGTGAGTATAGCCTGTTCAGCTATCTTACTTACGCATGACAGAAGGCTGATCGGTCTGTAATTTTCAGGAAGCTGTGTATTTTTTCCATGTTTTGGAATTAGGAAGATATCAGCAAGTTTTGGGAAATAATTCAACTGAAGGATGGCATTAATGATGGCTACCAGATGCATAACCTCTTTGCGGGGAAGCAGCTTGAGCGCCTTGTTTGTTATTCCATCTGGACCCGGAGCCTTTTTGTCACTTAGTTTTCTTATGATCTCATATATTTCTGTTGGTGGCACAGGTTTGTTGTTGGATTGAAATGAGGCGTTTTGAGTTATTTTACGCACTTTTTCTTATGAAGTTTATATCTGTATTGATATAATTGGGGCTGCATTGTTTTTCTAAGCTGTCTGCAAATGCTTTTGCTTTTTCCTCGTCGTTGTAGGCAACACTATATTCACCTTGGTTTGGAGGAAGTGTAAAACGCTTTGAACGGAATGATCTCATCATTCCGTTCATATTGATTGATCCTCTGTGTTTAATTATTGAATTTTGTTATTCCAGAGTTGGGTATGGTGATCCTTTAGGGCATACTGAACCTGGTTAGATGCTCTATTAACTGCTTTTATCTGCTGGATCCATTGTTCTCTGATATTGTCTTCTTAATCTGTTTTTCTCTTGAATAAGACGTTTTATATCCTCTGGGTGTTTATTTGATGGTGTACATTTGGTTATATTTGTTAACTGTGTTATCGCTGTCAGTAGTTGCTTTCACTGCTTTTACTACATCTTTGGTGGATGTTATATGTAGTATTGGGCCAAGGTTTTCCTGGAAGGCTGAGGGAAGTTGTTTCCAATTTATAAATGTGGTGGTGTTTTCCATTAAATCTTGTATGGTGCCAAGTTGTATATGATGGGGTTGTGATCAGAACTTAAGTCGTTGACTGCTTGTATTTGATAGCTGTGTGCTATGTTTTTTAATATAGCTATATCTAGTACATCAGGATGTCTGGTTGCTCCGTAGTGTGTGGGTTCAGTGGGTCTTATCACTGTTATATTTCATGAAGTGGTATAAGAGTTGAGTATTCTTCCGTTAAATTTGAGTTTCTGCTATTCCAGACTGAATGTTTGGCATTAAAATCTCTGGCTATGATCACTGCTCTGCCTGTATTTAGTATCACATCTAAGTCATATTCAAGGAGTTTTTTATTTGGGGGTTGTAAGCTGCATATATCCTGATGCTGCTTGTATTTTCCATATGTATTTCGATTCCTGTAGTTTCCATGTGTTCTGTTTGGGGTTCAGCTATTGAATTATATTTTATGTTTCTTTTGACAAAGATGGCAGTGCCTCCACCTCTGGCATAGGATCTGTCTGTACGGTAAGTGCTATAACTGTTAATTCTGATCTTGTCACTTGGATGATGATGTGATTCATTTATGAGGATGATGTCTGCTTGGGTTTCTGCTGCAAACTCCTGCAGCTCCTGTAATTGTTTGATAGACCATTTGCATTCCAGCTAACAATCTATAGTGATTTCGGCTTTCTTTTAGCCTTATCCATTAAGGATTTCAACAAGGAGTGACTGCGTGTATGCCTTAAGATGATATCCTTGGCTTCTTGAGTTGGGTTGGTTTGTCGGAGTTCAGCAAGCATTTCACCTATGTGACTTGTTATGTTCAGTAGGATAGGTTTGTTGGTTTGCTGTGACTGGTTTGGTTTTGGGTCTTTTAGGTAGGCTGATCTTGTAACTTCAGCATATGATCTTCCATCTGTTGTAGAGACTGTGGTTTGATGGGAAGACGTGCATTCTTGTATAGGTTTGCTGGTTTTGAGGAAATGCTATGCAGCTCCTATAGTTTGTAGGGCATGGGCCTCCACAATTTGCACACTTTACTGGATATGTGCGGGATTTTTGGCATTCATTTGTTGCATGTTTGCAACCACATTTCATGCAACGAAATTCAGCCGTGCAGCATCGTAGTGTGTGCCCAAATTTTTGGCATCTATTACATTGCGTTGTAGTTGATTTATGTTTTAATGCTTCTTCTTTTATGACTAGATCACAGATGGTCTGGAGATTGTATATATATTTTTGGTCTTTACTTATTTCTACTAGAATTAGGGGGGTAGGGTGTTTTATCAGCTCTCCGCATTCGGCTGACTTTAATTGGGCTAAATCCCTTAAATTGGAGGTCTGCTGTGACTTCTTCTATCTGTATTGTTTCAGTTACCCCCTCTTAATACCACTTTTAGATTCTTCTCACTGTTGAGTGCAAATGTGTGGTTATGGCAGATTGCTGTTATCTAGGAATTTGGTTATTTTTCTGTAGTCTGACGACATTTTTGGCTGTATACGTATTCCTTCTTATGTGTTTGTAGCTTTCATGAAGGTGATATCTGATGATTTCAGTGTGGATGTAACGTATGTCCAGTGCTCTTTGGCCCTTAGGACGACTGGGGGTACCTTTTCTTTAGGTTCATTATTTGGTTCTATCTCCACTGTTTTGGGAGCGTCTGCAGTAGAATTTTCCTTTCCTTTTTTGACTATTTGAAATTCTGTGTTGGTTTCCAAAAAAACTGCTGAGTACTATCTAGGGATGCAGCATCCTCTGGATTTGTGGAGTGTCCTAATTCTGATTGAGTCAGCATACTTCCGTCATTTAAATCATCCATTCTGTCATCTGTGACTGCTGTGTGTGTGTTGGGGGGGGATGTATCAAACAGTTTTACTTTCCCTGGCCAGTTGTCGCTCAATAATTTTCCTAATCTTAGAAATTCTCTGTATACCTCTTCAAATATTGTTTCATTTAGAGGTTTTGTCATGTTTGATAAGTGGTAATAATCTTGTTAGAATAAAGTTTGAGAAATGGGTCCTAGAACCCAATATAAATATCCCATAGATCAAATCGATCCACCAGCATATATCCCATAGATCAAATCGATCTACCAGCATAAGAAGCAAAAAATTTGCACTTAAAGTTTTCTGAATAATAGTACTTACCAAAAAACTTTACACACACACACACACACACACACACACACACACACACACACACACACACACACACATATATATATAGTCAAATATTTGATCGAACCAAAAAGCATAAGATCACTATTTTATCACAATTCACAGACATTATTCGTGTTTTTAATAGATACTAACTCACAATGCAACTCCATTAAAATGGCCCGAATTCAATGGATATATATATATATGATAGATACTGTGAGAATGTCATACAGTTGTGTGGACATGATGTTTAGGGCCTCCCTCGATGAGTCTAAGGACTCCCTGGAGTCGCCCATAATAATAGTAATAATAATATAAATGGAGATTTGTTACTAGTAGTTCACAAAGCAAGAGACTTTAAAGTTATACCAAACAGACAAAGTTAAAGTTTAGCCTTAGCAACGTAGCCCATAAATTTTATGTACTATGTTGCTAAGATGGTTAAGTCATCACATCAAATAGCTATGCTGTTGAAGAGAATGCTAACTTTTGAGAAGAAGGAAACACTATAACAATAAAGTGTTATAGCTTCCTTCTTCTTTTATGAGACCTTATATGATCATATATCGACTGTTGTTTCCACTTACCTGCCCATTCGTGGGCAGGTAAGTGGAAATGTTAGTTCAATGTTGCAAAGTGTAAGGATTTCAGATTTGGTTATCACCGATGGGATGCAAAGTATGCACTTGGTGGAGAAACTTTCAAGGAAGTAGAGGAGATGAGATATCTGGGAATGATGGTGTACAGGGACCTGAAATTCGGGGGCCATATTGAACAAGTTGTGAAGACATCACATCAGATAATGTCAATGATACAGAGAACTGTGACAAGCAGAAATAAAGAGGTTATGATGCCTGATCAAGGTCTCATATAGATTATTGTACACAGATTTGGTTGCTGGGTTTTCATGTTGATGTGGATTTAGAAAGGGTCCTGAGAAGATTCACAAAGGCGGTCAGTGGTCTTTGGAATGTGGAGTATGAAGACAGATTGAGAGAATGTGCATTGCAAAGCCTCATGAATAGGAGGAGAAGGAGGTGGGATATGATTGAGACATGTTATCAGGTTGACATGGAAGAGATTTTTCATAGAATGAGAAAGGAGGATAGAACAAAAGGTCATTGTTGGAAACTGCTGGTTTCTCTGCTAGGAGAGTGGGTGGTGAGTGGAATGCAGTCTGAATTTGTTGTGAATCTAGACACATTGAATCAGTTTAAGGCATGGTTGGATGAGCATTGTGTGCGATAATATGTACCTCCCCACAATGAGTCTCTGATTCAATAGAAGTTAGATGTTAATAATAAGAATAATAATATTTTCTCAACCTTTCCCCAGAACCAACATTCCATTTGTGATGTTGCTTAATCACTCATCTCTGGAATCTCTCTCTCTGACATATCCTCATTACAGTATTTATTTTATATGGGATTCTCCCCTTTGCAACCCTTCCCTTAGGATGGATGTTGAGCCTTCCTAACGAGGGATTAAGTATGTATTTTATGACTGTAGATCCGTGTGTGTTCACGGGGGCCAGTTTGTCTGTTATGAGGGACAAAAAAAAACTAATTTTCCTGGCGAAAAAAAACCCTCTACCTCTGTCTGAGATCAGCTAACTCACTTTTAGTCAAAAGAGACCAATTAAAGGTTCCTCATCATGGACGAGAATCAAACCCAGGTCTTTCTGACGAGGGTGCTTTGTCTATACTGACTGAGCTACGGAGGCTCCACATTAAAGTGGAATCAGGTAACTAAAACTGAGTCCACGTGTCATCTGACTAATACTTTATTTAGTGATACAACCACTTTATCATTGTTAGTGTGCTCAGTGTCATAGCACCAGTGCATTTTGTAGTCTTTGAAATAGTTGCAATATGCTTGCTAAACTTCAGATCACTTTCAACCATCATCCCAAGATCTCCAAACCCATCTACCTTTTGAAGTGCAAACCTACCAGTTCAGTACACAGCCAAAGTGAAATACCTTTGGAGTGCAGAAACTCCAGAAAATGGCGCTATTAGGAACATCTCACATTTTGCAATGGTATTTATTCATGATCTTTGAATAAGGCCCAAATTTCAAAAATTTGTCAGTTAGAGATTTGAATGTTATATGATTATATTGTTGAATGTTACTTGTATTCTTTGACAGTGAACTATGTTAATTGAATATAGAAATAAAATCAAAGTTTGTATTGAAAATTTAAAAACTCTTTCAAGAAGATACATTTTAAGAACACAAAAATATTCATAGAACTATTCTATTATATACATTTAAAGAGGACATGTAATTTGATATTGTAATTTAGCATATTTTTTCATGTATTTTATAAATGCTGATAATTTTATATCACTCATTTTTCTAGGTTCACGCATTACAACATTTTTTAATTTTGGTTATGTGTCATTAACAATTCGAGGAGTTGATACACGAGACAATGGAACATATACTTGCTGTGCTACTAACACTTTAGGAATGGCAAAGACAACAGCAAAATTGACATGCATCAGTAAGTAATAATTTGATATTGTGATTTGCAGTGCATTATAAAATAAACTTACATTACAGATATTGAAAATGGGAGTTGTAAAATACCATTCAGAATTCATTTCTGGAGGGTTTTTTAATGTGATTTCTACCCATGAATGGTTTTAAACCTATAGGACATTAGTATTGTTGGTGAGCTAAAGATTTTTTTTACATTTTTATTGATGTATAATATATATATATATATATTTTATATATATTCTTTTTTTTTTGTATTTTTTTTTTATTGTTGCACAAGAAACCCTGCTCTAGAGATCAAACATGCAACTTTTTCAAGCTACCTCAGGCCTCCAATAAGCAGGGCGGTGGTCTCAAACTAGACAATGAAATTCATCTACCACATAAAGAGAGTCACAAATATTCATGCCCATGGTAGGATTCAACCCTGCAGCCTGTTGGTCAGATAGCAGATATGCTACCCAGCCAGCCGTATTTAAATTTATTGAAACTTATTTCTAAATAGGAATTGAAAAAAAATCAGCATTACTATTATTATTATTATTACTGTGTTCTCACTTATCCAGATTAATAGAGGAAATGGGATCCATTGATAATTGAAAACTATAGATCTTCTGAACTTTGTATTTTTTTGTAGTCATGTAGTTTACAAATATAACAACTTATTATTATTATTGATGATGATGATGATTTAACCATTCAGTGGTATAGTTAAATCCTGTCTCTTGGCAACTTTGTAGGCAAGTGTTCTTGCCACAAAGTGTTTTTGGTAAGATTTTTAGAGGATAGTTCAAAATTGCTTTCCCCAACCCTCCTGCATTTTATCTGGGTTTAGTACCAGCATACAGCTGACGAATAAGGCCTATGGTTGGCATGAACACACATGGATTTACAGCCATGTGTGTTCATGAGGCTGGTTTTCCTGTTCTGAGGGACAAATAAAAACAGAGTTTCCAGATGAAAAAACCCTCTATGAACACTTCCATGAAGTCTGAAAACTTATCACGTAAGATCCAAACTATCCACATAATCTATCATACCTTTCTTTGAACCCATCAACAGATAAAGTAGTCACATAATACACTTATTTTGTTTAGAAGTACTTCTAAATTTTGTACTCACTGGCTTTGGCTTGTAATTTAGTAATTAAAACTATTATGAAATTTGCAATAGGTTATATTAAACCAACAAGACTTCATGTTGAAAAAAATATTTTTGAAATTATATTAGGGTGGAACTGCAGTGCTTCTTACATTTACTATATTCATAAACCTAATAATTTAACTGAGACAGTATATGAGTATTTTAAAGACTTGAGGAAGGAACAGAACAACCGTAAGAATAAGTTAGAAATGAATTAAAAACAGTAATATGTAAAAGTTTAAAGCATAAAGGTTAAAAATACATGAAAAAAAAAATTAAACAACATCAGAAAAGGATGAATAATAAAATATCTTATAATTATGGTGTCATTGCAACAACAAAAATTTTAAATATTAACTTTTCTTTAATCCATACTAAATGAAATATTGTTAATGATGTGAAAAGTTGCAAAATAAAGAAAATTAGATTGTACAATATGAATATTTTTTTTTGTAGGCAAGAAGAGTGTGGTTCTGGAGACCCAGCACCCTGAAGGTTTGGAGAAGATCCAACACCTTGAGGATTCATCTCGCTATCAGCGGGAAGTGCTGGAAGAGACGACTTTTACACAACTTCCAAAATTCACAGAGGCATTGCTGGGCAAAGAGCAACTTGTAGAGGGACAAAGCGCTCATTTTGAAACTCGTCTGGAACCAATGGGAGATCCTTCTATGACTGTTGAATGGTATTTTAATGGAAGAGCTTTAACAACTGGTAATTTTCCTTGCTGAATATATACTTTTGATTTGACTTCATAAAAAAGAAAGTTTTTCAGCCCTCTCTTTTAAGTAACATTGCAATATAAAATTTGAAAAAAGTTAACTATTTTAATAGTTAACTATTAAACTCTTAATAATTAATTATTTTAATATTTAACTTTTTTATTCAGAAAATTTTTCAAAACATATCCGCACCAAATTGTAAATTACAGCATATCAATAGAACAAATGGTAATTCTTCAATTCTTTTCTATTATTATTATTAATCGTAATTGTTAATAACATGCCTCTGCAATCCATAGGAGAGCAACATATCTATAATACTGTACTTTAAACTCATTCATACTCTTAAAATTTATATAACAGCAATGCATTCCACTCACACACGAATCTCTGTGTAGAAAATCCATTTCTCAATTCATTGCCTACCACACTCACTTACAACTTAAAGAGATGGCTTGTACATCCCCCTCTTCCTTTACTCTATATGAATAATGCTTCCATTTGGAAAATCCTCTCATCAATTTTTGTATCATATTATATCTTCTCAGTCGATCAACCAAGCTGTGTGTGTATCATATTTTCTTAACATCTCATAATCCTAGACCTCAGAATCCGAAGAATTTCTATGATTTATGTACATTTTTTGAGGTAATAGCTTTACATTTTAGTTAACTGATATTTCATGAATAATACCTAAAACCTCCATGAAGTCAAAAGACTCAATGTGGAACGTCTTCACTACCATATGCAAAGTTTGCCGTACTTATACAAATTCCAGGAATGGCATCTTATTCTAAGATGCCATTCCTGGAATTCCCCCCCCCTCAGATACACACACACATATACTCTAAAGAGCCTTAATCTGTCCCTATATCCTACATTCTAGAGACATGACACTATCTTAGTCACTCCTTTTTTGAATCCCTTCCAAAATGTCTTCATCTTTTATTCACATTTTAAGCCCTTTTGTGACTTCCCTGGAAGTTACGAAAGGAAACTGTGAGCAAGAGGGTAAGGAGTGGTTTCTTTGTGTGGAGGGTGGTTGAGCCGTGGAATGCATTGCCTGATGGAGTGGTGGGAGCGAGAACGGTCAGTGAGTTTAAAGAGTGGTATGATAGACTTTGTGTTTCTCAGGGGGGGACCTCCCCTCAATGAGTCTTGACAGACTTTATGTCTTAGGAAGGACCTCCCTCGATGAGTCTTTTGACTCCTTGGAGGCCTGAATAATAATAATAATAATAATAAAATCAATGTCCTCCTCATCATTTCCGTAATCTGTTTTGTGTCCTCACATTTCTTGCAAGGTGACTCCTAAATTTTAAATCCTTGTATACCATCACTCCTCCTCTGTCTCTTATTTCCTTCACCTCCTTCAGTCCAGTTATATAAATATACACAGCATCCTATCCTTGCCTTCCATATTTCAGAACCTTACAGTTCACAATATTGAATTCTTTTTCCCCACTCATATGCTAGCACAGAGAAAGAGAGAGAGAGTCAGTGTAAATTCCTCTGGAGGCCAACCACATATGCAAACATTTAGATTATTATTTTTACATTACACATCCATGGAGTTGAAGGACTCATTGAGGGTACACTACACTATAAAACCTACTCCACACTACTTAATCCTCCATCTACAAAATACATCGCTACCAATACTATGTAGTGAGCAGTAGATAATGCAACCTGCAGCCACTGCTAACCCACGTGGCTACAGGTTGCATCATCTAGTGCTCACTACATAGTATTTTTTGCCTGTTAATTATGTGTATCCTCTGGCTAATTTTCCTGTATTCATTCTGAATACAGGAAAAATACTTTGAATACGTTTTACAGTGGAAAATATATTCTTGTTTTCATCCATATTCTATGATATGAGGAATCTATATGCTTTTTTAATTGAAGCCATATAAAGATTTCATCTACACCATAGCTGATCTCATATGAAGGTAACAGGGATTTTTCTCTGGAAATTCTAGTTTATCATACAACAAAACCAACAAATTAGCCAGAAAACACATGCCCTTAACAGACAAAAATGCTATGTAGTGGCTAGCAGATGCCATAGTAAAGATAGTGGATTGTGCATTGTTACAAGGAGAGTAGGGCATTGGAGAATGGATCACGTTGTAGAGTACCCCCCCCTCCCTTGATAGATGATTTGGACTCCATGGAAATATCATATAATAATAATAATTATTATTATTATTATTATACAGTAATTAATTTATCACTATGTAAAAAGTATGGGTAAAATTGTAAGTCAACAAAATTATGTGTAAATTATCCTCCATGGAAATATCATATAATAATAATAATTATTATTATTATGATACAGTAATTAATTTATCACTATGTAAAAAGTATGGGTAGAATTATAAGTCAACAAAATTATGTGTAAATTATCCTATTTGTTTAATGACATAATCAAATCTGTGTGATATATTATTGTTATTATTATTATTATTGTTACGCGAAGTCCACGCGGTTAGCCTAGTGGCTATGCGCTTCGCAACCATAGGCCTGGGGAAGGAGTGTCCTTGGTTCAATTCCCGCCGACGACGTGAAGCTGAAGGATCTTCCTCAGCCATAGCCAAGTTAGCCGGTCTTGGGCGTGGACAGCAGGGTTTTTTCCCCAGTTTATTATGGGGTTTTTCATCCCGCAAAGCAGGCAAACTGGCCTTGAGAACTCAACACTACAGGCTATAGGATACACCGGGGCATAAGGCTGACCACCTTATCCTGTGAACGGCTTGAGGTCCGACGATTAACTAACCCTCGACACCGCAAGGTAAAAGAGGGTAAAAGGAAGATGATGATGATGATTGTTACGCGAAACCTCCAGAGAGCCCAAAGACTCATCAAGGGAGGGCACCTACTCTACGTCTCCACCATTTAATCCACCAACTACAATGAACCACAACTACCATCATCATCGTCTACTGCCCACCACCACCACTACAAGTATTTTCACAGACAATCACAAACATCTATGCCCACGGTGAGATTTGAACCCACAGCCTTTTGGTTGGAGAGCGGATATGCTAACCGCTTGGCAAACCAGGCTGGCATATCTATGAATTTATTACACTGAAAGTCATTACACTGTTATTCTTTTATTACATTGTAATACAGAAGTTTCTTTAACATGGGTAACTTGGTAACAAACATTTAAAAATAAAAATAAATCTTTATTTCTTCTTAGGACATCGTTTCAAAACTTATTTTGATTTTGGATACGTGGCATTGGACATTTTATATGTATTTCCTGAAGACAGTGGAACATTCATGGTTAAAGCCAAGAATGCAATAGGAGCAGCCACATTAACTAAAAAGGTTACAGTTCAAGGTATGTCTAAATGTTGATGAATTGGTGCATTACTGTGCTTTTAAATACTAGCATAAGCATAGAATTATTGGCATAAGTATATCCAAATGGAAAAACTTAAATATGCTTGCATATGCTTTAGTTTATTGCACAAAGAATTTACATTATTATTTCATATGTAATTTTTATATTTTTTATTCAATTTCATTAGTTCTAGATAATGTATTATAGTTCAGTAAATTAAAGGCAAGTGAATTTTGCTTCCAGTTATACTACTAAAATCTTACAAAAAGTATTATGTCACAGCAGAATTATAAATATGAACTTTTTTTGCAGCAAAAACAGCAGTAGACACGTCAGCAATTCATGAAATTGTTGAAAAAATAGAATATCTAGAACGACCACCTCATCAAGAACCTCAGTATATGATTGATGAAATATCTAAGAGCAAACCACATTTTGTAATACCTTTACATGATCCCAAACCTCTAAGAGAAGGAGAAAGAGTACATTTAGAATGTCGATTGGAACCTGTTGGCGATTCAACAATGAAAGTTGAATGGTTTTTCAATGGTAAACCTCTTCAAAAGGGTATGTCTTTTCAAGAATGTTTTTTTTTAAATAGAATGTTTTTAATAGAAAAATGTTAAATAATATATAGACTTTTTTTTTTATTCCTTAGTTTATAAGTGTCAGATTTTACATGTATGGGTTTCCATATATTTAAAAAAATTTAAATATTATTGCTCGCATGCTAACTTTTGATTATCTACATTTTTATGATGATCCCAAGCATAAGAGATTATTTGACCTATAGTACTCTAATTCCATAATGATAGTAAGCCGAGAACAATTAAAGAAATAATTCGAAAACCTGAGATTGCATATTTTAGGACATATATATATATATATATATATATATATATATATATATATATATATATGAAGAAAGTTTGTTTCGAAAGACAAAAACTGAGTTTGGAATTGAACTGTAATGGGTATTTGCTGCTGTGTCTTTAATAATTTAGAAAAGAATGGGAGAATTTCTAATGAACAACTATGCTATCTATAGAACATGCATGTAACAAGAACTGAAAAATAATAGAGTAATTGGTGAGATATAGGACACCTGATCAATCTGACTATGCTCTGCGGCATTGAACTAAGAAATACTAGAACACTTAGGTTTATGGGATGAATTAACTGTTTCCGATAAAGTAATGCCTAGAACAAAAGAAGAGGTTAAAGTTATCTAAAAAAAGTAATATTTCTTATCAAAAAATTTGAATATTTCTTATCAAAACACAAACATAACAGTTAAAAAACATAGAAAAAGTTTTATTTTATTTTTTTTAGGTTGTTTAATTATTATTAAAGTATTAAGGTACCACATATTCTAGAAATTTTGCTCATTTTTGCCCAGTACATTTGCAGTGCACTGGACAAATGTTATTCATCTCATAAGAAACAATATGGTATCATCTGGAAATAGTGAATTGGATTTGATGTCAGTTTAAGATCATTGAAATACAAAACATAATATCGATCTGCTTTGCATCATGCATAATCTGTCAATAGAGACAAGGCAACAACCTGTTGTAAAAGAAGACAGAAGACAAGCTGCATGATGGGAACATACTTAGGCTTTTATGCTAAACACAATGAAATACCTTTGAGATATCAAGGAAACCTCTTGAGTTTCTTCAAAAATTACCATTTTTTTTTTTAAAGTAGATGATATATATATATATACACACACACCCACTAAAGAGCAAAACATTATGACAGTGCATCCTTATGCAAATCAAAACAACTAAAGCCCTTCGATTAGAAAAGGCCTAAGTTCGATTCTCACCATGACAGGAGGAATCTTTATATGGACTTTTTCAACTGAAGGTGAGTTAACCGATCTCATACGGAGGTAGCAGGGTTTTTTCTCCCATAAACTTGGGTTTTTCATCCTGCATACAGACAAATCAGCCCTTTAGAGCACACACACACAATTTACAGACAAAAATACTAACTGTGGCGGTTGTGGGCAGTAGATGGCATTGATATAGGTGATTGGTAGTAGAGGAGACAGAGTGTTGTATAGTAGGTGTCCTCCTGCGATGAGTCTTCAGACTCCTTGGAGGTGTCACGAATAATAATAATAATAATAGGGAAACAATGCCAGATGTGCAGGTCATGAAACAGAACACCTGATACTGCACTCTGTTGATCAGTGTTATTTTTGTTCTTCAGATGGAAAAGGCAGTAGACTTAAGCAAGTTTGATAAAGAGCATGTGATGGCCAGACGACTTGGTTAGAAGATTTCTGCAAAGGGCAAGGCTTATGAGGTACTCACAATCAGTCATGATGAGTACCTTAAAAATGTGGTACAAGGAGGAAAAAGCCATGAACAGCCAGCAAGGTGTGGACCAACCAGAGCTCATCGATGCTTGAGATGAGTGAAAGCTATTCTTCTGTTGGCTCATACCATCCAGGATAGCTTTCACTCACCTCAAGCAAAGTTACTGTAGTGCAACTCTCTGGTAATTCAAATGCTAGTGATGGTGTAATGTGTCACAACACACAACCAAACCCTGCTGAAAATGGGGCTGCATAGCCACAGACTACTTTGAATATCCATGCTAACATCGATTCACCATTGAATGCACCTCAAATGGGCACGAGAGCATCAAAACTGCATATGTGTGCATCATTTACTCAGGGAAGTGTTGGCACCAGGATGCACAGTGAGATGAAGACAAACCATTGGAGTCAGCATAATGTTTTGGGCAATATTCTGCTGGGAGACCTTGGGTCCAGTCATTCATGTGCAGAAACTATGGCATCTACCACCTACCTAAACATCATTGCAGACCATATACACCTGTTCATGGCAACAGTATTCCCCTCTGGTTGTGCTTTCTTTCAGCAGTATGATCTGCCATGCCACACTGCCTGGATTGTGCAAGAATGGTTTGCAGAGCATGAGAAAGATTTCCAGGTATTTCCTTGGCCTCCAAATTTCCCAGACATCAATCCAATTGAGCATTTGTAGTTTGTGTTAGCAGCACATCTGCTGTTGGATTGGATAACCCAGCCAGCAGTTGTTTCCAGTGTTTATTATTGAATAATGTTAAATAATTATCATCAAATTATTGTCCCATCTATCTCCCTTCAATCCTTTCTCAGCACTTAACTTAGAAAGGATTGAAGTGAAATAGATGGGACAATAATTTGATGGTAATGATTTGTCACCCTTCATCAGATAGGTTCAGCATTAGTTAATTTCCATGCCATTGAATAAATTCCAGCAGAATATCAGAGTACAAAATGTGGCATAAATCAGAAGTCAACTTAGGAATCTCAGACCTTCAGGCTTTAAGAAATTCAATCAGGACTAGGAGACATTTTGATATCCAGATTGGACAAGACTGTTATGATCTCTTTCTGGAAAAAATACGAAAGCAGACATTTAATCTTGTATACAGTAGGAAGACATTTACTTAGTTCACTTAGATCATCAATACGATTATATAATTGTGTAAATCAGTTAATGTACTATGATTGCTGATAATTACATTTTACATAATTTCAATCATTTGCAAAAATAATAGCATTAAATATTTTATATTTAAATTAACACTGTATTTATCTTCTGTTTTAGGATCTCGTTTTGAAACATATTATGAATTTGGTCTTGTTACACTGAATATATTAACTGCATATCCAGAAGATACTGGTGAATACACTGTGCGAGCTGTTAATCACCTTGGATCAGCTCATACAAGTGCTTGCATTAAAGTAATTGGTAAGTATATTTAATAATTTATTAGTTAAACTAATGTTTAATTATTTATACACTCAGTAAATACAAGTTAGGATAAATGGAGGTTACCTACTAATTTTGGAAAGAAAAAAAAAAGTTAGGACTGCTGTAACAATGCTTCCTTCTTTATTTGGGAAATTAGAAAGCATTAGAAGATTTATTTATTTTTATTTTATTTATTTATTTAATTATTTATGTGGATATTAACAAAAGATGAAAATAATGCTTGTTATTACTTTAGAATGCATCTGTAGCAGCTGTTAGTACCAACTCCTTTTGATCAGAAAAAAATTCATCTGAATCCTATCTAGAACATAATAAATTCTTACACTGACTTTTCAAATGAAGTTATGTTAGTCATATATCAAAGTGGCGGGGTCACTTCTTCAAAACAAGCTAGTCAGAGAACACATATAAATAGCAGACAAGGACTATGTAAATGAGATTAATTAGAAAAAAGACTGAGAAAGAATAACAGTACGAGTGAATGCTGACTGAGAGATGAGCAACATGATAGCGGGTGAAGAAGACGAGCATGATATCAATAAGGATATAAAATTAGGGAATATAGTAGGTATAGAAGATGATATTAATTGGGAGGGTGAATGTCAAGTGAGATAGATGCACTGAGAGAAGAAGCAAAACATATGAGAAATGAGTTAAGAAGTATGAAAGAAGAGATTAGGAGAATGGAAAGAACAAATGTGAAGCAAATGAGAGTGGAGTGTGAGAGAGAATTATCAGAATTCTTTCTTTGAAGGTTACATGGTGGTCAGCATTCATAGTGAAGAATTTATGGAGGCAAAAACATGTGTTAGAATAATTACTTTACTTATAATTAAGAAAATAATATTTGACGTTTTGACCTCTGTATTGAGGTCAACATCAGGAAAACATATATGTACAGGACACAAGCTACATGACACTACACAAAAGTAAGCTGAATCTAAATGCTTTGTGTCCTGTACCCTAGCCTGGCCTGTGGAGAAAAAAAAATGTAGTAAAAAATAAATAAAGAATAAAATAAAAAAATGAAAAATAAAAAAAATATTAAAATAAAATAAAAAAGTAAAAAAAAATTTAATATAGTTTCACTATAAAACTTTTTATTTATCATCTGTATATTATTATACTGATATGTATGAAATGTTTATCTTATTTTGTGAATTAATTTTTAATTTTGTATATATTTTATTTAGTCATTTCTTTCCACCAGAGGTCAGGCTAGGGTAAATGATTAACAAAGCATTTAGATTCATCCTACTTTTGTGTAGTGTCGTGTAGCTGGTGTCCTCTACATATGTATGTTTCCTGATAGTGACCCCAATACACAGGTTGAAACGTTGAATGTTATTTTCTTAATTGAGGAGGCTATGAGAGCGTTCAGAGAAGAGTGACCAAGTTGGTAAGTGATGTAAAAAATGCTCCCTACATTGATAGATTGAGAGCTTGTGGATTGCAGAGGTTGGTTGATAGGTGAAGAAGAGGGGGTATGATAGAAACATTTAAATTACTGAAAGGTTTTTATAGGATTGATCCAGGGGAAATGTTTCAGCTGTGTGATGGAAGAACAAGAGGTCATACCTGGAAATTAAAGAAGAGTGTGGTTAACAAGGGTGTCAGAACAAGGTTTTTTGCCTGGAGGGTGGTCAATGAGTGGAATTCATTGCCTGACTTAATTGTGAGCTCTTTGTCTGTAAATGAATTCAAGAAGAGATATGACAGATATTCTTTTGCTAGTTTAGGTCTCCCACGATGAGCCTACTGACCCCATGGAGATACCCGTAATAATAATAATAATAATAATTATAAGTAAAGTAATTATTCTAACATGTGTGTGTTGTGTCTGCATAAATTCTTCACTAAGAATTATCAGAATGATAGAAGAGGAGAGAATAGGAGAACAAGCACTCCTCTGGCATTATATTTTGCCCTCCACAGGTCATCGAATCTTCATTCATTTTATCACACCTCTTCTCTCTCTCTCTCTCTCTCTCTCTCTCTCTCTCTCTCTCTCTCTCTCTTCCTTCCTTCTCAACAAGGGGCAGAGAGGAATGAGATGGTGCAGAAGCTTCCCTGCTCACCTACATCCCTCTCTTAAGGGATGTAGGTGAGAAAGGACGCTTAAGAGAGAGAGAGAGAGAGAGAGATAAGAGGTGTGATAAAATAAATGAAGATTTGATGATCTGTGGAGGGCAAAATATAATGCCAGAGGAGTGTTTGTGTGGAGAGATGGTGAAAAATCTTTGGGATGATTGTGATGGTGGGTATGAATGACTTAGGGGGAAGCAGCATAAATTACATGGTAAGAGAGCTGAGAGGTTAATGCTTCACGTTCAGCAGAAGACTGAGAGAACAAAGATGATGAGTGTGTTACTAAGGTATGATTATTGCAGAGCTATGAAGAAGAAAATCAATAATGAATAGTATAACAGCCAGAATGTATCAAATTAGAGCCCTCGATTATGTAGATGCCTGGAGTGCATTTGAGAAAGAAAAGAATTGTATGTGAGAGACAGCCTGCATTTGAATAAGGAGAAAGGCGTAGGCATCTGGAGATAATGTAGTTCTCTGAACAAGGTGAGAGTGTTAGTGCAAGGAAATTAGCGTTATCAGGATGTATGGTACCAGGGGAGGGGGGGGGGTGGCCTCTTGTGAGAATAGTCACGTGGGAGAAGAGAAAACGCATGTGGTGTAATGCAGAATCAGTGGAGTGTAGAGGAAATAATAATAGGTATTAAAAAAAAAACTAATAATACATTAATATTTCTTTATATTATATACAACTGATAGAAGAGTATTTAGAATAAAAGAGATGAATTGGTAGTGCTGATAGCCTCAGCTTTTCCAAAGATCATTGAGATCAGTGAGATATGATTGATAGAAGATGATATACTGCAGGAATAGTAGTAGTAGTACTTCTACTAATAGAATATACAGGTTTCCATTTGTGGAATGCAGTATGATGGTGATGAATAATGTAATAGAGTTGGGATTGGTAAGCAAGAGGAGGAACAGAAAGGAAGAAAGCATAATGAGAAGTGGAAGTGAACTTACTATGGAACATTTGAAAATGAGTGAGGATTGCTAAAGTAAAGAAAGGGATATTAGAAGAAGTGCATTGATGACTTGAAGAATTAAAGTAGGTGCAGAATGAAGTCAGTTAGAAAATATAGAATACTTTAAACACCTAAACCCTTGCAAGGGAATACTTATTGAAAGTGGAAGAAGGAAAGTGCTCGTGAAAGAGGAGTTCAAGGTGAATGATGGTAGTATGTAGTTGGAAGGTAGGATCAAGGAACAGAAAGAGTGAGTGTATAGTAATGTGTGAAGATTATATAATGAAGGATGTCAAAACAGAGCAGGTATATTGAAGGTATGTTTGTGAAGGGAGAAAATAGGGAGAGTGATTAGGCTGTGGAGAAGCAATAAAGCAAGAGGAACTGCCTGTATTGTTAGTATGAAAGGTTTGCAAGTGTCTATTCTTCAGTCTCTAATAATGCTTTCATTTGAAAGCATTATTAGAGACTGAAGTAGAAGTCTGTGAGTGTAGAGTTGTGTGTGTGTGTGTGCTGTTGAAGTATATGATAGTAGACAGCTGAGGAGAAGGGTGACAATTATGAATTGTATGATAGCTAGGATTTGCAGAAAGAGAGGCTTTTAGTATATGAATTATTATTATTATTATTATTATTATTATTATGTGACACCTCCATGGAAACCAAAGACTCATCGAGGAAGAGTATGCCAACACCATTGAATGATTGATTCCCTTCTAACTGCTAACTGCACTCAAACTTGCTTAAGTTTTTGCGAGCGATTAACAGCAGAGGCTCTACCAATCGGCCAACCTTCGCTGGCTGTGTAAGATAAATCTGGGGATAGAGAACTGTTGGCTGGAGATGGCCTACATCTGAGTGAGAGTGCCAGTGTGAAGCTGCTAAGAGTTCTGTTGAGAAGAGAAGAGAGTAAGAGAGTGTTTGCAGGCAGGAAGATGAGAATTAAATTAAAAGGTATGAGGCTGTGAGTGTAATTTATCAGGATAAGGTAATGGCATGAGAATAGGACTGCATGAATGGGAGTAGTGAAGTCAAAGGTCTTGTGGAATGATAAGATGAGGAATTGTGGGAAGGAAAACAGGACCAGAGGAAGGATGTTTTTTTTTTCTTTCTTATATCTGATTTCCATTAGTGCCAAGTGTGGGTAAGAGGAAAAGACAAAAAAAAAAAAAGAAAATTAATGAGATGTTTTTTGAATAGTCAAAGGTTGTATCTTTGACTATTCATAAAACAAAGATCTTGTACTAATGATGGCTATGATACTTAGACAAAAATTGTACATTGATAAAGTTTTTTAAATGACTTTTCCTCTGTTTTTATAATTCTTTTAGTCATCAGTTGATCTGATCTGATCAATGTGATGTATCTCTGTATACTAATACAAGAGCAGCAGTAGTAGTAATAGCAGAGATAAATTAGTGGTGTTGTTTTTGTCTATGATCAAATTAGTTTGTACCCAAATCTGTATTATCAGCAAAACATGAGCGACAAAAGGAAATAGAACATAATGGGTATACCAGTTTTCAAGAGTATAGAAAGGATAATAGAAGGGATGGGGTATTATTAATTCATGATCTCAGAGGAGTGTGTCCACTCCAAATGTTGGGTTAAAGAAGTAGTAGTGATAGCAGCCACAAGGGTATTTATAGGACAGCAGGGTTTTTTTCCACCAGTTTATCTGGTGTTTTTCATCCCGCAAGCAGGCAAACCGGTCTGAGGACACACAGATTACAGTCAGGAATACTGACCCAGCCATAGGTCTGATTCGTCAGCCTATGCCGGTTCCGGAGCCCGGATAAAATTGGGGGGGGGGGGGGGGGGGGGAACTAGATGGTACCGTGAACTCCCGTAAAAAGGGGGAACGTGGTATAATCACACGAAATTTATTTATTACTACATCACTCCTTTTTTTTTCTCTCAACTCTGTAATTCCACTCCCCACCCTCAAAAAAAGTTGACATTTCACACCTTTAAAATTACATCTCCTATTCCAGAACTCTCTGAAATCCAGGTAACCAAATCTGCAAAAGTAAAATTCAGTATATGATCCAACAAAGCTGTCCCTTCACCCAATTCACTCATCAGTGTAATTTCTTATCACTGCACTGAAGCGATTCTCTATATTATTCTCATCTCTCAGCAAATATCCCCAGAACTTCAGTTCCTTATTAATAACCATATGAAAATCATCTGTCTCCTACTGCACTAATCATTCAATTAAACCCCCACCCCATTTATGAATGTAGCTTCTTTAGTAGTTTTCCTCACAGGCTTGAGAAGAATGATACTATATTCATTCTTAGTTATGTGCTTATTTAATCTAACAGATAAGCTTAGGCGTTGATGGTTATTCATGACTTATTTTTCACGGTATTAACAACACCACAAACACTTTTATCAACAAAGATGTTTTATTAACGCTAATATTTCGCTGATTTTCAAATCAGCATCATCAGAGCACAACACACATGTAAACGTGTTGTGGTGTTGTTAATACCATGAAAAATAAGTCATGAATATGTGCTTATTTCTTTTTTGATAATACTACACCCTCTGTCCAAAAAGAAACCAAACTTTTGATAGAAAATAAAACACAGGCCAATTATAATTATTCAAATCATTTATTTCAATCAATATAATCTCCCTCAGCTTCGATACAGCGTTTGGCACAGTCAATAAATTCGTTAAATGAGTTTTTTATATAGGTTTTTGGGATACTGTTGAGCGTCGTGATTACTGCTACTTGAACGTTTTCAATGGTGTCATGTTGCTTTCCTTTCATCAGCAAATGAAGTCGGGGGAAGAGTAGAAGTCACAGGGTGCTAAATCAGGTGAATACGGTGAGTGATCCAATACACAAACTTGGCTTTTGTTCCACAACTGTCTCACATTGTTCGAACAATGAGATAGTGCATTATTGTGCAAAAGTGACCAGCTGCCTGCATAATGATATTCATGCCGTACACGCTGAATTCTTGCTATCAATAGCTTCAAAACTTCGAGATAAAACTCACCATTGACCATTTGGCCAGGTGGAATGAATTGTTTTGGATAATGCCCTTGGAATCATAGAAACAACTCAGCATTGTCTTTACTTTTGACTTCTCCAAGCGACTTTTTTTTTTCAGATGCCCCTCTTCTGGTGGTCTCCTCTCAGCACTGATGCTTTGTTTCTGACTCATACTCAAAACACCATGTTTCATCACCAGTAACTATCATTTCAAGGAAGTATGATTCCTTACAAGCGGTTTTAATGAGATCCTTGCATTGTTCAATTCGATATATTTTTTACTCGTTGGTCAACTTGTGGGGAACAAATCGCAAATTCAATTTACGAAGGTCCAAACTCTCAGTCAAAATGTTGTGCACAGTTGATTTTGGAATCCCCAATTCATCTTCAATCAATCTCCTGGACGATTTCGGGTTTTCTTTGATGAAATCATGCACTTTTTGGATGTTAACTTCACTCAGTCCAGTTTTTGGATGGCCCGGCATTTCGTCGTCTTCAATTGTCCCACGACCACTTTGACATCGCTTAAACCACTCGTGGACTTGAGTATGGGATAAGCATTCATTTGATGCATTTTGGTAAAACGTTTACCAAGTTTAACACAAAAGTCAATCACAGCTCTCTGTTTGAAACTCATTTTCCAACCGTTCGCCAAAACACACTGTCACTCTTGGCACTATAACTTGACTTTTAATGAAACAAATGTCATAAACAGTTGACGCAACACTAATGAAGGTTGCCGCTTTCAACAACAAAAAGATACAACAGTGGCACCACTAGTTTCTTCTATTTTCGAAAAGTTTAGTTTCTTTTTGGACAGAGTGTGTATAATTAGTCATTAGTCGGGCTGTTTGGCCAAGTGGTTAGCGTATCCACTCTCCAGCCAAAAGGCTGTGGGTTCAAATCCCACCATGGGCATAGATGTTTATGATTGTCTGGGAAAATAATAGTAATGGTGGTCAGCGGTAGATGATGAAGGTAGATGCGGTTGGTGGAGAGGGAGAGTTGTAGAGTAGGTACCATCCTTTGATGAGTCTTTGGACTCCCTGGAGGTGGCAGTGGCGAGCCGGTGAAATTTTAAATGGGGATGCTGCCTATACAAAATAATAAAATAATTGGTTACTAATTTTCCTAATTAGTAACCAATTTATTAATAAATGAATCTGTAGATTTATTTATTAATAAATTGGTTACTGATTAGGAAAAAAAATTTTTTTTTTTTTTTATTTTGTATAGGCAGCACCCTCACTTAAAATTTCACTGATTGCCACTGCTGGAGGTGTTATGTAATAATAATAATAATAATAATAATAATAATAATAATAATAATAATAATAAATATTAATGTGAATGATGCTGCCATCACTTTTTTTGCAGCATTACCTATTCTGTGAATAATAAGAGAAATCAATAAATAGTAGTAAGAAACTACAGTGTATAGTTTAATGTGTAGGTACTTTAATGTATGGTTTAATATGTTTGCTTTAAAAAAAAATACTGGCTTTGTTGTATCTATCAATATCTCATGCTTTATCTCATTAAGTATTCGGAATTAGATAGTTATGATCACTTTATTTTATCTGAAATATCTTTCTTAATTTTTAGGTAAATCTGGTGTGGTTTTGGAATCTCAGTACCCAGAAGGATTGGAAAGGATACAGCAGTTAGAGGATGCTAGTCGGTACAAACGTGAAACATATGAAGAAACCATTATTACTCAGATGCCCACTTTCACTAAGCCATTGCATAATATTGATACTGTAGAAGGTACTAATATCCATTTAGAATGCAGATTGACACCTGTTGGTGATCCCACAATGAAAGTGGAATGGTTTGTCAATGGTGTTGCTTTGAAAATAGGTAAGTCCAGTAATATACATATAATACATTATTATTATTATTATCATTATTATTATATGTGGTTTAGTATAAACATTAAGCATTTATTAGCACCACTTTTCCTGTTGACCGATCAGCATATAAGAGAGTTGCTTTCATTCAATGAATTTTGTTGCAGTTCTTACATCATACAATTATTACTTTTTATATATAATAAATATTTAATTTTTTGAGAGAAAATATAAACTTTGAATTTGAAAATATAAAAGAGAAATTTTATATAATACATGAATATATCTGAGAGAAGATATGAAAGAGTTGGTGGTAGAAGCAAAAAAGAGGAATAAGAAAGTTAGTGACTCTGCTGCCATCATATAGTCCTCTGCTGCTATCATATAGTCCTATCACTATATGATAGGACTAAATTGAGAAGAATTATTCAAATACAGGCTGTCAGGCACATACAATGTGCCTGACAGCCTGTATTTGAATAATTTTGGAATTAGATGTTTGGAGAAAGTGTTGTTCAGTGAAAGGTTGAAAGTTCAAAATCAGGGAAACTAGAGGCCTTGGGGAATGCAGTCAGTTGTAGGTCTTGGGAAATGAATGTGATTACAAAATGATTGAATGCTGAGTACAATTTCACAAGTTTTGATGAGGGAGATGTTGAAATGCATGGGTACAAATGTCACAAGCATCAGAAATAAAGGGGAAAGAGTTCTTGGCATTGGTCATCTTGATTTGACCCAAAATTATCAGCATCTGTGAGAGCTAGTTGATAAAAGATGGTATAGTTACAGGGATAGAATGCAAAGAATATGTAAGGAATATCATAAGACAATATGGGATATTTCCCCTTTTGGGAACTTCTGGATAAAGGCCTGCATCCCTGCTGTAAGGTAGATTGGATGACTATGACAACTTATAAAGGTCATACATAATGTGTCATGTCACTATAGCAGAAATTTTTTGCATGCTAGAAGGTGAGTGGAACGCATTGCCTGAGTGTATTGTGAATATAGACACATTGAATCAGTTTGAGGCACAGTTGGATGATCGTTGTGTTCAATAGTGTGTACCTCCCGTGATGAGTCTCTCACTCCATGGAAGTTGGATGATGATGATGATGATGGTCATGATAATAATAATAATAACACCACCTGTACCAAGAAATCCATTAGTATCAAGACTATTGAGTATTTTTCCAATGTCTCTTGGTGCCAAAAGAATGTGGAAGAGAATTAGCATTGTCCCTAATCTGGGTGTATATAACTTGAGTCTTAATACTGAATACAATTCATGATGAACAAAAAGAGGACAAGACAGTTTCATTATACAAAGCAAAACTAGTACTGATGTATAGCCAATTATTGACCAAATTAATGTACTGAAGAGGCTGGTTAGGATCCACATCTAGAGGTGGGGTAGGTAGCACTTAGATCCTTTATACTGTGAAACATTAGGATTGCTAATGTTTTACAGTATAAAGGAAGAGAATTATATTGTATTGTAGTTTACCCATTTTGTATATCCATCCATATGGGATGTGGATTGGTATACAAAATATGCTCTTGACATGTGTAGCAGAGTGATATATTAAGGTGAGTATAAGAAAAGGAGAGTGACCAGGGTGTGCCATAGAGAGACGTCTGTGCTTGCTTGGAGCACTGCTGTTTAACTTGACATTGGAGAGAAATATATAATTACATGCTGATTATACAAAAACAGATCAAATGATAAGGGACATATCTGATACAGAATTTGCAGAGTGAATGATTATATCAATAATTATACAAATTAATGAGTGCAGTTGCTAAGTGAAGTTCTGCATTTTGAATAGAGATAATTGCAAGCAGAGTGCTATATTAATGGGAATTTGTCAATGTAGTGAATGAAACTAAAGACTAAGGAGTATAGTGGAAGCATGAGTTAAAGTTTTTAAACCACATTGCTAAGTTGGTTAAGTCATCATACCAGACAATGTTGAAAGAACAGTAATTTTCTCACTTTACAAGACTTTGATAAGATCATATCTGGACTGCTGTGCTCAGATATGGTCATGTGGAGAGATCTAGTGACCACATTTCTACAGGTTGAAGAAATGTAATCTGCAGAGTTTGTGAATCAGAAGGAAGATGAAGAGGAGGAGAGGAGAGGCGATATGGTAGAGGCATACAGTTTTGTAAGGAGATCCTACAGTGTAGATACAAAGGAAATTTGTAACACATAGCAGTTGGGAGAAGACCTCAGGATCACCCCTGGAAGCTGAGTAAGGACATAGTCAGGAAACATGTGAGGTTGTTCAGTTTGTGATGAACAAACGAGTCCTTGACTATTTGTTTGATTTGACTTTGACTTAATCAAGTCAAGTACTTGACTTGATTTGTTTTGAGACATTCAACAGAGATGCGGGGAGAAGATCTAAAAGAATCACACCAGTACATTTAGATGAAAAACAGAAGACTATATGATTATTTGCAAGAGCTCTGAACGTTCAAATGTGTACATGATTTTCCTTCTCTTAACAGATGTAAACAAGGATAAACAGTGAAAATTTATTGAACTGTGAATATTCTAACTCATAATATTTGGATTTATTTTTGTTTTAGTAAAAATGTTGTTTTTATTATTCTGTAATAAAACTGCATTGAATGGATTGTGTTAAGCAAAGTATTAGCATATCTAATTTTAAAGTTTTAATCAATAGCATTATATATACTGCAGGTAGAAATGTCAGTACAAAATTATTCTTATTTTAGGGCATCGATTCAGACCAGCTTATGAATTTGATTATGTTGCCCTGGACATTCTCAGTGTGTATCCAGAAGATAGTGGAGTGTATACCTGTAAAGCAACAAGCAGTAATGGTCAAGCTGTGACTTCTTGTACAGTTAAATGCATAGGTAAAAATTTCCTGTCCTTGATGCACGCATGCTGCATGATATATAATAATAATTATTATTTTAGAGTTATTTTATTATTATTTTATTTTATTGATATTTAAATCCCCATGTTATCTACTATTTCAGGCAACATATGTTTAAAATTATTTTTGTCTCCAGCTGATAAGTAATTATTCAAATAATATTCTCTTAGTAGAATAATTAGTAGAATAATTGCTGGCCTGGCTGGCTGAGTGGTTAGCGTATTCGCTCTCCAGTCAAAAGGCTGTGGGTTCGATTCCTGCCATTGGCATGGATGTTTGTGATTGTCTGTGAAAATACTAGTGGTGGTGGTGGTCAGCAATAAATAACGTTGGTGTAAATGCGGTTCATTGTAGATTGAATTGGTGATGGAGACAGAGGTAGAACAACTGCCCTCCCTCGATGAGTCCATGGACTCCCTGGAGGTGTCATGTAATAATAATAATAATTAGGTGTATATATTTTTTTTGATAAAATATTTCATTAAAAAAAATTATTTTTTTAAGTGACATTTTTATTATTAGTATTATTATTACATGACACCTTCATAACACCACCAAGGACTCATCACAGGAGGGGCTCCTACTCACTAATAATTGGATTTATTCTATCCACTAATAGTATTATTGTCTGATAATTATATGTGTTTTCTGACCAATTTGCCTGTATGTAAGATGAAAAACCTCAGTTTGCAGAAGGAAAAAATCCTGCAACCCCCATAGGAGATCTCTTAACTTACCTTTAATTGAAAAAGTCCATGTAAAGATTCTTCTGAATCTTAGTTATTTTGCAGTTGAAGGAGACATTGTCTCTTATCTTGTTGTTTCAATTGCATTTTTAGAGTTGTTTTTCATTTTTATTTTAAAGTCTCTTTGCTTGTTGATTAATAAGAATCATTAAAGTGATATTTTTGTTGACAAAAATGAATGTTAACGAATGTAATATTTCATCTGTTTCTACCACTATAAGAGTACCACCATTCAGTTTTCTACCACCACTATAAAAGTAAAAAAAGAGATGATTCCACATTATATCTAACTAAAAATGATTTTTATTGTTTTTTCTATGTTTCGGTAGTCAAAATGCAACTATCTCTACTAGGATATAAGAAAGAGTGAATGATATTATTATTATTATTACCCAAGATCCCATGGAGGCAAAGACTCATCTAGGGGGGTCCTTTTGTCATACACACAGCTCATCATATCATGCTTTAAACACACCCAAATTCTCTGCGGGACAACCCAGTTTCGTCACAATTAAATACTTGTTCTGGCTTGTATCCATAAATGATGGTCCACTCCTGAAATTCTCTTTCAAACTTCTCAGCCTCCTCTTTATTTGCACTGGCTCCTTCTCCATGTCTAATTACACTATGGATCCCTGACCTTCTCTTGAACTTCTCAAACCATCCTCTGCTTCCTTTGAATTCTTCCTCTGCCTCTGCTGTACTGTGTCCTGCCACATTTTTCTTCAAATTTTCATAAATCATTCTGGCTTTGCTGCAGATCATCTCTTGAGTCATAGTGTCACCAGCCATTTGATGCTCATTTATCCAGATCATCAGAAGCTTTTCCATTTCTTCATTCACAGAACTTCTTTGGGATTGAGAGGCCAGGTCTTCACACCAGCTACAACTGAAGCTGCCTTCTTCTTCAAAATTGAAGCTATTGATGATGATGCTATGCCATGCTTGAGTGCTAAATCCACAATTCTGACTCCTCTTTCATATGCTGAAATTATTTCTTTCTTTTGCTCAGTTGTGAGCAACTTTCTGCTTCCCTTGGGTTTGTCACTTACTTTTTTGGACCCATTGTCAAGAAAATTTTTTTCATTTTTAAAATTTTTTTCTGAAAAATATAAAAGAAATATTACATATAGCATATTATTTATTTAATTAGATAAGAATAGAATTTACTAATTATAAATTAATTCTCCCATAGTAGAATTTAGCCAAGTAAAGAATAAATGCTATCACACTTACCTCTCGCATTCACAGCCACACACTCCGTGTGGCTGTGAATGCGAGATAGCACTGACACTGGAATGAGGTGTCTCACTTCTCGCTGTCTCAAACGTAAACAACCCAGTCAGGTTGGTGGGTCTCCCCTATGTGATGTGGTCAGCTCATTTCTTTGTCACACACATACAGATGGAAAAGATAAGCTCCTGGAATGGCCCGACCATTCATGTTTGCTGCTTTATGTTGTTAGCACGTGCATCCACTAAAACATTCGTTAGCCGAGTCTGAAAAAAGCGAAAAAAATCTTTGTTAGCCAAAAAATTCGTTAGCAGGGTCACTCGTTAGCTGAGGTATCAGTGTATTTATTGTTAGTCATATAAGATATCCACTGCTCATGTAGTCATGTCATTCTCTAAAATCATTCTATAAATTTCCTTGAATGCGTTCAATGATTTTTTTTAATATACTTAAGTAACCTTTTGTCAGTTTTCTGGTTTGTGGAATAAAAGTTATTTAAAAGTTAGATAAATATATTTAAAAGAAATAACGAAAGTTTTCTGTTTAATGAAACATTATCTAATTTTATTTAATGAGATATGCATATAGTGCAATATTTCAAAACCAGTTTTATTTTATTTGTATTTATTTATTTATTTATTTATTTTGAATAGCCAAAAGCCAAATCATCTTAGAGTCTCAGCATCCAGAAGGACTTCAAAAAATTCAGTATCTTGAAGATTCTAGCCGCTATCAGCGGGATACTTGGGTAGAAGAAACAGTTAAAGTTCAACCGCGTTTTATCACTCAGCTTAATAACTTATCATTGAAAGAAGGTCAATTAGCACACTTTGAATGTCGTTTAGAGCCAATTAATGATTCTACTCTTAGAGTTGAATGGTTCCGCAATGGCAAAGCTATACCTGTTGGTAAGTCTGCATGTATATTTTCTATTTATGTCTTCTGTGTTTCTTTCTTTTAAGTCTTGAGGTTTTTGTCTAATAAAAAAGTATTTTCATGGATGTCATTAGTAATTTGCAATATTATAAAAACTATTTCTATTAATTATATTTCATTAATTCAAATTAATCTTATTTTATAAATTAAGAATTAAAAATATTAAAATTATATTAAAAATTAAAAAATTAAAAATTAAACTCTTTAATCATATTTCTTACTTGTGTATGCTTACTTGTGTATGATTTTTTTTTTAATTTTTACAACACTCAATTATATAGGTCATCGTTATCGTCCATTCCATGACTTTGGGTATGTTGCTCTAAATATTTTGTCGGTGGTTCCAGAAGATAGTGGAACTTATACATGCAGGGCTGTTAATATGGTTGGTACAGCTGAAATAACAGCAACACTTTCATGCCAAGGTATTTCTTTTTCTAATGTATTACTTTCCTGTTCTCTTTTTAGTTATTTATTAATTGCTATTAAATGTAAATTTAATTGTCAAAAATGTTATAGTTACTAAAAATGGATATATGTGGAAGTATAAAGCAGGTGATTACAGGAAGCTCTGTAGTTGGCATCGATACATTGGGTAGATGAACTCAGAGAAAAGATGTTGACAGTGTATGGAAATTCACATGGCAGTATCTGATACAAGCAACATATAACGGTATACCAATGGTTAAGTGAGTAAATAGGATGGGATTGAAATGGATGAACAGCAAAATTAAAGCTGTGTTGGAAAATAAAATGCTACGGGCAGGTACAAGACAGTTAGTGCCAATTCAGTCCATGAAGAATATAAAGTGCTGGCTAGGAAGGTGACGAGCATAGTAAAGAAAGAAAAGGTGCAGTATGAGAGGAGATTGGCTGGTCAGGCCATGGTTAACTCAAGGGAATTTTTCTACTATATGGCAAGCAAGAGAAAGAATAATTATGGCAAGTTGACACTGGTGGATAGTCATGGCAGCAGAATGACAGTTGCAAAGGATATAGTGGAATTGAACAAGCACTTGATAGGTGTATATGATGTGGTACAGCACATAGAAGGGAGGCAATTATTAAGAGAATTCGAAGTGAAAGAATCGGAGGTGTATCAGGTGTTGAATTGGTTAGATGTTAATAAGGCTTTGGGAATGGATTTTATATCACCACGTATGCTTAAGGAATGTGCACTACAGTTGGCTATGCCCTTGACCTGGTTATTTTAATGAACATCTTCCAGTGGGTAGAGTTCTTAAGAAGTGGAAAGAAGGCAAAATAGTACTGCTCCACAAGGATGGTAGGACAGAAGTCTCCAAATATAGACTAGTCTGTATAACTGCAGTTGTGGTCAAGGTGTTGGAGAGATGGGTTAGGAATATAATACAGGATTGGGTTGATGGACATAGCATTCTTTATGATGGTCAGCATGGATCTGTAAAGATGCAGTGATATTTTTGAACTTTGCAAAAGCATTTGATAGATTACCACATGATAAGTTGGTGTACAAGCTGCAGAGGATGGGAATAGATAGTATATTGGTTAGATGGATCAGAGATTGGCTCTCCAAACAATACCAGCAGGTTGTGTTTGATGAAGCAGTGTCTCAAAAAAAGAGGGTAACCAGTGGCGTTCTCGGGGTTCTGTTCTTGGGCCCCTGCTGTTTAACTTGTTTGTAAATGAATATCATGCGGACCGAGTGGGAATCTTCAGTCGCTTGCTGATGACATAAAGTTGGGGAAAATTATAAGTAGCACTGCTGATGTTAACTCCTTTCAGGAAGATTTGAATAGATTTAATATTAATAAGTGTAAGGTGTTGCATTTTAGGATACAGAGATATAAGGCTGTGTACCATTTGACAATGCCATACTGCAGGAAGTGGATGCGATTCAATATTTGGGAGTGATGATTGACAGTAGACTGAAGTTTAGAGTGCATATTGCAAGTGATGCAAAGGTTGCCCATCATAGTGCTGCTATGATAAGAAGTACTCTAACATGTAGGGAGAAGGAAGTGGTTATGCCACTGTATAAATCACTGGTCAGACCACACTTGGACTATTGTGCTCATATTTGGTCACTTGGTTTTCAGTATGATGTGGAAACATTGGAGAGGCTCCAGAGATGAGTGACTAAGACAATATCAGGACTTTGTAATGCTGGCTATGGAAATAGGTTGATGAAATCTGGATTGCAGAGTTATAGGAGAAATATAGGTGATATGATAGACATTTAAGTTAGTGAGAGGATTTTATCAGATTAATCCAGATGGGATTATAAAAAGAGTAGAAGGTGATAATGGAAAAACCATTGGTGATCCCTGGAAGGTATGTAAGAGTGTTGTGAAGAGGGGTTGAGCAGTAAATATTTTACATATAGAATTGTCAGTGAATGGAACACATTACCAGAATGTGTGTTGTTAATGCAAGGAGTGTTAAAAATTTTAAGATTCTTTATGATAAAGGATTTTATGATTTGATATCAAAAATATGTTGTCAGTTAAATGAACCTTCTACAATGAGTCTGCCAACTCCATGGAGAGTGCAATAATAATAATAATAATAATAATTTAAAGTTTCAAATATTTTAGAATAGAATAGCTTCTAGCTTTGCATAATCACCATTAGAAACACTAAATAAGTTTAAGGCACAATCTGATGAGCTATATATGTGACAGTGAGATGATGAGTCTTTTGACTATAAAAGTCTGATAATAATAATAATTAAGTATTATATTTTAAATAAATTAAGTCTGTAGAACAATGGCACTTTGAGGAAGGCAGAAAAAAAAAGACTTTTTTTTCTTTTTATATAATTGCAGTTATAATTTGTTATATCTGGAAGTATGTGAAAGAAGTACCATCACATAGTATGCCCCAATTCAGAAGGATAAATCAGATAGGAGTTTGGTAGGTCAGTATCAAAGCATCATTAAGTAGGAGCTCAAAAAAAAAAAAAAGTGTAGAGTATAAAGAGAAAAGTGATGATCAAGCTCAAGAACAGCACGAAGCACAACCAATAAGGGTGATGATATAGTGATGAAAGCAAAATCAGATTATAAGAGAAAATTAGAGCCAAGTAGGCCAAAAAATTCCAGAGTTCTTTCACCACATGGTAAGTGAAAATAAGAATGACTTTTGAAAGGATAACTTTAATGATTATTGATGGTATGGACATGACAGATACAGATAAAATAGTTGAGTTATTGAGAAACCACTCTGCATGGTTTATCATCCAAGTGGAGATAATGCAGTGACATGTGACAAGGACTGATGAAGGAAATAGAGATAGATAAATCAGAGGTGCTTAGAACATTGTACAAACTTAATGAAGATACATCCATGGGATTAGTTGGGATATCAAAAGTGTACAAGGCAGTGCTTCTGACTGACTGACTGTTTAATTTAAGTATCAGTTCTGGTGAAGTCCAAAGAAGTGGAAAGAGGACAAAATAATTCCAATTGCATAAAAGAAGCTGCACAATAGAGGTGGCAAGTTCAAGACCAGTATCTCAGTAGCGGTTGGAGAAGATATTGGAAAAGTTGGTCAGAAGAAGAATTTGGTAAAATGATACTCTGTGGGATACAGCACAGTTTTGTGAAGGGTAGATCTTGTCTTGGCAATTTACTCACTTTGTATAATAAAGTAAAAATTGGGCTGGATACAAAAAATAGATACATCACGATACTGCTGGAATTTGCAAAATCACTTGACAGGATACCACATGAAACTTTGTTACATAAATTAAAGCAAATAGGAATGGACAGAAAGCTGATGGATACATATCATGAATAAGAGTGTGACTGATGGACAGACATCAAAAAGTAGTGCATGGAGGAGTGAAACCCAGGAGAATAATAAGTGAGTGACTGCAGGGCTCTGTACTAGGACTGCTTCTGTTATTTTGTGCATTAATGATTTGAAGGGAAATGTCCAGTTTTTTTGCTAATGATGTAAACCTGGGTAGAGCAGTAGTTAATAAAAACGATTTAGTGATTTTGCAGGATGATTTAAAGGTACTGCAGTGATATGTGGGTAAAAGATAATGGCTTCCAATGCACTACATTGACAGAACTATTGCAAGAATTTTATGAGGGTGGAAATTTGGAGATCGAGTTAAAGTTCAGAAAGCATATTGCAAAAGTGGCCAGAATAGCTCATAATTTGATTATCTTAAAATTTAAGATGCCAAGAAGTTATATTCTTAGTTTCATCCTTTATCCAAGTGTAAGCAAACAAAGTTTGTGCGTGAAGTCATTTCACAACTGGACTACTTGTATATAGAGGCTAATGACTTCACATCAGTTGCCTTAGTCCCATAATGCAATGCACATATCCTTATGGACATGTATAATGCTATGGATTATGGGAAGGGCCACTGCCCAGATCTTTGTAAATGTGCAAGGAGCCTCCAAATGGCAATCCCTCAGCTCACCTAATGAGTGACCCAAAGGATCATTTAACTCAATGGTGTGTTCACTCAGTAATAGGCCCATCTTGCCACAGAGAAGAACCCTCAGCAGTGGCTCTACTAATGGCAGACTCACCCCACCACCAAGCAGAGCTGTTCATAACCTAGGGTAGAGCATCCACTGAAGCAGCCACAAGACCATTTCAGCAGACTTTCTAGATCAGTTTGTTTATGTGTGGGGTGGTCCGAAAAATCAAGTGATCCCTCAGATCACCCAACAGTGGGCATTTAACTCAGCAGCAACTCTGCTCAGTGACAAGCTCATTCTACCTCTGAGCAGAACTGCTCATATTCCAGGAAAAGCTTCCACCGAGGTAGCCCTAATACAGGCCATCCCCAACTGACCCAAATCCTCAGATACTCAACAGCTCTCTCAAGGCAAAGAGAGCAAACCTTAAGAGAGCAAAAACTCTTTTCAGGTAATCATTTTAAAGAAATTGATTGAAGAGAATATTAAATTTTCTCTTCTTTTCAACAGCAACATCATTCAGAATATGTATAATCCTATTTTTTAATGTGATAGTTCCAAATTTTCGGTAAGTTTGCTCCCCATTCTTAACGAAAGTAGGTGTAAAGATCCCTACCAGTATGAGTTGGTTTGGTTTCTTATAGATATCCAGTGATTTCCATTCAATTAATCCAGTGATTGAAGTTTTCATTTTTACTAATTAAAATATCCATAAGAGGGAAGGGGAGAGAGAATTGTTATTCATTCATTCATGACTTATTTTTCACGGTATTAACAACACCACAAACACTTTTATCAACAAGGATGTTTTATTAACGCTAATATTTCGCTGATTTTCAACTCAGCATCATCAGAGCACAACACACATGTCACATGTAAACGTGACAGTGAGTGAGTGAAACGAAATTCTACAAACAGATTAATGGTACTGCTATGGGTTCCCCCCCTCTCTCCCCCATTAGCAAATGTTTACATGGAACACTTTGAAAACAAAGTACTTACCACAGCTACATACAAGCCACAAGTGTGGTTGCGCTATGTAGATGATGCGTTTGCCATCTGGCCCCATGGACAAGACACTTTGGATGCTTTTGTCACCTACCTAAACAGCCAACTAGAAAAAGAAACAAATAACTGTTTACCATTTCTTGACACATTAGTCACCCGCCTTTCAGATGGATCACTATCTTTTTCTATTTACAGGAAGCCTACACACACAGGAAGATACCTACATAAACAATCACATCATCATCCAGTCCAACAGTACGGCATTTTAAAAACACTTACACACAGAGCCAGAGCCATTTGTTCTAACAATACAGCTCTGAACACTGAACTCCAGTACCTGCGCCATACGTTCTTAGCCAATGGCTACAATCCCTACAAAATAGATAAAATACTACATAGGCCCATTACTCTGCCCTCCCCTAATACACAATACACAAGAATACAACATGACCATTTCTATTCCCTATATCAGAGGTACATCGGAAAAGATAGCCAAAGTATTGTTGAAACATGGCCTTCGCACCACCTTCAAACCTCATGTCAAGCTGGCAACTCTGATCTGCTCGCCAAAGGATAAACGTCACCCTTTAGCACACCCAGGAGTGTATGAAGTTCCATGTGACTGTGACTTGGCCTATTATGGGCAAACAGGAAGATCAGTGAACATCCGCCTGGAAGAACATGAAAGATACATTCGCTACTATTACTATGGCAAGTTGGGACTGGCAGACCACGTTTTGGACACTCCTTCACACAGGATTAGATGGAGGAAAACGAATGTGCTATTTAGGAGTCGTTATAGATCTGAAAGATTATTTTTTGAGTCAGCAATGGCTTTGAAGAATTCTCCCAACCTTAACAAATATGATTGCATTAATTTGCCAAAAATTTGGGAGACGGTTATCCTAAGAAAAACTCCTGGATAACTGCTGCTTTTTTTTTTTTTTTTTTCCATTAGAGGGTGCCAAAAATAGGACTTTAGATCTTTTGTCTTTTGCAATTATATTGTTTCACTCACTCACTGTCGCGTTTACATGTGTGTTGTGCTCTGATGATGCTGAGTTGAAAATCAGCGAAATATTAGCATTAATAAAACATCCTTGTTGATAAAAGTGTTTGTGGTGTTGTTAATACCGTGAAAAATAAGTCATGAATAACCATCAACGCCTAAGCTTATCTGTTAGATTAATTGTTATTCATGTTTAATTATCACATTACAAAGTATGATTATGCATTATATCAGGTATGGATCAGACCATTTTTGACAGATGCATTCTGATTGATGGTCACATGTATATCAACATTCACTACTATTACCTCCATCAGCTGTTCTTCCTAAATGCCCAAGTGAGAGGCTCCTCTCAGTTCCTCTGATCTCTTGCTTGCATTACTCACTGCATTTCCTTTTAGCAAGTTTCTCCAGTTTACTAACTCCAAAGCTACTCAAATGTAATCCATCCTTTTGTACAAATCCATTCTTCTCTCAAATTCATGCCACATATCTATAAACTGGACTTCCTTCTAACCTTCCTTCACTCAGCTATGTCAGCATGCCATTCATAATTCTTCTTGTTCTCAGTCTCAACTCATCATTGTCACACCTCAGCAACACACTGGCAACCTTTCTTACTATCCTGTTACCTTTCATTCTTCTCAGTAACCTCTTATCCAACTAAATCATTTGTTCTCACAATCACTACCAACTCTCTTGCTCATTTCCTTCTCATATACAGAGCAAGAATAATCTTGCTCATTCTCCCTCCTGGAAAACAGACCTTATGGACTCTCTCATTAGCCATACCTTAAATCAGGTTTTCTCAAACTTTTTCTACGCCGGAACGCTTCACAAATCCTGAAATGTGGTTATTTTGTAGTACATTAATTAATAATTAATTGGTAATTTAGGCGATTTTTATTATTAATTAATAATTGATTATTAATTAATAATTAAGTAAACATCAATTAGAGTTTTGTTTAATTGATTTAATTAAAGCTTCAATAAACCATCATTAAATTAATTTGTGCTGATTTTCATTGACATATCCTATTCTGATCACCAGATATATTTATAATATTATGATAAGTACTTACGAGTGAATGCAGACTTTTTCTCCTGTGTGCCGGTAGTTTTCCCATCCTTTTGTACATCCTGGAGATCACTTTATAGGCTTGAGGTGGATGACTCACTATCTGTTCCATCACAAACACCTTCAATAAGAGATTTTTTAATACCAAAAATAAACAAAGTCCCGTGTCTTTTATTCCTATTACTTTTAAAAAAATCATGGTACTCTGGTTTCAGAACAAGCACTTGCACACTGCAATACGAACATGTGAAGAAAGTATTCAGTATTAATAGATTTGAGAACCGGATACAGACTACCTTGATCTTTAATTTCAGTGGAAAAATTTTCTTTATTCTTCCTTGCTGATTAGTCACTGACATTTGCAACACAGATGTTATTTCATTCAGTTTTGAGAACACGCCGCCCATTGTTGTAATTGGCTTACAGGCAGTTTTTATGATCAGTCGTAAACGGCGGTATTCTCTTTCCCGATTGTTGAAAGATTTCGATGTGTGAAAATTAACGATAATTCGTGAATATTTCCATGTTTAAAAATATGGCACTTGGTTACTGACATTTGCTACACAGAAGTCATTTCCTTCAATTTTGAGAACAGAGGATATGCCACCATTGTTATAATCTGCTTGCAGACATTTTTATGACCGGTCATAAACAGTGGTATTCCCTTTCCCAAATGTTGAAAGGTTTCTATGTGTGAAAATTAATGATACACAGATGTTACAGATGTTATTAGGCGTTCCAGGTCTGAGCTTTTCCACATATTCACGAATATTATTCTCCTCAGAATATTTCCACTATAAAATATTTATTCATGAAAAATGCTTAGAAAACTAAAATGACAAATTCCAGAACTTCTCACGGAACACCTATTCACCTTTCACAGAACACTAGTGTTCCGCGAAACACAGTTTGAGAAACCCTGCTTTAAATAATGGAATCTCCACACATTTTTTATTCTCAAGTCATTCATCACCTTGTTTTCTTGTTTTTCTTTCTTGCTTTTCTTTCATTCTCTCCTTTATTTATTTATTTATTTATTATTATTTTTTTTTGTATGTGACTTCTTCTATGAAATGTTGTAAACCTATAATACATGATGACCATGGATGGGTTAAGAATTTTTTTTTCTAATTTGTTATTAATTTTTTATATCTTTTCTATAAATATTTATATATATATAAACATTTATATATAAAATATATATATATATATTTTAAATCTGGAAATCCTGCTCCTGAAACCAAACATGGTTTTCGAAACCACTTCAGGTCTCCAATAACAGGGCAGTGGTCTTACACTGAACAATGATATTTGTCTGGTGCTGGATTCAAACCCATAGTCTGTTTGTTGGAGAGCAGATGCTCTAATCACTCAGCCAACCAGGCGAGCGATTATAATAGTAATAATAGATTAATAATATTATGTAATATTTTAATATAATTAATAATAATGCAATTATTTATTTTTCTTATATTTTGCTTCATTTCTTATTAATGCTTTGTGTCAATACTTACTTTTTAGGAAAATCTGCAATTATCTCAGAGACACAACATCCTGAAGGACTAGAAAAAATACAGCAGTTAGAAGATTATTCAAGGTTTGTAAATACATTTATGTAATGCTAATACATGTTTTTCTTTTATTTTTGTTGCTGTTATATTTAAGCAGAATATTTGAAGATAATTTAATCAATGGTGAGATTTTGTTATGGTTTTTATGAAATTGTTTTGCATGCCACTGAGCCTGATAAAAGAAAAGAAGAAAAAAATAATAAAAGGGCATTAGAGAAATCATCTTGACCATTAGTAGCTCCAAACACATCATTATTGTGCGAGGTTATGCATATTACACAGTGGCCTTATCAGCCATCTCAGATGGTAGTAATTTCAATTTTAGAAGAAAAGAACCTCATTTAGGAGTTACTGATGACGATGACGTTATTATCATCTTTATCAGACTGTGTCATCAAATGTGACCACTAGTTCGTTGGAAACCAGTAATTCACAAAGCAAAGTATAAAATTTAAAGGATTTTTAAAGAATTAGCAAGAATATTAATTAACCATATTTTGTCATGTTGTACCATCATTTTACATTGCGATGGTACACATGGAAATATGCAGTGGCTGCATTGCATAGTTCAAAATGCCTGGACCGAAGGACAAATTCCAGATGATTGGAGTAGACCTCTCATAGTACCCATATATAACAAGGGAAATAAACTGAATGTGAGAATTACAGAGGTCCCTACTGAGTGTTCCTGGTAAGATTTATGCAAGTATACTTGAGAAATGGTTGAAAAGGATTGGGAAAGGGAAACTTAGTGAAGAACAAGTTGGATTCAGGTCAAATAAAGTAGAGTAGACTAGAGGGCTGCACGATGTATAGTGTTTTCAGAGGGCTCCCAAAAAGATAAGTGTTATTTTGAGTAATAATTGGCAATATTGTTTGAATCTTAATGTAGTATAGTTTACTTTTGGTAACTTAGTGTGTCTGTGTGTGATTTCTGCATTATTTAAATTAGTATTTTGATAAGATACGATAGATAGCATCGCACATGGCAACGATGAGAAGAAAGACAATGGCATCCAAATCATCGGCATCTTTGTTTAAAAATTTTAACTTAAGGGAGTTCATTCAGTGTAACATCTGCGGGATGTATGCTTTTCCGAGAGTTTTTCCAAGAGCTGGAGTTTATTTCGATAATGATAGTGGTGGGAAAGTGTAAGGAAAGTGGGGATTTGAAGTGTGTCTCAGGTCGCGAGATTGATGTCGTTGATGAAAGCCAGAGTGTGATAGAAAATAGTGATATGATAGGAATTTGCGATGTAGTACCAGATAACATTGAGAGCAGTGTTGAAAGGAAGAGTGAAAGTAAAAATACAGAGCGAGAGAATGGTTTAATGGATATAAAAAAAATGAAGACTTGGTTTCAATGAGGGAGATCGCACAGTTGTGTGGAGTGATACATAGGGCGAAGCAGCAGCTGGAGCGATTGCAAAATTGTTTACCGAGTGCATCAGCAAACGGAAAGAAGCAAATGAGTGATAAGAATAATAAGAGTATGAATGGGAGTGTAAGAAAAATGAAGGTGCGAGTGTTGTACGGTGGTTCATTAGTAAGAGGTGTAATAGGAGAGAGTTTTGACAAAATCGTACTTACCAGGTGCGAAAATTAAGGATGTAAGTGAGTCTATTAGAGCCAAAAGCAGAGGGTGAAATAAATGATAGTACTGGCAGGAATGAATGAATGATTTAAAAGGGAAAAAAAATGCTATGAGAGAGAACTCAAAGGAATTACTATAGGTAGAAAAAGAAAAGAGTAAGAGAGTTAAGATAGTGAGTCTGTTGCTGCAGTATGACAGAGAAGAATTGAGAAGGAGGGCCATAATTGCAAATGACTCTATGCGCAGGTTATGCAGGAGGAGTGATGTGGAGTTTGTGGAGTGAGTTTGATGGGCAAAAGGATTTATACAAGATGGATGGTTTGCATCTGAATGGATTTGGTGTGCAGAAACTGGAAAAAGTGTTGCTGATTGAAGTGAAAGTGGATGCGCAGAATCAGGGAAACTAGAGCTATTGAGGGGAGGGGAGGGGGAGATATGCAGACATCAGTGAGACAGTTGATTGTCAGAATGTGTATAATATCCCCGAGCTAGTACGAAGGACAATAAATCAGAATGGGATAGGGGTGGGACTAACAGGCTTCTGCATTTCATGTATACTAATGCCAGAAGTATTAGGAACAAGAAGGAAGAATTTTTGGCCTTGGTTGGCTCTTCCTGGCCACAGGTTATTAGCATTAGTGAGACATGGCTGAAAGAAGATGATATAGCTAATGGGATAGAATGTGAAGGGTATAGTGTGTTCAGGAGGGACAGAGAGAATAAAATAGGGGGAGGGGGGGGGGTATTGATGATAGCTGATGAACTGCACCCAAGGAGAATAGAAATTGAACTGCAGGATAGAGAAAAGAGCACATTTGAGGCTATTTGGTGTGAGATTGAGACTAGCAGAACAAAATATATGCAGTTAGTTGCTGCTATAGACCAGGTGATGGAATAGATGGTGGAGATAGTATGCATAAGCAAATCGATGCAATGAGTGGAAGGAGAGTAATTATTATGAGGGATTTCAACTATGGTAACATTGATTGGAAGGAGGAGAGGAGACATGGGAGGAAAGAATTGGATTTTATGCATTTATTAAGGAATAACTATCTGAGACAGCATGTAATGGAAATCACTAGATGTTCGAAAGTGCTTGACCTAGTAATTACATCTGAGAATTTAACTGTAATGAATATGACCACGTTGCCACCAATTGTTGAGAGTGATTATAAGGTCTTGACCTGGGAGGTGGCTAAATGTGTGGAATGTTCTATTAAGACAGGGTACATGTGGAATTACCAGGCTGGTAAGTATGACAAGCTTAGGAGATTGCTTGGTTCAGTGCCATGGCATGTAAAACTGCAAGGGCTGGATGTTGATAGTGCATGGAAGGTGGTTAAGGAGCGTTTGAAGGAGGTAATGGCTGACTGTATACCAAGAGTACGAATAGTAAATCAAGTAGGGGTTAAATGGATGAATAACACCATTAAGCTTGAGCTGCAAAATAAGAAACAACTGTGTAGAGAATTTAAGGAGAAAGGTGACCTGCAGGCACACAAACGGTATAAAGCACAGCCCAAAAGGGTAACGAGTGTGGTAAGAAAAGCAAAAGCGGATTATGAAAGAAAATTAGCCATGCAAGCTAAAGAGAATCCCAAACAGTTTTTTCGATATGTTGCAAGTAAAAGAAAAAATGTATACGGCAGAATGATTTTAAGCAATGCCAATGATAGGAAGATAACTGAATCAGTTGATATAGTGGAATTACTGAGCGAGCACTTTGCAAGAGTATATCATCCAGATGGTGATATTGCAGGAATGAATGAACCAATAGCTTATACGGCAAGTGTGGTGAATGAAGTGGAGGTGAATAGTCTATTACAAAACCTTAATGTGAATAAATCTGTGGGATTGGATGGTATACCAGCTTGGGTCGTACGTGAAGCAGCTAAAGAATTGTCAGTGCTCTTGACCATTTTGTTTAATTGTGTCTCGTGTCTGGGTTAGTCCAGAGGGGGTGGAAAGAGAAGAAAATAGTTCCACTGCATAAAGGAGGTTCCAAGACTGCTGTTGCAAATTACCGACCGATCAGCATATCAGGAGTCATTGTCAAGGTTTTAGACAAAGTAGTCAAGAGAAAAATACAGGAATGGAAAGATGAAAATGGGATACTGTATGGGGGACAGCATTGTTTTGTGAAGGGTAGATCATGCCTCAGTAACTTGCTCACATTTTATAACACAGTGACGGCTGAACTGAATAAGGGTAATGGGTTTACAGTGATACTGCTGGACATTTGACAGGATACCGCATGGAATTCTAATCAGTAAACTACAGTTGATGGAGAGATATCAGAGAGTAGTTTATTCAGGAGTAGAGTCCAAAAGACGGCCTGTGACTAGTGGTGTGCCGCAGGGTTCTGTTCTTGAACCACTACTATTTAATTTGGTCATTAACGATATCGGAAAGGATCTGAGAGGAACTGTTCATTTGTTTGCTGATGATGCAAAGTTGGGTAGAGCAATAGTGAATGCACATAATGTCAAAATTTTGCAGGATGATTTGGATAGATTGGAGGACTGGGCTTGGATTTGGGAGTGTTGGTGGATAGAGAGTTGAAGTTTAGGGGGCACATTGCAAAAGTGGCTAAATCAGCTCATCAAATCACTTGGTTACTGAAGAATACTTTGAGGAGCAGAGACAAGCAAGTTATTGTTCCTCTGTATCGAGCCGTGTTAAGACCCCATCTTGACTACTGTGCCCAGATCTGGGCACCAGGGTTTCTGCTTGATGGGGAGGAGGTGGAGAGAATCCAGAGGCAAGTGACCAAGATGATAGCAGGTCTATGGAATGAACCTTATGAGAACAGGTTGAAGATTTGTGGGTTGCAGAAATTGATTGATAGGTGGAAAAGAGGTAATATAACTGAGACATTCAAATTACTGAAGGATTTCTGTAAGATTAAGTCAGAGGATTTTTGAGAACAGGACCAGTGGTGGGAGGGGCACTATGGGCAATCCATGGAAACTGGGCAAGAGTGTGGTTAGCAAGGGTGTTAGAGCTATCTTTTTTACTTGGAGAGTGGCAAATGAGTGGAATAAGCTGCCAGAGTCTGTTGTGGGTGTGTGACTGTGAATGAGTTCAAGGCAAAGTATGATGGTATGCATAAGCAAATAGCTGTTCTTTAAATGATGTTTAGAGCCTCCCTCAATGAGTCTAAGTACTCCTTGGAGTTGCCCGTAATAATAATAATAAAATAGAGGCTGTCAAGATCAGATTTTTTTTACTTTATGATAGATAGTTGAGAAATTGTGGAAATATAACAAAAAGATCTGTATTTAAGTTTTGTAGACCTGCAAAAGGCTTATGACAAGATGTCAAGGGAAAAGTTATTCAAAATGCTACATTTATATGGCATCAACCGGGCATTATATCATGCAACACCTTAGTCTTTATTTGAGTTGTAAGCCAGCAGTTAGAATTGAAGGAAGTACAAGAAGATGGTTTGATGTTAAATCTGGTGTCAGGCAAGAATGTACGTTATCCCCTCTGTTATTCATTATCTATATTGATCACATTATGAAGGAAAGCAGTATTAAACTTAAAATCAAAAAATTGGAATGTTAATCTCAGCTCTTTACTTTATGCAGATGATGTTATGCTTTTAAATAAATCCAGTACAAGTCTGCAAGATTTCCTGATAAATTGAATAACTGTTGTAATAAATTTGGCATGAAAATCAGCAATAACAAGACAAAAACAATGAAAATAGGCAGAAACATTAAAAATATTAATTACACTGTGAAATGGAGAACCTATAGAACAAGTAAAACATTTCAGCTATTTAGCACAATTTTTAGTGAAGATCGTAAATTAAGTATGGAAATAGACAACAGAATCAACAAAGCTAGCATGGTAGGAAGTCAACTGAATAAATTTATATGGAATAAGAGAGAAATTAGTCAAAACACTAAATTAGCTGTATACAATACAGTGTTCAAATCAATTTTAACTTATGGTGAGAGCTGGGTTAGAATTAAAACACATGACCAAAGACTAAAGATGTCAGATATGAGAGTCCTGAGAAAGATTAGGGGTTTGAAGAGATGACATCAATGGCAATATCATATTAAGAACGAGGATATTAGGAAAGAACTTGACATTGTTAGCATACAGGAATGTGTTAGCAGAGCTAATCTCAAGTGGTATGGTCACCTAAACAGAATGGGAGAGGAAAGATTAGCAGAACAAGTGTTCTCTGCCAGGTTGTCAGGAAAAAGACCCAGAGGAAGATCAAGGTATAGGTGGATTAATACAGTAAAAGTGCCTTAGAAGAAAGAAATATAAATCTGATAATGTTGGAGTCTTGACATGTAACATACTGATTTGGAGGAAAATTGTTGACAGGAAGTTAGATGATGTAAGTTCTTCATGTAGTACTATCATAATATTTTTACTCCCTATTGAGAGTACATGTCAAGAATTTGATGATGATGATGATGATGATTAATTAACCAACAAAACTTAAGTAAAAAGACTGTTTATATTGTGCAAAAATTATAGTTTAGATTTTTACGACAAGATGCTAGGAAACCACCATTAACTACTTACATTTACTTTGCTTTTCTTGCATGTACATTTGTCCTTTTAAGCCATAGTAGTCTCCATTTTGTGTTTCATGCTTTTAATGCTCATTTCATGTGTATGTGTGTGTGTGTGTGTGTGTGATACTTTTCAAGTATCACACACACAAACACACAATTTTAGTTAACACTTAACTTTTTAAGTGGCAATATTATTATTATTATTATTATTATTATTATTTGGACATCTCAAAGACCCCCCACTCTCCAAGAAAATATCTGGCTCTCACATCCGTATTAACCACTCCTACATAATTTTCAGGGGTGACTACATGTTCTCGAACTTCCTGCTAAATTTATATTGGATATATTCAGTATTAATACATATTAATATATATGTATACAGTATACATATTAATAATTTATATGGTTCTTTCATATTCTCTCTATTCCACCTATGAACTGCCCTATGTAACCCAGAGACCTTCAATCGGCCCTCAGTTGTTTTCCCTTTTTAGATAAACTATGGATAAAACTTCCTAATGGCTCATTGTCCTTTTCCATTTACAGAAAATCCACTCATACAGGAAGGTAAATTTACATAGTCAATCATAATACCACCCATTCCAACAGCATGGCATCCTCAAAACATTTACTTATCCAGGGCTGTTTGTTCAAATGACAGCCCATATAAAATAGATAAAATACTGCATGTATTGCCTCCCATCTCTCCTGCAACTAACACATTGGATCACAGCAAATCTGTTCCTATCTCACATATTAAGGGCACATTAGAAAAATAGCCAAAGTTCTCTGCAAATGTGATCTCGATGTCACTTTCAAATATTTCATTCAGCTAGTAGTTATCTTCATCCATTCTCCTAAAGATCAACATCATCCTTTTGCACATCCTGAAGTGTATAAAGTTCCCTGTGCTTGCAGTTTAGCCTACTTTGGACAGCCTGGTAGATTAATTAACATCTGCCTTGAAGAAAAAAAAATTATATTTGCAGTTATCTGTATGGCATGTTGGGATTGGCAGACCATATTCTAATTACTCCTTCACATAGGATTAAATAGAGAAAAACATCAATACTATTTAGAAATTGTTATAGGTCTAAGTATTTTTAGAATCAGCATCAACTATGAAACACTCTTCCAACTCCAAAAGTATGGTTACATTAATTTTTAAAAGATTTGGGAAAGAAACTGTCATTTCCAGCCTGGTTGGGGCTGAGTGGTTAGTGTATCTGCTCTCCAGCTTAAAGGCTGTGGGTTCAAATCCTGCTGTGGGCATGGATGTTTGTGATTGTCTGCAAAAATATTAGTGGTGGTGGTCAGTAGATGGCATTGGTGTAGATGATGTGGTTCACTGTAGTTGGTGAATTGAGTGGCGGAGATGGAGAATTGTAGAGTAGGTGTCCTCCCTTGATGAGTCTTTGGACTCCTTGGAGGTATCATGTAATAATAATAATAATTTTGAGACCTGATGGCCTGACTTCTCTAAATCAACTTATGGTTATCCAGCCTATAGAGGGTGCCAGATAAGGACATTAGCTCAGTTTCAGTTACAATCTGAATTGTTTTTCATATTTATTTAGTTCAGTGCTGTGTACTTGTCACAGTTATAATTGTGCTCTGAAGATTAAGTAAAAAAAGTAAGTTTAATAAATGTATTCATCATGAAGGTTGTTTTCTTGATCATAAATTAGTAAATAATAATATTTGGTTAACCGATCAAGTGTTAATTAATAAAATTGATCAATACTTGATCGGTTAACCAAATATTATTATTTTAATAAATGTATTTTTTCCTCTTTTGGTATTGTTTGTACTGTGAAGCTCAATTTTGAATAATCAGTGGTGCCTAAACTCTTCCATACATAAGATATTGACTAGTATGTAATTTGCTGCCTTTGTCTTGAAGCATCTTTTATACAACAGAACTATTTTGTTCCCTTTCTACCCCCCCCCCCCTGGAATTTACCCATTAGCTTATCATTTTAGCTAAGCTTAACAATTTTAGTAGTTTATTTTAGCTTAAGTGATTTGCTTATATATATATTAATAAAAAAAATTTAGCTGTAATGTCTTCTGACCATACAAATTTTTGTTAAAATGGTTCCTGTTTAACTATAAATATATAAAATTCCTTTCCTATTATATAGAAAAGAATAATGAGATTGATTTTTTTAATTTTATAATCTTAATGCTATTTGTAATACAAATAGCATTAATTTCAAAATTTTTATTTTTCAACATAATCTTCCTTAAGACTAATACATTTATTCCAGCAATGCTCCAGCACCATTATCTTGTCCCTGTAGTAGTTCTCAGTAATATCTGCAAAATACCTCTCTACAGCTGCAATCACCTCTTGATTCGAAGAAAAATGCTGACCAGTGAGGAAGATTTTTAGTTTTGGGGAGAGATAGAAGTCAGAGGGAGCCTCCCTTCCTCAAATCTGGGGAATAGGATGGATGTTTCAGTATTTCATAGTGCAGATCCCTTAATTTTCCCATTGCTAAAACACCTTTGTGGGCAGGTGCATTATCCTGATGAAAGATGATTTTTTTCTTCTGCAAACCGGATCTTTTCTCACAAATTTTTTCATCTAGTCTGGTTTAAAGATTGGAATAATATTCCCTGGTTATTTTTTATCCTTTTCAAGATAATTAATAAACAAAATGCCTTTAGCATTCCAAAACACAGATGCCATGACATCTGTGTTTTGACTGCTGTTTGGATTCTGGTGTGTAATGGTGAATACAAGTCTCATCCATAGTAATAAATCGATGCACAAAATCAGTTTTATTCTTGTTAAAATGCTCCAATTAAAATGCTTTTATTCTTGTTAAAAGTACTGTTCAGAGATTTTCATGCGAGTGCATTTTTGATCTGCTATGAGCAAGCATGGCAGATCAAAAATGCACTCGCATAAAAATCTCTGAACAGTGCTCAGAGCATTTTTTTTTTGTATCAATCTTGTAGAACCTCTTAAGTAACTTAAAAGTTTCTAACACTGCCCCTCTTTTTCTGTTTCTCAACTAAACTTTGCATATGACACACATATGTGCACTCAATCTGTCCTTATAGGGACAGATTGAGTGCACATATGACTCCATAGACCTAACACTATCTTGATCACTTGTCTCTGGATTCTCTCCACTCCCTCCTCATCTCCAAAAAAATAAGATGACTAAATATGTGTACATTAGTCAAGAGGCAACCATATTTTCCAGTCTAGTTGGCTGAATGTTTATCATATCCTCTCTCCAACTAACAGGCTGTGGGTTCAAATCTCACCATGGGCATGGATGTTTGATTATCTTTAGGTCATAGATGAATTTCATTGCTTAGTGTGAGATCACCTCCCACTTATTGGAGGCCTGAAGTGGCTTGAAAAAGTTCTGTGTTTAGCCTTTGGAACAGGATTTCCAGGCTATGTAAAAAATAAATACAAATACAAAAAAAATATATAAAATTAATAAAAACAGAAAAAAATGCCCTAGCCTACCCACAGTATGAATGTGCTATAGGGTTACAAAAACCTTTTGTGAATGAAAGCCACATAAAAATATAGGATAGTTATAAATAGGAATAATGTGAGTATAATATTCTATGGTTAGATGAATTTTGAATTTAGTGTTAGAAGAGCTGTATACACACAAGAAGCAATCTTGAACAAAAGAGAACACCAGTTGTTTGGAGGCCAAGGAAGCAAGTTATTGATGTGATGTGCTTGCACCAGCAAATGCAAAATTATAACTCAGCTCAGGGATAGAAATGCAGTCTTCACCAGAGATCTAAATATTGTCAAAATCAAGGAAGAAATGAAGTGAGATCTTGCTTATGGGGAATAAAACAGCTGTGCTTTGATAGTTTGAAGTTCACTAGATTGTCCTAATCCCAATGAAGAATAGCAACTTCAGGGTATCTCAGGAACATTCATTCTGAGATAGTTTGCAACTGGAATCACTTGAGTATTGTAAAGTTGTCAGATTAGGAAGAGAAGTACTGCCATCAGGAGGACTATAGAGAGAATTTTACTTCATTGACTTCAAATAGTATCCATAGTTTTGCTGATGACCTTACACTCCATTATTGATTTTCGCTTCACAAACTTCTATTGCTCAAATATTAAACTTCAAGATCTTTGATAACCATTTGGAGAATGGGTGGACAATTTTGTGAACTTTGACGTCATCAATATAGTCCTTTATTATTTTTCTCATGAAAACTCTCACTTCATCCTCTTATGTTGTCTGATTTAGAAAAGTTCAAATTTCTCTTCGCTGGCTTATACCTATATCCTTTCCTGGCACAAATTCATCCATAGTCTTCCCAGTCTTCAAAAACTTTAGCATCCTTTTTATTCAAGACTCCTTTCTACCTATACACCATAGAAATATCATATTTCCTCAGCCTCATATCATATCATATTTCCTGTTTCTGCCTTATGTCAGCATTATCATTTCTCAACTTTCCTTTAAATGTAAAAGGCACAAGTAACTGCTGTCAACATCCATACATAGTTCAGCTTGAAACAAACCAAACCAAGTTTTTATTCTCCTTTTCATTTTTATCTGCTCTGCTCTTTGAAAATCTCTTACATGCTCTCATACTTTTAGCAAGCAAGGATAATCTTCAACTGCATTTGTAAAACACATTAACAGGCTCCTCCTTTTTCCTTAACCACTTGTCCACACACACACACACACACACACACACACACACACACACACATGCAATACTGCTGTGACCTCATAATATGGGATTTTATATAAAAAAAATATAGACCATAATATCTGACTCATTATGTTATATCGAAAATACTATAGGTCTGATTCTGATTCAACAATAATCTGATTCATAATTAAGGCAACATTATCTGTGATTTTTTTTGTTTTTTGCTGTCATTGCATGATATTATTCTTGGCTTTCAGGTATACCAGAGACAAATATGTGGAAGAGATAACAACTCAGGCTCCTGTATTTACAAGTGCTCCTAAAAATGTTGAAATAAAAGAAGGTCAGAGGGCACATTTCGAATGCAGGCTAATACCTGTTGGTGATCCCAAACTAAGAGTAGAATGGTATCACAATGGAAGACCAGTGAAAATGGGTAAATATATTTCAAAAATCATATCATATATTTCTAATAAATTATTTTCAATGAGTAGTATTTATTTGTTGACTTCTATTTAGTTTTAAGTAAGATAACTTAAAATATTTATGTCATTAAATGAACCAGTTATATGATATTTTTTATTTCTGTTATTATTACAAAAATTAATTTTTGTAATATTTTTTTTTAGGTACTCGTTTTATAGAGACATTGAATTTCGGATATGTGGCCCTTGATATTATGTGTGCTTATGGAGAGGATTCAGGCACTTACACATGCAAAGCCATAAACTCTTTGGGAGAGGCTGTTACATCAGTAACCCTAAAGTGTGTGGGTAAGTGCTTAAGTTGCTATTTATAATTTTTATTTTGTAAAAATTATTTTGCAGATAGAAGCTTAACAAGAAATTTTGATTCCTGGAGTGAAATCCAAAATATTGTTCCCAAATTTTAAATTATTGTGAAAAATAATAATTCTATTGTATACCAAATGAGAACAATAATATGACTATAAGGTTAAGGTTAAAAATTATATAAGTTGCCCTCCATTTCCCCCACCCGCTCGCATTTGCTATGTTCCTAAAATTAAACTTAAATTTCTTTACTCCAGCAATCTACTACCAATATCCCTCACTTCTAATACCACATAATAAGAGAGTAAAAATTATATTCTTGTTTTCATTCATTTTAAGAAAATTACCCAGATTTCTGCATACACTGCTTGGAAAGAAGTCAACAGACATCCCCCTCCCTCTCCATTGGGAAGATACATTGTGCCGTGTAATGAGTCATGTGTTTGTAGCTGGTATAGGATGCCATGTCACATAGCACAATTGGAAGAACGATGGTACATTGTACCCTGTGATTGGAAAAGCTGAAGGTTAGTTAGCTGATCTCATATGGAGATAGCAGGGTTTTTGCTCCTGGAAACTTGGGTTTTTTCATCCCCTATACAGGCAAATTGGCCATTAGAACACACACAATTTACAGACAAACAATACTCTTGTCGGTGGTGATGGTGGTAGATGGCATTGATAGTTGTGTGTAGTGGGAAAGTTAAGCAGTGGGAGAGATGGTGAGGTGTATGGAGTGGAGTAGATGACCTCCCATGATGAGTCTTTGGATGCCTTGAAGGTGTCACATTAATAATGATAATAATAATATGCTCCCAAGTCAGTGCAACTGTGTCCAGGTGAAATGGCTGGGAGAAGAAAACTGATGAAGTTTGAAAGAGCCATTGTGATAGGATGCCATGTCGCAGGCCTATCTGTTCAGCAAATTGTTGACGTATTGGACCATCTTAGGTCACTAATCAGTGATACCATACTGAGATGAAAGTGCAGGAGTCAGTGATACCATACTGAGATGGAGTCAACTGCAAGTGCTGCCCACAGTGCTCACCTGCACTGACCCACTGCACTCACCAAATGTGATCGTAGGGTGCTATGAAGGATAATGTGCAAAAACTGTCATTCATCAGCTGACACATTGACTCCGGAGGTGTCACTGGCATTGACTTTCCAGGCATTGACCGAAACATGAATCTGCACAAAAACATTCAGAACCAAGGCTCACAACATATATAAATGGTAGGACTTCAATATGCAAGCCCCACATTTCCTAAACCAACATGCAGCTCATCTTTTGGGGGGGGGGGGGGTGCAAAGAGAATGTATACAGCTTGGACACTTGAAAAGCTGTGTTATGGAATGCCAAATCATGCTACTTCCTCTACAGAGCAGATGAAGTAAATGCTGGTGAACATCTCTTACCAGAGTGTGTGTATAACCTCAACTGTAAAATTTGGAGGTGACGGTGTGATCGTATGGTCCTATTTTTCTTGGGTTGGCCTCTTTTTTGGTACCATGAACATTCAACTTGGAGAGATATCTGAACATTCTGGAAAATACACAATACAATGCTTCCTACTTTTGTGATGTTTTTACTGAATTTTTACTATAGCTGCGTAGTTTGTGGCCATGAATGTCACCGCACTTGACTGGCCTCCACAGATTCATGATCTCAACCCTGTTGAACATCTGTGGGATGAACTGGAATGTCAGGTAAGGTCAAGGGACATCTGCTCCACAACATATTCTTCTCAGATCTCAAATTTGAATGGCACCATCAGTATGAGATACAAGGGTGATATGAGACCAATGTGATATTCAGTTTACTAATATCAGCAGTAAATGGAATAAGGAAAAGGAGTATAAAGCATTAGTTAGCTGAACTTGACCAAACATTATAGCCAATATTGAGACTTGTTTGATGGTGTAGGATAGGACACATTCAAATTCTCTGCAGATACCATGCTCTCAGGCAATCCATTTCAATTATTCACAACTCTCCATGCAAAAAAACCTGATTCTCACCCCTCTGCTCACACCATCCTTATATAGCTTCCAGGGATGATCTCTTGTTCTCTCCCAATCTCCCACCATTTTATAAAAAACCTCCTCAACGTTAATCCTATAACAACCACTTACTAACTTGTTCATCTCTATCATATCACCCCTCTTTCTCCTATCCACTAGACTCTGCAAATTTCATCATCTCAACCTTTCTTCATATTCAACATTCCAGAGATCAGAAGCTATTTTGATCAATTGCCTCTAGACTCTCCAACATCTCTTCATCCTTTTGAAAACCAAGTGACTAAATCTGTGCACATAGTCCATATGTGGACTAATCAGAGCCTTATGCAATGGAACCAGAATCTCCTTACTTCTACAAGTCAGTGTCCTCTGCTGTGTTTGTTGATTGTCCTCACAATTTTGGCAATATGTGCTCTAAATTTGAGATCCTTATCCACTATCACCCCCAAGATCTCTTATTACCTCCGCCTCCAACAATAGATCCCACAAAGAGTAAATTCTATATCCCATTTTTGTTTTCCAAATTTTAAAACCTTACATTTCACAACATTGAACTGGTAGTATCCTCCATTCCTGTGCGCATTCACTCAGTCTGTTCAAGTCTTCTTGTAAGGCCATGACATCTGCTCTGCAACTAATAGTTCATCCCAACTTTGCAACATATGCAAACAACTATATATTCCCATTCAAATCTTCTCCAATATCATTAACATACAGATTAAACAGCAATGGTCCTAAAACAGACCCCTGAGGCACACCACAAGTGACTTTCCTCTTCCGATATCTTGTTGATATCTATCAGACAGCCAATCTTCAATCTAATGCACTAGTCTAATATCCAACTCCATATGCTCCTTTGACTATAAATTTATCATGCGGTAATCTATGACAAGCCTTTGCAAAGTCTATCCATCTTCCATATCTAATGCTGCTGTCACCTTATTTATAATAAGTAAGTAGATTACTAAAACATGACTTCCCTTTAGCAAATCCATGCTGTTCATCAAAGATAATACCATTGTTGTGAATCCAATTCTGGATTCTGATTCTCATCCATCTTTCCAACACTTTAACCACAACACCTGACACATAGATTGGCCTATAATTTTATGCTTTACTCCTATTATCTTCTTTATGAAGTAGTATAATCTTGCCTTCCTTCCACTCCTTTGGAACTTGATCCAATGTAAGACTCTTATTAAACAAATATATCAAGACAGATATCAACTCTCTGACACATTCCTTCAAAATATGCAGTGATGTATCATCAAGTCTCACAGTTTTATTAATATCAAGTTTGCTTATTTTCCCTATATACCTCTTCCTCACTCACAGCCAGTCTCTCCTCCTAATCATCCACTGCTCTCAAACTGTCGATGATGTCACATTTGCAAGGATAGAACTTTATGAACTGCTGATTAGGTATCTCAACTATATCCTCCACAGCAGTTCTCCTTACCATTTTCTCCAATCAATGCCATCCTACTCTAATCATTGTTATTTTTACCAGATACATATTGAAAAAACTCTCTGTGAATTTAAAACTTGAGCTTTTTCTTGGTTTTATTCGTTGACCAGATATTTGTAAATGATATGTACGAATTGTCAACAAGTTTCACCAGCTATTCTGTCTGGCTTCTTCAGGACAAGTATAACAGTACACACACTAACATTTACTAGTAAAAAAGAAGAATGGAGTAACACAGTCAAATAAATTAAAACTGATGCATAACATCATAAGCATGGAATGTGGTTTATCAGTCATTGTTTATCGAGCGCGTTATATAGTTTTTTAGCGAAATGAAATTCTGGTAAGCTGAGTGAACTTATTAGGCTTTTCCAGATATGTTTCAGAATCATTCCTTGATTTCTGTTTAGATTTTCTCCAGAGCAGAGAACAACCCTGGCTTCTTTGAAGTTTCTACATCGAAAATCTTCTTCTATATAAGGCATGGAGCTGTTATTCCAATCGATGGTGTGGTTAGAGATCGAGAAGTGATGGGCTAATCCTGAAGTATCTGTTCTGTTGTTGTTCATGTCCCCTATATGTTCTTTTTTTCAAATTTCCAGGCTTCTCGATGTTTGGCCTATGTAATTTAATCTACAGGAACATGGGATATTGTATACACCTCCGTATTTGAAGAAGGTATTAATGTCCTTTGGAGATCTTAAAATGTGGTGTATTGTTTTGACAGGTTTCGAGAGCAACTCTGAAAGACTTAAGAAGTTTGGCTATTTTTGTTGACACTGAGCATGCATAAGGGATGACGAGGTATATTGCACGACAAGAGGTTGCTGCTGTGGAGGGTTTCTATGAAGAATCTTTTTGATTATATTTCTTGGGTAACCATTGTTTGCTAGGATTTAAGATATGAGAGTGAGTTCATTAAGGAGATCTTTTTCTTCTGAGATAATATAGGTCACTCTATTTTTAAGCATATGTATTATGCTGAGTTTTTGCATAATATGGTGAGATGATTTGAAGTGCAGGTAACGTCCAGTGTCTGTTGGTTTTCGATAAATTATGAGCTGGATTTGTCCATTCTCTTGTTTCTTTATTAGTGTATCTAGAAAAGGCAATTGGCTATTCTTTTCAAGCTCTAACATGAACTGTATTTTTTGGTGGAAGGAATTTATTTTTGTAAGGAAATCAAATAAGGTAGTTTCTGTGCCTCTCCAAATTATGAAAACATCATCTGCATATCTCCACCAAACCAATGGCTCTGGATTTAATTTGGAAAGGATGGCAGCTTCATTTTTCCATGAACAGATCAGTGCAGGGAGGTGATAAGGGACTGCCCATGGCTAAGCCATTAAGTTGTTCATAAATTGTGTCATTCACTTTGAAATAATTCGCTTTGAGGCAATGGCGAAAAATCTGAGCTGTGTTATGTGGATAGAGATTATCTAGGATCTTGATAACTTCTTCAACAGGCACATTTGTAAATAACGAAACCGTGTCTAGGCTTGCAAGGATGTCTGTTTTTAAGATGGAGATGCCTTTTAATTTTTCAGTGAAATGCTTAGAATTCTTTATGAAGGAATCTGATTTTTTTATATTATCTTTCAAAATACGGGCTAGATATTTAGCTAATAGATATGTAAAATATCTATTAGCCAGATATCTTTGCAAGCCTAGACATGGTTTCGCTTAGATGGCAGTGTCATGTCATAAGAATCTGCAAAGGAAGAATGTTAGCTGTGCATGGGAAATTATACAGTGGCATTTGATGCAGTATTAGACTGTATAACAAGGATCAGGAGGATAAATCAAGCAGGAGCTGCAAAAAATGAAGTACTGTGGAGGGTATATATAAAGGATAAAGAGAATTTTTTTACTCACCACATATTCAAAAGAAATATGTGGTGAGTAAAAAGGAAATATGCTTATGGAAGGATAAATTTCATAAGCATTTTTCAAATGATGGTGGCAGGTAGGTGGACAGAAATAATTGAGTTACTGAATGATCACTTTGCGAAGATGTACCATTCAGGTCAAATTACTACAGTGATTAATGTTAGAATTGAGGTAGATAAAGTGGAGGTGCTTAGGATATTTCAAAAATCTTCATGCAAAATCTGCCATAGGACTAGATGGGGGTTTAGCCCATATATTATGAGAATGTACAAAGGAATTGCAAAGGCTGTGTAATCACTACTTATTACCAGTATTATATATTTCCAGTTTAATACTTTCAGTATGGGAACACATATTCTCTGCTAATCACCTTCTGCTGAGTTTATAAAATTACTATATAACTGAACCACTGTCTTTCATATCCCCAAATAAGTTTCTTCAGTGAAACAAACAATTTCCACTTTTAAGTGATATCCCATCAATTAATCCAATACTTGGATAACCATTTGTAACTTTGTACCAAAATTTATACTATTCCAGACCTCTTCTTCATCATCATTATCATCATCATCATCACCCATAGGTCTAATACCTGTTTTACCATTTTACTTATAGTATATGAGGTATTTGTTTTGATTTTTAACCTTTGATTTCCAGCATTTTTGCTCTCTCAGATCTCTTGACTAATACAATGGTAAGAGTCATCTTTCAGTATACAATAAAGAAGTCAAATGGTGTATTACTTTATTTTTAATTTCTGTGGATTTGAAATGGTTGTATTTTTTTTTTATTTTAATTTTGGACTGAATAGTATGTTACTTATGCCGAATAACATATGGATGAAAACAAGAACTTAAAATTAAATATAATTTCTTTTGAAATATAATATATCTGTCATCCCAATTAGAAAACTCTCCATATTGATATATTCATGTAGCTCATATCCTTAGTACATAAAATTTATTATATTAACCATTTGTAAGAGGGCATGTTTGTAAACTGCAAAGAAATTAGATGAATAAGTAAGTGTTAAATTTATATAAAACATAACTTAAAACCCACTAATATTAAACATCTAATAAATATAATTCACAGGAAAAAGTGGACTTATATTAGAGTCTCAACAACCAAGCAGCTTACAGAAAATTCAAGAACTGGAAGATGCCGGTAGATATCAACGTACAGCCGATATTGAAGAAAGAACTACTCAAGCTCCAATATTTACACATCCAATGAAAAATCTACAGCTTAGAGAAAATCAGAGTGCACACTTTGAGTGTCGTCTCATTCCTGTAGGCGATCCCAAACTGAAAGTGGAATGGTTCTACAATGGAAGACCATTAATGCAAGGTAGGAGATTTTGATATGATAAAAGAAAAAAAAATCTATGTACATTATTTCAAAAAGTAAAAATAGCTAAATATATCAAAATGATTAATATTATGAATAAATTAATACAGACCTTAATAAATATGACATTAACATATAATTAATCCAGACATCACCAACAGAGCCTGAAGACTCATCACACAAGACTAACATTAACCACTATTCAGAATGGTAATCATACTGCTCCTTAAAATCATGCACTTACATGCTATCCATAAGGGAGAATGAGCAAGATAATTATACAGATGTGATGGATTGTATTTGAATGGCTTTGGAGTGAGTGAACTGGAAAAAGTGGTAGAATGGTAACTGCTGCAAAAGATATTATTGATGTATTCAGTGATCAATTTATAAGGGTGTTTCATCCTCATCAGGTTGAAATCATGAGAAACTTAAGCAGAAAGGACATAGGAGAGGATGGCCTAATTGTGAGTGAGTAGGAGGTATAGGAGGATATAAATAAACTTGATATCAATAAGGTAATAGGATTTGATGGCATATCACTATGTTTCTTAAGGGAATATTCCAGGGAAGTGTCAGTAGCATTGGCATGCTTGTTTCATAAGCGTCTTGCAGCAGCAGTTCCAAGAGAGTGGGAAGAAGGTAAAATTTTTGAACTGCATATTGGTGGTGATAAGTCTGTGGCTAGAAATTACAGGGCAATCCCGTATATTTGGAGTTGTGGTGAAGGTAATAGAGAGATTGGTGAGAACTAGGATGCAGAAAAGGGTTGATAACAGCAGTAATTGTATGTTGTGGGGTTTGTTAAAAGGAGATCACATTTTACTAACTTACTTATGTACTACAGCAAGGTGACAAATGTCTTGGACAAGGGAGAGGCATATACAATTTTATACTTAGATTTTGCAACTGCCATAGAACAACCTGTAAATAAATTGAAATGGATGGGATTGGATAACTGACTTCCGAGTTGGATCAGTGACTGGTTGTCAGGTAGGTATCAGAGTGTTGTATATGCGGCTGCAGTATCCCAAAAGAGGAAGATCATTAGTCGTGTGCCACAGGGATCAGTTTTGAGATCATTGGTGTTCAATTTGTATATTAATGATACTGGGATGGGTTTGACTGATGATATGTAGCTTTTTTGTAGATGGTGTAAAAGTGGGGGGAGCAATGTAGAGTCAAGCAGGTGTTATGGCCTTACAGGAGGACTTAAATAAACTGCATGAATGGCAGGTAAGTGAATCTGTCTTTCAGTATTGCAAAGTGTAAGGTTTTGGTATTTGATAAGCAACGATAGGATGCAAAGTATCACTTGGTGGGGAAACTTTAAAGGAAGTAGAGGAAATGAGAGATCTCGGGGTGGTGGTAGAGAACAAGAACCTAAAATTCAGGGGCCACATTGCACAAATTGTGAATATGTCACATCAGATGATGGCAATGATGCAGAGAACCCTGACATGCAGCAATAAAGAAGTTACGATGGATTGTATAAGGTCTTGATCAGCCTCATGTATTATTGTGCACAGATTTGGTCACCGTGTTTTCATGGTGATGAGGATATGATAAATACAGTTCAGAGAAGATTCATAAAGGTGGTTAGTGAGTACAACTATTCAAACTTCCTAGAATGAGTCTTTTAGTCTATATAAGTTTGTTGGTGATGATGGTAATTATTATTAGTAGTAGTAGCACTAGTGACAACAGCAGCATTTTTTTTATACTTTTTAGATGCTTTTGTTTGATTTATCTCTGAACTGTTGCTTACCTTTATTGAATTTTTTATTATTATTTAGCTACTCGTGTTACTACAACCCACGACTTTGGTTTTGTGGCCCTTGACTTATCTTATGTGAAACCAGAGGATAGTGGAACATACACCTGTAAAGCCACTAACGAATTAGGACAAGCTGTTTGTTCAGCAACTTTAACTGTTAAAGGTATGATTAATAACTCTTCAATAAGTTAATTCTAATACTGGTATAGCTTTTAGAGAAGATGCATGCAGTAGAAGGTGTCGTGGTTTGCTCTGGATAATAGCAGTGATATTACTGAAGTATCGGGATAGAAACTTAATGTTAACTTATTTGCTGTTCTATATGACCATACTTCAGATTTAAAACTGTGAGGTGCTGTATTTACTTTTACTCACTAAGTTCCAACATAGCTTCTGAAGTTCGGATTTCTCTATCCTTACTGTTTCTAGACTCTCGGGCAATACATTCTCGCCAAGAAAAACACTTACCTCCCACTCTTTTACACACACAATCTCATTATACAACTTCCATATATATTTTCTTGTTCTTTCCCTGTCTCTTCTACTTTACATTCTCTTTTGTATTAATTTGGCCCAAAACCCTCACTCACTTATATATTTCCATCAGCCCACTAGACACTATGGCATCCCCTAAATCTAAATATGTTTTGATGCTCAAAATTACAGAGACTATACATGATTTTAATACTATTATCTCAACACATTAGTCCATATGCAGCCTGATAAATGCCACATATAGTGTAAAATTATTTATTTTATTTATTATTATTACGTGACACCTCCAGAGAGTTCAAAAACTCATCGAGGGAGGGTACTTGCTCTACAACTCTATCTCCACCAGCTACAACGACGAACTGCACCTCCATCATCATCATTATCTACACCAATGCCATTTACTGCCCCCCCCCATCACCACCACTATTAGTATTTTCACAGACAATCACAAACATCCATGCCCGCAGTGGGATTCGAACCCACAGCCTTTTGACTGGAGAGCGGATACACTAATCACTTGGCCAACAACCAGGCTGGCAAATGATCTCTTTATTTGTTCATGCAGTGTCCTCTCTATCACTGTTATAATCTATTACGTTGTCTTTACATTTCTCATAATGTATCTTTTAAATTTCAAGTCCTCATCATATTACCCTCCCCTTAGGTTCCCTGTCTCTAGTTCTTATATATATATTGTGATTGTTCATTTTTACTCGGTAGAAAATATTATTAATTAGTTTAAATGACTGACACCGAGAGATATCATTTTAAATAAACCATGTCACCTCTTTATCTCTCAGTATCAGTCATTTAAACTAATTAATAGTTTAAATGACTGATACTGATATAAATAATATTCATCCAAGCTTGATTTGCTTCCTCAGTCTTAAGTAAAAGGTTGGTTATATTCCACTAATTCAAGCTCTACCCAAAGGGCCTATAAGTTGTGGAAATACTTTCTGAATATGAATGCTTTGCCGAACAAAGCGGCCTTTTGCAGCTGCCCAATTTTTAATCCATCTAACTTGAATGCTTCTAGATGTTTTTTTCAATGTTTTAGGGTTGGTGCCTAAAGCACCTATTATTATGGGAACAACTTTTGTTTTCTTTAGCCAGATTCATTCAACTTCAACTTGCAACTTGTGATACTTTGTAATTTTTTCAGTTTCTTTGTCGTCAATCCGACTATTTCCTGGTACTGATATTTCGATAAACTGAACACCCTTCATGACTTATTTTTCACGGTATTAACAACACCACAAACACTTTTATCAACAAAGATGTAAAACATCTTTGTTGATAAAAGTGTTTGTGGTGTTGTTAATACCGGGAAAAATAAGTCATGAATAACCATCAACACCTAAGCTTATCTGTTAGACTGAACACCCTTGTTTTCACTTTTTTTCAACCACCGTTATATGGGGTGTATTACGTTCCTAGCTTTTGTCAGTCTGGATTTTGAAATCCCAGAGTATTTTAGCTTTTTCATTCTCAATCACTTTCTGGTGAATTTTATGCTTCAATAGTCTTTAGATACTTTAAACCTATACTTTTTACATAAATGCCAATGAATTATCTTAGCTATATTATCATGCCTTTTACGGTACTCAATTTGTGTGATTTTGCTGTACTCACTTATAATGTGGTCTACCATTTTTTCCTTTTCTTTGCACAATCTACATTTACTGTCTTCTTGAAATTTTTGTATTTTTGCTTTCATGACATTGGTTTTAATGGCCTGTTCTTGTGCTGCAAAAATTACCGATTCTGTTTCTTTCTTTAGTGCTCCATTTCTCAACCATTGCCAGGTCAAGTTGCTGTCAGCACTGTCGTCCTCTATGCTGTAAAGGTATTTTCCATGCAATGCCTTATTTTTCCATCTTTCAGTTCTCACTTTTACTTGGTTGGTTTTGTATTCCAATTTTGTCTCCATGGGTTTAAATAAAACCCTCTTTCCTTACCTCAATTAGAAATTTTTCCATTGTTTACTGCAGATAATCATTCAGATTTCGTTTATATATGTATATAATATTATTATTATTTTGCAAATAAGGTTTTTTTTATAATTAGATACATACTAAAGAATGCCTAATATACTTACCTTCAGTATAGAAATTCCAGGCAACTTTTCCTCACAACAGAAATAAATCCCTCCTCTTAGTCTTTTCTTTAACTTTCACTCCTTTTATATCTAATAGCCATCAAATGAACCAAGAAAAATAAAATGCAAGATTTAGATCCTGTATTATTATTATTATTATGTGATGCCTCCAAGAAGTCCAAAGACTCATTCAGGGAGGGTACCAACTGTACAACTCTCTGTCTCTCCACCACTTTTTTATTATTATTATTATTACGGGCAGCTCCAAGGAGTCCTTAGACTCATCGAGGGAGCCCAACATCATGTCAAGAACAACTATTCAACTTTCACACAGTATCTATCAAACTTCACCTTGAACTCATTTACAGGCATGGCACCCACAACAGACTCTGGCAGCTTATTCCACTCATTTACCACTCTCCAAGTAAAAAACCTAGCTCTAACACCCTTGCTAACCACACTCTTACCAAGCTTCCATGGATGGCCATTAGTCCTATTCCCCACTACCAGTCCTATTCTCAAAAATATCTTCTGAATTAATCTTATAGAAATCCTTCAGTAATTTGAATGTCTCAATCATATTACCCCTTTTTTGCCTATTAACCAATTTCTGCAGCCCACAAATCTTCAACCTGTTCTCATAAGGTTCATTCCATAGACCTGCTATCATTTTGGTCACTCGCCCCTGGATCCTCTCCACCTTCTCTCCATCAAGAAGAAACCTAGGTGACGAAATCTGGACACAGTAGTCAAGATGAGGTCTTATCAAGACTCGGTAAAGAGGTTTAATAACTTGCTTGTCTCTGCTCGCCAAAGTATTTTTCAACAGCCAAGTGAGTTGATGAGCCGATTTAGCTACTTTTACAATGTGCCCCCTAAACTTCATCTCCCTGTCCACCAACACTCCCAAGTCCCTCACCTCATCAATCTCCTGGAGTACAGTTCCACCAATGTGGTATACTGCTGCTAATCTTTTCACCCCAAAATGCATAACCTTACAAGTTGACACATTAAATTGACATCCATTTCCCTTAGCCCAGTCCTCCAAACTATCCAAATCATCTTGCAAAATTTTGACATCCTGTGAACTCACTATTGCTCTACCCAACTTTGCATCATCAGCAAACAAGTGAACACATCCTCTCAGATCATTCCTATATCGTTAATGAAAAATTGAAAAGTAGTGTTCCAAGAACAGAACCCTGCAGCACACCACTAGTCATAGGCTGTCTTTTGGACTCTACTCCTGATTAAACAACTCTCTGATATCTCTCCATCAACCACCCGCCTATCCATATCACCAACCCTATATCCATCTCCATATGCTGCAGTTTACTGATTAGAATTCCATGTGGTATCCTGTCAAAAGCCTTAACAAGGTCCAGTAGAATCACTGTAAACCCATTACCCTTATCCAGTTCAGCAGTCACTGTGTTATAAAACATGAGCAAGTTATTGAGGCATGATCTGCCCTTCACAAAACCATGCTGTCCCCCATACAGTATCCCATTTTCATCTATCCAATCCTGTATTTTTCTGTTGACAATTTTCTCCAAGACCTTGATAACAATTCCTGATCGCCCGGTAATTTTCCACAGCACTCTTGAAACCTCCTCTATGCAGTGGAACTATTTTCCCCTCTTTCCACCCGCTTGGGACTCCCAGACCTGAGACTCAAATTAAACAAAATGGTCAAAGGCACTGACAATTCTTTAGCCGCTTCTCGTACGACACGAGCTGGTATACCATCCATTCCTGCAGATGAATTGACATTGAGGTTTTGTAATAGACTATTCACCTCCACTTCATTCACCACAATTCCCGTATAAGCAGTTGGTTCTTCCATTTCTGCAATGTCACCACTAGGATGATATACTCTTGCAAAGTGCTCACTGAGTAATTCTACTATATCAACTGATTTGGTTACCTCCCTACCATTGGCAATCTTTAAAATCATTCTGCCATATACATTTTTTCTTTCACTTGCAACATATCGAAAACATTGTTTGGGATTTTCTTTAGCCTGCATGGCTAATGTTCTTTCATAATCCGCTTTTGCTTTTCTTACCACACCTGTTACCCTTCTGGCATGGGCTTTATACCTTTCATGTGCTTGCAGGTCACCTTTCTCCTTAAATTCCCTCCACAGTTGTTTCTTTTTTTTGCAGCTCAAGCTTAATGGTGTTATTCATCCATTTAATCCCTACTAGATTTATTATTCGGACTCTAGGTATACGGTCAGCCATTACCTCCTGCAAACACTTCTTAACTGCCTCCCATGCACTATCAATTTCTAGTCCTTGCAGTTTTACATGCCATGGCACTGAACCAATCAAACTCCTAAGCTTGTCATTCTTACAGCCCGATAATTCCACATGTACCCTGTCTTAATTGTAAATTCCACACCTTTATCCACCTCCCAAGTTAAGACACTATGATCACTCTCACCAATTGGTGGCAATGTGGTCATATTCGTACAGTCAATTCCACAGATGCAATTACTAGGTCAAGCACTCTCTGACCCCTAGTATTTTCCATTACATGCTGTCGCAGATAGTTATCCCCTAATAACTGCATAAAATCAAATTCCTTCCTCCCATGTGTCTTCTCCTCCCTCCAATCAATGCTACTATAGTTGAAATCTCTCATAATAATTACCCTCCTTCCACTAATTTCTTCTATTTGCTTATGCATACTATCTCCACCATCTTTTCCATCACCTGATCTATAGCAGCACCCAATTGTATATTTTGTTCTGCTAGCCTAAATCTCACACCAAATGGTCTCAAATGTGCTCTTTTCTCTATCCTGCAATTCAACTTCTATTCTCCTTGGCTGTAGCTCATCAGCTATCATCAATAATACTCCTCCCTCCATTTCATTCTCCCTGCCATTCCTGAACACACTATACCCCTCACATTCAATCCCACTAGCTATATCATCTTCAGTCAGCTATACTCATTCATGCACTCAACTGCCTCCCTAAGGTCTGCATATCTACTTCCCCCACCCCCTTAATAAATCTAGTTTCCCTGATTCTGCACATCCCCTTTATTAAACAACACTTTTCCAAGTCTCCTTACACTGAATCCATTCAAATGCAGACCATCTAGCTTATATAGATCTTTTCGCCAATCGAACTCACTCCACACGTCCACAAATTCCACACTACTCGTCATGCATAACTCACGCATAAAGTCATTTGCAATTATGGCCCTCCTTCTAAACTCTTCACTGTCATACTGCGGCAAAAGACTAATCATCCTAACTCTCTCACTCTTTTCTTTTGCTACCTCAAACAATTCATTCAGATCCTCTATCATTTTCATTTTATCTCCTTTCAAATCATTTGCACCTGCCACCACTATCATTTCTTTCACTCTTTGCTTTTGCTACCTAATAGACTCACTTATGTCCTTAATGGTCGCACCAGGTTGGTACGATTTTGTAAAATAAACTTAATCCACCAAATACAGCAGCCACCACTATCTTCATCTACACCAATGCTATCTGCTGTCCATCACCACCACCACCACTAGTATTTTTTTGTCTGAAAATTGCTTGTGTACTCAAGGCTGATTTTTCTGTATGCGGAATGAAAAACCCGAGTTTCTGAGAGAAAAAACCCTGCTACCTACACATGAGATCTACTAACTCATGTGTATTCCAGGATAGCTATGAATACATATATTTTAGTTTACAGTTTATTATAGTTAGTTTAAGTAGTTTCTTAGTTAACGATTAAAAAAATGCAATTTGAACAATGTAAAATCATGATAAATATTGATTTAGACTGAAGTAACGCGTTGTAAATTAAAAACATTTTTTATCAATTTACATGATAAGAAATATTTCTGATCTATATACACTGATCTAAATATGCATATTAATCAATGTAAATTCAATCTAAATATATTTTACATTGAATTTACATTGATTATATGTAAATACAAATTCAATCTAAATATTAATATGTAACAACAAAGCTATTTGAAAATGGTACTACCGCAGTGCAACCAGCCTGCATGGCTAATCAATGAAATTAAGTTATTATTATTATTATTATTATTATTATTATTATTATTATTATTACCCAAGACCCCCATGGAGTCAAAGACTCATCTGTGAGGTCCTTTTATCAAACACACAGCTCATCATGCTGTGCTTTAAACACACTCGTATTCTCTGCAGACACCACACTCTCAGGCAAGGTATTCCAATCATTCACAACTCTGCATGAAAAAAACCCTGCTTCTCACTCCTCTACTAACACCCTCCTTATACAGCTTCCAGAGATGACCCTCTGGTTCTCCCCTGATCTCCCACTATTTTCTGTAGAACCTATCCAGCATTCATACTATAACAACCCCTTAATACCTTGTAGGTCTATCATATTTCCCCTCCTCCTCCTCCTGTCCACCATACTCTGCGAGTTGCATTTTCTCAATCTTGCCTCATATTCGATATTACAGAGGTTAGAAACTACCTTAGTCAGTCGACTCTGGACCCATTCCAACATCCTTCTGAAAACCAGGCGACCAAATCTGGGCACAATAGTCCATGTTTGGCCTAATCAAAGCCTTATACAATGGAACAAGAATCTCCCAAATTCTACAAGTCAGTGTCCTCTGCATCATTCCCAGAAGCCTTTGTGTTGTCTTCACAATTTTGGCTATGTGTCCCCTAAATTTCAGGTCCTTATCCACTGTCACCCCCCAGAACTCTTATTTCCTCCACCTCCGACAATATATCCTCACCAAGCATAAATCTGCATCCCATTTTTGTTTTCCAAATTTTAAAACCTTACATTTTGCAACATTGAACTCATATCCCCATTCCCAATCACTCAATTTATTCACGTCTTCTTGTAAGCCGACAACATCCTCTCTAGTCTTCATGATTTGTCCCAACTTTGCATCATCTGCAAACAACTGAATATCTCCATCCAAATCTTCACCAATATCATTAATATACAAGTTAAACAGCAATGGCCCTAAAACAGACCCCTGAGGCACACCATTAGTAACTTTCCTTTTAATGGATATTGCTCCCCCATACACATCTTCTTGATGCCTATCAGATAGCCAATCTCCAATCCAATCCACCAATCTAATATCCAACTCCATCAACTACAGCTTGGCTATCTACTTATCATGCGGTAATCTATCAAAAGCCTTTGCAAAAGCTAAGTATATTACTGTGTATCCTTCTGCTCTGTCCATAGAAACAGTCAACTTATTGTAATAAGTTAGTAGATTACTAAAACATGACCTCCCTTTAGCAAATCCATGCTGTCCATCAAAGATTCATTGTCTTTATATTATGTTATTTGTTTGTTGTTGGATAATACCTTCTCCAACAATGTAACTACAACACCTGACACACAGATAGGCCTATAGTTTGATGCTCGAGTTCTATCACCATCATTTTTTATTTTGTCATGTCATGTTGTACCATCATCCTCTTGGAGCATCCACCTTTCTCACGTTGTGTATACTCCTGTCCACCTTGAGCCTTCCCGTTTCCCTGTTCATCTTGCACACCCATTCTCTCATTTTCCATACTCATGCCACTTATTTCCTCATTCATAACCACCTCTGGAATCTCTCCTGTCATACTCTCCCGCTCTTCCACATCACTTCCCACTTGATATGATCCATTCTCTGTACTCACTTCTCTACCTTCCAGCAACAGTCTTTCCAAATAACTCACACCATTACCACTCAAATGCAGTCCTGGTAATTAATTTACGGAATTAACAACGCATGTAAAGTAAATTAATTAAAGATAACTTTAATGAATCACTTCTATATTTCGACAATGTCACATTGTCATCTTCAGGAACATAAAGATATGGTATGTGCACTAAAGGAACTAACAAAGCAAATGAGGAAGAAATTAAGACACTAATTTTGTTCCTAAAGTCCTAATGGTGCCCTCTTGCGAGCTAATTTGGTAGTCTTGGCCGTTGGGCTGAAGTTCTCATGATGAAAGTCTCCCAAATTTGGGGCAGTTTCATGCACCCAAATTTGTTGAGGTTAGGAACGTTTTTTAGAGCTGCTGAAGATTCTTTGAATAAAGAATCTATTCAAAGAATCTTCAGCAGCTCTAAAAAACGTTCCTAACCTCAACAAATTTGGGTGCATGAAACTGCCCCAAATTTGGGAGACTTTCATTATGAGAACTTCAGCCCAACGGCCAAGACTACCAAATTAGCCCGCAAGAGGGCACCATTAGGACTTTAGGAACAAAATTAGTGTCTTAATTTCTTCCTCATTTGCTTTGTTAGTTCCTTTAGTGCACATACCATATCTTTATGTTCCTGAAGATGACAATGTGACATTGTCGAAATATAGAAGTGATTCATTAAAGTTATCTTTAATTAATTTACTTTACATGCGTTGTTAATTCCGTAAATTAATTACCAGTTATGTCTAACCAACGTATAAGTCTTACCACTAGAATCAAATGCAGTCCATCGCTCCCATACAGTTCACTTCGTCCTTCAAACTCATTCCACACATTAACAAATTGTACTCCCCCTCTCCTCACACATTTCAGCCAACATACTATTCATAATCCTTGCTCTCTGCCTCATCTCACCACAGTCATGCCTAGGCAACACACTTACTATCCTTCCTGTCACACTATTCTCTTTTATCCGTCTAAGCAGATTCCTGATATCCATTCTGATGTGCTCTTTGTCCATCAACTCTTTTGCTTGCCCACTCCTTCCTCATATTCAATGCCTCAATTACGCTACTCATTTTACTGCCTGGAAAACATACCTTGTGCATCCTCTCATCCAGCACACCTTTAATAATGGAGTCGCCATACAACGTCACTCGCTTGTCTTTCATTAACTCTTTAGTACCTACTTGATTTGTTTTAATCATTTAAAATTAATGATTAAAATTTATTTTACAAAGAATACTGATCAAAACCATACTTGAATATTCTTGATGGTAAGGATGATTGCCATATTTTGTAGAAACTTCATATTTAATTATTTGAAGGATATTTAATATTATTTTTTATTTAGTACTGAACTTATAATAGGGTTGATAATAGTATAAAATTGAAAAAGAATGTGAAAAGCAAAGAACCATGCAAGAATATGACATCATCATCATCATACATTACATTTTGAAATAAATATGAATATAAAAATATAAAAAGAGTAAAAAAAACTATGCTGTACATCATAAGCTAGCAGCATTAATGGTGGTGCATTGAGTAGTTTGGGAAATTTGCTGTTAGACTATAAAGGAAGGTCAAAACTCGAAACAGCCAGCCACATCATCTAAGCTGGCTTGTCATATATGCTAGTTTGTTTGTTTTTTAATTCTTAGTCTTATGCATTTTGTATATTAACATATATTTCAAAATTTAATGTGTTATTTTAATATATTTTCTGTTTTCATATTTCCACATGCACATGCATTTCTTGGTTCCTCACTTTCTGCATAATTTTCAATCTATATCATTTTCAGCCCAATTATAAGTTAAGTACTAAATCTTCTTGAGCTTGGGGAACCTCTGAGATTCTTTGCTGCATGTATATCAACTTCTTCTATTCCTTTCTGTCTTGAGTTCTTTCATTCCCATCCTCTTTCCCATCTCAGCTGTCTTTTTTGGATATTATATTCCCAAAAATCCGCAGTTTACTTCTAGGTAACTTTCCATCATGCTTCATCTTGAATGCTTGTTAAGCCATTTTCTCCTCACCCATTCTTTCCACATATCCATGCCATCTCAATCTGCATGCTCTTATTTCATCAACTACAAGTGGGGATCAATAGGGTTCATGTAGTTCTTGATTATGTCTTCTTTTCCATTCACCTCTTGTGTAATCTCTTACAGGTCCATGAACTCTTTGAGGGTTTTATTTTCTGCAATGCTTTTGCATCTTGGTCTATTATGCTCCAGATATTATAAAACAATAGGTCTAATAATTGTCTTGTATATTTCTGTTGGAGCCCCCGTAGTTCAGTCAGTATAGATGCCCTTTGGTTGGAAAGACCTGGGTTCGATTCCCATCAGTGATGTGAGGAACCTTTATCTGGTCTCTTTCGACTAAAGGTGAGTTAATTGGTCTCATAAGGAAGTGGAGGGTTTTTTCTCCTGGTAACTCAGGTTTTTCATCCCTCAAAACAAGCAAACCAGTCCTGTGAACACACATGGCTACAGTTATAAAAAAATATACTATGACAAGGAAGGCAATGGGAAACTAATCATCTGCCTAGTATGGTAGCATATAGCTACCCCCACCAGCCATATGGCTGAGGAAAAAGGATAGGATAGGATATTTCTGTCTTAACTCTACTTGATAGAATTTTGGAAGATAGTAAATAATGTAGTGAATGATAAGAGCTATTGGAGGCATGTATTCTAGCTTCAGTGCTAATTTTGTTATCTTGAGTAATCAATGTTTCAAGAGATTTGAAGGCACTGGCACTTTTAAATTTCAGGTTATCAGTACTAATTAAAAAATAATATTAAAAAAATCCTTCAATTAACTAAAGTTGAAATTTCTACAAAATATGGTGACTATATATATTATTTTATATTTTGTTAGAGATCTGAAATGTTTTGAAAAAGTTCTGTGATTGTCTGTATAGCAGTTTCTGGATTATATAACCCTTAATCCACCTCTGGTACTAATGTACTAGAGTTTTACAACCTTTTTTATGTATAGATTTAAAAAAAAAAAATTGCTGTTTTGTTCATAAAAAAATTCATAAAACCTAAATTCATAAAATTTGATTATGACAACTGCAGTTATTCTAATAATACATTGATGCAATTATGCCCTTTTAATGATTTTTACAGGAAGCAGTGCTCTTTTAATGGAAACGCAGCATCCAGAAGGCTTGCAGAAGATCCAGTATTTAGAAGATGCTAGTCGATACCAGCGGGAAACTATTGAAGAAACACGTGTCACAAGCAAACCTATCTTTGTAACTCCATTATGTGGACCAGATAAATTAATTGAGGGACAGAGTAGTCATTTTGAGTGTCGCATTGAACCATATCCTGATTCTTCCATGAAAATAGAATGGTTCTTTAATGGAAAACCATTACAGATGGGTAGGTACACTTATGTCAGATACATAAAATCAGTAATTCTTATTATTGCAGTTATTATTATTATTGCAGTTATTATTATTATTATTATTATTATTATTATTATTATTATTATTATTATAACAGTTTCCACAGAGGTTGGCTGACTCACTGTGGGAGTCCCTCAGTTATTTTAATTGAAGCTTTATTTTAATAAAGAAAAAATCCCCATAAAATGTTGTTCTTCACATAAGTTTGTAAACTTGTTGAACTAATTGTGTGAGAGTTTGGAAGTACAAAACCAAGGAAACTAGAGATGAGATATTAGAAGAGATGCAATCAAGCATGTGTCTGGCCACCCCTGTGATAAATGAACATGTGCACAGAAATGATTATGGAATGTGATTGTGATTTCACTGGTTTCCGATTACACAAGAATAATTTGGGGTACAAGAGAATGTGAAATGCATATACACAAATGCCAGAAGTATTAGGAATAAGGGAGAGGAGGTTTTAGCATTGGTCAACTTGACTTGGCCAAAAATTATAAGCATCAGTGAGACCTGGTTGACAGAAGATGATATAGTTACAGGGATAGAATGTAAACAATGTTTTGCATTTTCAGGGAGTAGAGGTAATGGGACAAGAGGTGGGGTATTTCTGATGATAGCTCAAGAATTACAACCAAGAAGATTAGAAGTTAAAGTGGATTTTAGGTCTTGGCATTTGAGGCTGTCTGGTATGAGACAGGGCCAATTAGACAAAATATATTGTCAATTGCTACTATAGAACAGGGAGTCCACAGGAGGATGCCATGAGATCCCTACAGATTGAAGGGAGGAAGGAGGACATAGCAAGATGGAAGTGGAATTTGTACAGTTGCTAAGGGATAATTATCTGACATAATATATTATAAAAGGGACCAGGGGTTTGAGAGTGTTGGTTATGATAATAGCATCAGAAGATATATCCAAAACCAAGGCAGACACTCCGGTGAGAATGACCATGCAGTCTTATTATTATCATTATTTGTGACACCTCCAAGGAGTCCATATACTCATCACCTGAGATGATGAGTATATGGAATATATACCAAACAAGTATATGGAGTATAAACCAAACATGGAATTCTTTTATATAAATCAAGTGGATGTTAAATCCAGCATTATTTCAGAACCGAATACAGAAACTATAAAATTGCTTTGAAATAATGCTGGATTTAATATCCACATAATTTATATAATTTTGCATCACCAAAATGAAGCTTTTTGGTTCTTTATTTTAGTGAATGAAATTCTTTATCAAGAATTGTTTTATGTTGAACTATAAAGCTGGTAATTATGACCGACTTCGGAGGCAGCTTGGAGCCGTGCTATGATTTGAGAAGCTGCAAGGAAAGAATGTGTGGGAAATGGTCAGAGATTGTTTAAGAGAAGCAGAATTAGACTGCATATCCAAGGTTAGGAGGATAAACCAAGTGGGTATTAAGTGGATGAGTAGAGATATTAAGCAAGAGCTGCAAAAAAAGAAAACACTACTAAGGGAATATAAAGAAAAGTGATCAGTATACTCTTGAGCAGTACAAAGTGCAAGGGTGATTAGTATGGTAAGAAAGGCCAAATCAGATTATGAAAGAAAATTAGCTAACAGGCCAAATTAAATCCAACGGAGGGTTTTCGTTATGTAGCAATAAAAATGACTATGGTAGGATAGCTTTTGACAATGTTGACAGTAAGAAGGTGATAGAAGCAAAAGAATTAGTTGAATTGCTGAGTGATCATTTTGCAAATGTGTATCATCCAGGTGGAGATTTTGCAGTTGCTGATGTGACAGAGATGCACACCAAAATTGATTTATGTCAGTGAATAGAAGGTGTGCAGCATGCAGCATATTGAAAAATATCAATGTGAACACAGCAGTAGAACTGGATGGCATTCCAGTCCTACTGCTGTGCACTATCTGAACTGTGTACTATGTGAATGTGCAAGAGAATAGTCCTGATAAATAACAGATTAACTCGAAAGAAAAATTTTGATACAAAGAACTGGGGGAGGAGGGTTGATTTAATGGCGACATGAGTGGGTGAGGAATTGTTACCAGTTAAATGTGGAAGAGAATTTTCATAAACAACAACACATCTCTGGAAGCTGTGTAAGGATGGTGTGAGCAAAGAAGTAAGAATTCTTTGCATTGAGAGCATTTGGTGAGCAGGATGTAAAATCTCTCTCTCTTTCTCTCTCTCTCTCACACACACACACACACACACACACACACACACACACACACACACACACACACAGTTCTGTGTGTGTGTGTGTGTGTGTGTGTGTGTGTGTGTGTGTGTGTGTGTGTGTGTGTGTGTGTGAGAGAGAGAGAGAGAGATAGAGAGATACACGGACCTCCTGTAATGGAGGTCCCATGTATCTCTCTTTGACTCTATGGAGACCTAATGTTAATAATAATAATAATAATAATAATAAAGATGGTTATAACAAACTTAATTTATCAGAACTTTTTTCAGGGATTTTATGATAATGCTATAGGGTACATATTGAGAAATGATGATAACAGTGATAGTGGTGGTGATTGAAAAGTAATTTCCATATTATCATTATCTTTCAATCTATTAATCAATGGGATACCTTATTAATTTCTTTTATCATTATATTTTAGGCCATCGGTTCCGCACCATGTATGACTTTGGATTTGCAGCTCTTGATATATTAACTGTGAATGCTGAGGATTCAGGTGAATATATTATCAAAGCTACTAATCAGATGGGTCATGCTGTATCATCCGCTAGAATCCAAGTGACAGGTGAGAGCTGGATTGGAATTGTTTCTTAATTCTGCATTGTTATTTATTATTTAATTATTTATAAGTAGAGTGTTCATATGATTAACAGTCAAGTATTTTGGCTTATGTGCTGGTTTAAACTTGTTATTAGGTTTAATGGAATGAATACAGCACAGAGAAACAATCAAATACAAGTATTCCCTATATCTGGGGCACCTCAGAAAAAATAGTCAAAACTCTTAAGAAATATAATCTCTGCACAACTTTCAAACCTCATGCGAAGCTGGCTTTGCTTCCCTTATTTGCTCTCCTAAGAATACACTACCTCTGTTTTCTGTTCCAGGTGTTTAAAAGGTTCCTTGTTCTTGCAAATTATCTTATTATGGCCAGACTGGGAGATCTGCCAACATCCTTCTAGAACAATGCAAATACATCTGCTGCTACTATGGTCAGTGTGAAAGACATTTTTTTAGAATTAGCAGCAGATTTAATAACCAACCTAATCTCTTAAATATGGTTGTGTTAAACTTCCCAGGATTTGAGAAACTTTAATTTTTAGCCTCCTACCCAACAGCTAAGCTAGCCAATAGCACCCATAGAGGATGCCCCTCAATAGGACTTTAGGCTTTTAGTCTAACTTTTTTTTTCCACTTATTGCTTTGAATGTGCTTTTGCAATTCTAAGATTGTATTCCTGACTCTGTGATAGAGACAAACACATAGGATCCATTACACTTGCGTCTGTTTCTCTGTGCTGTATTCATTCTACTAAACCTAATAATGTGTTAATATGATGATTGTTAGTTATGCCTCTTTAACCATTAAAAACAATAATCTCAATTTGCATACATAACATTCCCATAATGTTAGCAAGTTATTTTTTTTTTAGTTTGTGCAGCTAAAATTAAACACAAAAAAAAATAATAATAAGGTTACTAGTAAAGTAGAATTATTTTTACATTTTTAATACCTAACTCTCTGGAGAAATGTCATATGGTGATTTTTTGTTTTAAAGATTTTTTTTGAAAACATTTTTTGTTTTAAAGTTAAAAATCACATAGTGGTATTTTTATATTCCTTTATTCTTAAAATACTTATATTTTTTCTTCTAATTTATCTTTCACATAAAAACATAATACAGTATCTGTTGTACGCAATAAAGTTTTTGTTTTCTTTGCTGATGATGTAGCATTTATTGTCTTCTTAAATCTTTCCGTTTTGACTTTGAATCTCTTATAATCTTCATATAGGGATTATTTATAATGGAGCAGTAGCAGGAGAGAAAGATGAGAGACAGGCTGTTCCCCATACTATATAAGACTGTGGGAAGAGAATAGTAGTTGAGATGGCCCCTGAAGTCACTGGACATTACGCCCCTAGACTTTTTTCTTTTGGGGGTATGTTAAAGATTTTGTTTATGTAACACCAGTTCCAGACCTTGTGACTTTGCAATAGCACATCAGAAATGCAGTTGAAGGGGTCACACAACAAATGTTGGAGAAAGTGTGGTGTGTTATTGATTACCGCTTGGATATTTTACGTGTTACTGGCAGCGCACATGTTGAAGTTGTTCATTGACCTTTTTTTATCTATATGTTATGCACCAAAGTCTAACTCTGTGTTCCATTGCAAGTATCCACTGAAGAGTTATAATATATTATAATCAGGGTAAACATTTGAGGACACCCCATATAATTAAAAGCACACAGGTGTAAGCAGGGATGGCCTTCTCTGTAATGGGGACCCGGGTGCAAGAACCCTTTTAGGGCCCTAAAATATTTTTCAAAGGTAAAAATTAAAGGATTCAAAATAAACGTATTGTAAAACCTCTTACCTGCAAATGATTTTGGCACAAGAAAACAAAAAAAAACACATTCGAAATATAACAGGTTAACATAACGTTTACTGAACACAAAACAAAAGTATTAAATAATTAAAATAAATATATATTTAACATATTTAACACAAACAAAAGTAAACCTGGCTCACCAACTAGCACACAAAAACTATTTACAATTAATTATTCTTTAAAGTAATAAAAAAAAAATGAATTTAAGCACATAAAAAAATAAATAGGTTTACTATTTAGGGACCTAGTTTTACTAACACGTATATTGCTTAATATGTGTTTATTTAAATATGCCATTTTTTTTTTTTGCTATATCATTAATCATTTCCGAAAAATTACAATTTTTGGCAATTTCCTTTTCGATGCTTAATATAGCAAGTGCATTTAAGTGTTCTTCGCACATATTTGACCGAAGATAATTCTTTATCAATTTTAATTTGCTAAAAGAACGCTATGCACTTGCTATAGTAACTGGTAATGTAAAAGAAAATTTTCGATACAGTTAGCACATTTGGAAATAGTTCATTATAACTATTATTTAATATATATTGCAATATGTCTTGCTTGTTATTTACATTTTTTTGGTCCAAGATCAATTCTCGTAACAAATCAATTTCCTGGATTAAGTCTTCATTTGCATCTTTACTCTAATATTTTACAAAATCCCTTGAGCGATTTTCTAGTTCATTTTTTTCTAATGTTTTTATATCAGTGATTAATTTAAAATAAGAAATAACTATGGGTATATTTTAAAATCTCTCATCTATTTGTACAATAACAGTATCAATCACAATGTTGAAAAAGTGACATCTAAATTCCTCTACCGGGTTTAGTAAAACTTCATCTTCTGCTAGTTCGGAAAATAATCTTTTTCTTTTTCGAATTCTTTTTTCAGGGAAGTCTTCAGAAATATTCAAGTTTCATGCTATCATTTTTGCATTGTCTAAAAATGTGTTAAATTTTGATCTTAAATATTGGATTTCATTTTTAATTTTATTCACTAAATTAAAAGCAGAGTCAAGAACAATTGTTTTTGCTTGAAATAGTTTGTTGATACTATTAATTTTTGACAATATTGTAGACCACACCAATAAGCTTAAAATAAATGGCATTTCTTGTAATGAATCTAGTAGACTCTTAGCTTCGGATACTGCTGTGTTATCGTTAATTGCACCAATAAATTCTTCTAAGGCATTATAAGTTTGTTCAAACTGTGTATATACTGCTTTGACTGCATCTATTTTGGCTTCCTATCGAGTATCGCATAATGGTTTAAGCGTAATATTTAAATGCTTCTGTATAATTTCCTACCTTTTTGTAGATGCAGAAAATACGCAGTATAAACGTTGCAATATTCCAAAGAATGTTTTACAATATATACTACTGGAAGCAGCATCACAAATTATCAAATTAAAAGAATGTGATAAGCAAGGTACATAAATTGCATGAGAGCTTAAACTAATTATTCTAGATTGTACGCCTTTATAATTCTTTTTAATTATAAAGTATAAAGTAGAGGGCAATTAAAATTTTTTAATTTTTAATTGTCCTCTACAATTCATAATATCTAAATCAAGCTCACCAATTCTTTTTAAAAGCGAATTTGCTAGTCCTTACCAGTCACATCAATTACTTCAATAAATCCTATAAATGACTCATTTATAATTAATTTTTTGTCTACAAAATTTACATATCTAATAATTATTGAAGTTTGTTCCTTGTGAGAAATATCAGGAGTACAATCCATTTGGATACTGTAATATATGGTTGCTTTTATATCATCTTTAATTTTATTAAGGACTTCATTACCTAATGCAACAATAATTTCCTCTTGAAATCTATGCGCCAAATGATACACAATTCTTTTTTTCGTATTTTTAATTCTGTTGACATGATCCATTAGCACAGGCTAATGGCACTAACTAATGAATCTCATGTCCCTTCCCCCAAAAACTATGCTATTTAGCCACAAACAAAACCATATGCTGCACTGGCAAACACTAAAAACTAGATGTGTGGGAGTCTGTCCCACCAGCTCAAATGCAGAGCAACAATAAAAATCAACAGAGTGTTAAAATTCGTAAACGTGTTAAAGCTAGGAAATAGTGAATATTGTTATGGCACTTTCAGATATTGAATTTGGTTGAAGAGAATTAGAATTTCAATTCAAAAATTGTCTGCTGACTTTTATCTTTGACTCGTGCGATCTGTTGTTAATACCGCACCAATCATATGCACATATCTTTACTGGCCTAGTACCATGGCTGTCTGTTCATTAGTCATTCATGAAGGATTGTTCATTAAGTATCTCAAGTCTTGTAAATTACTACTAATTTTTGCTTGAAATAATGGGAAAGCAGATGGTGCTATTTGGGTAGGATACACACAAGAAAAGTGCTCTCTAGGCAGGAAATAGCAATTGCAATATATCCAGGGATTTTACGAAAAACACTGAAAACTTTAGTTTCCGAAAATCAATGTAAAGGAAATTTGCTTTTATATCTAATGAGTTAAACATATTAATTGACAATAAATGCTTCCAATCAATATTTTAATGACTTAATTTAATAAAATCCAAATCCAAATACTCTTTCGAAAACGGATACATTCTGTACGAAACATGAAAAAATATATCAAATGATGGTAAAGGAATCATGCCACTTCTGGATGCTTGACGAATAATGCAGCAACTGAACTGGACAAAACTTGTACATCAGTATATCACAGAGATATATCGATGGCTTGGAAATAGGACGCTTGTTTCTAATTTTCTTACTACTTATTACTATGAAACAGTTAGTAGAGTTTAATTAATTATTGCATTTTTATTTGGTATAGCTGTACTTAATAAAATTGTATTATATTAAGTTAAAATATGTGTCAGTGAAGATGTTTGAAATGTATTTTTTTATTTAATTATTTTTTAAGATGAGCCTTGGGTTGTGTGCCAGAAAAAACTCATTGGCATGCCACGTTTGGCATGCATGTTAAGGGTTGTCCACCCCTGCTCTAGACTAACCATATACAAAGAATATAACAAATATTTTTTCAATGATTTCGATAACGAGCTAAATGATATAAATGTGTAACAGATTATAAAAAAACTAATGATGAATCAGGCATTTTAGGGTAAAAACGAAATCATGTTTGTTAATTTTTATACACTGCATAAACGCATCAAAAGGATTAAGCAAAAACTCTTATATAATAGAGAAACACAGAGATATTATTAATACTGGGGGGCCCTAAAATCCTGTTGATGAAATCCATTTAGTTATAAGCAAAATTAGAAGAAGAAGAAAAATAAATAAATAAAAAATATGTTTCCGCAAATGTGTACCGACTGTGCCCACTCGATCGTAGGGCTGGGGTGCATTGCACCACCGCACCCCTGAGTGGCCGGCCCTGGGGTGTACAGAGTACTAGGTCAAGCAGTAGAATTTAATCTATTTCTGCTACGTGATCTAATCCGCCTAGTTAACACGAAAAAGCAGTCGATGGTAGTGCTATCAGTAGACCTTACTCAAGCATTCGATAATGTCTGGCATCTTTCGAATTCCACATCCTCCAGCAAATTGGTGTAGGTAAAAAACTGCTATCTGTTATTAAAGGAGCCTATGCCAATTCAACCGCCTGCCTCCTAGTTAATGGGTTCCTGTCAGACCCAGTAAAAATTCAGAAAGGAGTCAAGCAAGGTTGTCCTCTCAGTCCACTGCTCTTTACATTGCTTCTTGAACCTTTCTTACAACAAGTCAACAATACACATGCTGTGCAAGGAATACCATTTCCTTCAACTAAAAAGGAAAATAAGGTATTAGCATATGCCGATGATGTAGTTGGAACTTTGAAGGATAATAATTCCATAATATATATTTTTGGTATTTTGGAAAAATTCAGCAAAAGCAGTGGATTAATTATTAATGCAGACAAGACAAAATTAAAAGTTTATGGAAAGTGGGATCTTGGAGGCATTCCTTTTGGACTAACCCCAAAGAGAGAACCCCTCATTATACTTGGAATTCCCTTCTCCATTTACCCAATATTACCAGTCCAAGAACTTATATACAAGAACTTGGAAATGTTAGAAGACTGGAAAATAGGGCCACTCTCCTTTTCTTCTAAAGACATAGTACTCAAAATCATAATATTTCCTGCTCAGTTGTACATAACAAATATTACAGACATCACAGAAGCTGAAGAAAAGCAATTATATAGTAAACCTGTGCAATTTTTTTGGTCTAGCCGATACCAAGAAGTTAAAAAGGAATTTCTTCAACTGTCAATGAAGCATGGAGGATTTCGACTTCCAGTCTTAAAATTCTGCTATTTAAGCAATACAGCTTCAAAAATCCATAAAATATTGCAAACTAATCACACATGTGCAGACCTCCTCTGCTACTACTTGGGTTTAATCTTCCCCTTTTTGGAGTTAATAATTTATAAAGGTCCAAAAGCTGAGATTGTTCCTGAATACTACAACACTCTGTGCTTAATTCTAAGATGCTAAAACACTCTGGAATTGACATTCTTTCCATTAAAAAAAGTAAAATTTAGTATAAAGAAATCTTTAATCTCTTTTTCTGCAAAGTTCCACAGTTGTGTACTGACAACAATATTTTGTTTCATAACTTGATGAAGTTTCAAGGGTACCCTAACAGGAAGGATCTTGCTTGGAGAATTGCATATGGTCTCCTTCCAGTTAATGCCATCAAGTGGAGGCACTTTAGCATCAGAGATCCAATCTGTGACATCTGTTACCAATTGGAAACAGTAGAACATGCATTCTACAGCTGCCCTCTTGCTCTGTGTATTTGGAACATATGTAATGTGTTGGGCATGCCACTATTTACAACAACAGGTTATTTTTTTACAATCCCCACCACATGCAGCAATGGGAAGAGAATTCTGATTTTTATAATTAATGAATTAAAATACCATTTATGAAAGGTTAGAAAAAAACATGGATTTGAAAACCAGCAATATGACATCCAAATGCTTTATAATATTGTATTATGGAAATTTTTATTGTTCAGTCAGACGTTTCTTGTATTTAGAAAGAAGCATTCTAGGAGATATCAAATTTATCGCTAGATGGTGAAAACCAACCCACATTAGGCAATATTTCAGGGAGAGATAAAATTCTGTCTATTCTTGCTATGAGAGGTTTTTTAAATAGTTCCATCCTCTTAATTCATTGTAGTCATATAGTTAATTGCAGGGATGACTGGAGAGCAATCCCAGGCAGAGAAGGCCAACTCAAGGCAGTTAATCCAGATGGAGCTAACCACCTGGATAACAGTCATCTTTGATTTCAATTGGTTTTTTTGATTGTTCATCTCTATGAGATTGGTAAAAATGAAAATCTGATAGCCTTTGGCTATATGATGATATAAAAGAGCTGAGGCCTTTTCTCTCTCTCTCTCATGCTATCTATCTGTCTTTTTTCCTCCTAATACTATTAGGCTCTCTTGCACCCCTATACTAACTACTCTAGGCCTATGTTGAGCAACCCTTTACTTTTTCACCTCAGTAAAGGTCGAAACCGGTCTGGGTAGTAGCTCTTCCCATTATGCATTGCAATTATACATGCCTGAAAGGGGATGCACTTTGCATTATGGGACACTTACTAATGCAAGTAATATAAAGTCATTAGCCTCTATATTTATATACAAGTAGCTCAGACGTGAATATATTTCACGTGCAAAACTTTGTTTTGCTTACTTGGGAAAAGGATTAAAACCAGTATAAAATTTCTTGGTATCTTTAATATATATATAAATTGCAATGCCCATAAAGGTATAAAAAAAAGAAGCATAATACAGCAACAGCATACTCACATACTACTCACTCCAGGCACTGGAGTATGTGAGAGAGGGAGCAAGCATTACCTATTAGACTAGTTACTCTCTTTTGTATACAGTCAACAGTTGTAATGGAGGTTTTGGGTGTACCAACTTAAATGTGGGAACAATAGTCTAAAGTTTCAGATTTGAAATTTATAAAATGTTAGGAATTCAGCTGGAGAGAAATAGTGTTTTGAATGAAAATGAATGTTAAGTTTTTTAAAGGCTGAGGAGACTATTGATGTAATATATTTATCCCAGGATAAACTGAACCTAAAAATGTTATCCCAGGATAAACTGAACCTAAAAATTTTATCCCAGGATAAACTGAACCTAAAAATTTTATCCCAGGATAAACTGATTGTAAATGTTATCCAAAGAAGGGGGAATTGATATTGAAAGGATATTGGAACATTATCAAAAATAAGGAGTGAAATAGGATCTTTCTTGCAGATAATAAGACAGAACTGTATTTTAATAGCACCGAAATTTACTGTCTTGACTCCATCTCGAGAATGGCAGTGATCAGTGTTTAAGACATTAGTTAATGCAGATTTTGAAGTATCAGTCATCCTTTTAGTCAACAGCATTTCTCTAATGAAGAAAAAGAATGGAAAATATTGTCTTCAGCAAAACCATAAATAGGATTTTAAGTCAGAGAAAAGAGGCCATTCAGAAAAACATGTGGAGAATATGGAACCATGGGGTACTCCAGCATCAATAAAGAAATGTGATGAGAGGAAGCCATTTACTATAACTTGCAAAGAATGGCAAGGGAATAAGCTTGCAATCCAATTACAAAGGACAGGAGGGAGACCATAAGATGGTAGCTTGTTGAGAAGGCATCGATACCAGACATGATCAAATGCCTTTGAGATATCAAGAGTGACCTCATGAGTTTCTCCAAATCTTGCCATGGCCTGTGTCCAATGGTGGGCAAGATTAGTAAAGAGATCTGTTGTAGAATGAGAATCGCAGAATTCATATTGGTGATCAGAGCCGGCAGAAGCGGGCATTAAGAGCATGTGGGTGCCGCTACGAAGGAGGCGCCGCTGAAGCCCCCTTCATGCCTGCAAAACCACACATGCCCGGATCATTACAGGGGCGCTTAGATAGAAATTGCATGCGGGCACCAAAGACCCTAGCGCTGCTTCTGTTGGTGATTACTATGAGTCTCCAGGTAGTGAAGAAGGTGACTATTAATGAGCTTCTCCATTACCTTTTGAGAGAGAGTATTGAAGTGAGAGCAATGACACTATAGTTTGATGGCCGACTTTTATCTTCTTTTTGTAAGTACAGACTGGATAAATGCTCGCTTCCATGCTGTTGGGTAGATTCCAAATGAATATGACAGCTTATCTAGATGATACAAGATGAGTATAATTCTGGAGCACAAGTTTTGAGCACCACTGGGCTAAGAGACTTATTAGAATCAAAGCTAATGATGATATTCTGATTTCCTGCTCTCAAAAGATCACAGAAGGCAGGCAGTTAGCTTTGTGGTATTGCAGGAGATGATTTGCCTTGGCCATCTAATCAAGAGTTGCAGGGAAAAGACTGATTTGAAGAGGTCTACCTTGTCTTTGGGTGATGTTACATTGGTATCATCAGGAAGTGCGAGAGAGGTTAAAACAAGGTAAAAAAGAAGTTATACTAAGCAGCCATAGTGAGGAACCAGGAGGCTCAACTGCCAGTTGAACAGAAACCAAGCTTATTGCATTTCACCCGTATGAAGTCTCTTTGTGCTTTGGATGTTTGTTTATTATTTTTTACACTTGCTATAATGTAAGCCAAGTGAGAAGTTGGAGTTTTTGACTTGAGCCACTGAACATGTGCTGTATTATTATCATGAACTGCAGGAGCATAATATTTAAAGAAGCAAAGTTTAGAGAGATGGGGGATTTGTAGTGGGGGGTGGGGAATGAAGGCCTTGATGAGGAATTGAGGTCCCATTCCAGTAAATATTATTTTGGTCATCAGTTCAGAGTAAGTGTTTGGATAAACATCTGCTCTAAACACAGAATTAAAACAAAATAGAATCTGATCATGGAAAAGATGCATAGAAATCCTGGAGATCATTCCAATTGGCACTGTTGTATTGCCACAGGATACAATGCTGAGAATGGCTGGGAGGAGATCAATATGTGAAAAAGAAGACATGGATATGATTATGGTCAGAGTTGTCAAGAGGAGAGCAGTGTATCTGGAAGGAGAACTGGTTAAGAAAAGGCTCTAAGTATTGAAAGAATAATGAGGATTGTTATGTATTCTAGTTTGTAGATTAATCATGTGAAAAATATGAAAATTGATTAAAATAGAAAAAAAAAGGATTGTCAGATGAGAAAACTTTTTTGAAAAAAAAAAAAAATTAAAAAATAACTTGTTGAAAAATGCCAAATAGTTTTATTAGTATTTAATAGATTTTTTTAAATTTGTTGAATTATCTGCACATTTGTGATTGCACAGAGTAATACAAAACAGAATGACAGCCCCTTTCTGAAATAAAATATTATATAAATGCCTAATCAGAATGCATTAATTTGATTTTTTGTATATATTTTATTAGCTAAGAGTGCTTTAATCCTGGAATCTCAGCAACCAGATAGCCTTCAAAAAATACAGCAGCTTGAAGATCAGAGTCGGTACCAAAGAACTGATATAGATGAAGTATATGACCAGCGACCCAACTTCGGACGTCCACTTTACAATCTGGATAATTTAATAGAAGGCCAAAGTGCTCATTTAGAAGCTACTCTGACTCCTGTAAATGATCCACATATGAAAGTGGAGTGGTTCTTTAATGGAAGCCCAATTCAGCATGGTATGTTTTCTGTGTATCAAGTTCATGGTCATTCCAATAAAGTAGCATTTATTTAAGATCGGGTATTTTAAAATCTTAAATTGAATGAATCAGAATATTAGATTTTTATTATATGGATAAATGTAAATGAAATTTAATACTGAGTATTAATATTTGAAGAAAAGAGCCAAAAAAGATTTAAACTGGGATTGAACATTATGCAAATAAAATATAGCTGTTTTAATATCAGTACATGTCAACATACTCAAAAAAATTAAACATGGAAGCTTAAACTTACATGAAATAAAGTTATTAGCTGTAAATTTTTTGCCTATATATATATATATATATCATATGCATCCTCAGTACATTTAAATGGAACACAGTATAAAACGAAAGAATCATTTTCAAAAAAACACCACTATAGGATTAATAGGACAAGAAACAGTCATTAAAATTCTCAGTTATTTAAAAAAAATTACAATAATATAATAATCAGTAATTTGCATAAAAATGATGTAATAATATTTCCCATAAATGAAATAACCGAAGGTCATCAGATGTGTTTAAGTAAGGTCAATATAGAAAAGTCTCACAACTCTCTTTACACAAGTGCTCTATAAGGAATCTACTTCTATGTAAAAGCCAAGTTTTTTTAAAAAAAAAACTCTATGTTTTGTCAAGAGAGAATGTTCTGCTAGGCCAGACTGTTTCAGCTTATGGTACTGGATGTAAGATTTATGTTCTTTATGACAGATGGCTGCAGATCTGCTGGACTGTTCAAAGTAAGACAAACCAGGAGCATAGGATCTGGTGGACATCTTGGAGGATTGAGTGGAGAAAGCTTGTCCTTAGAGTGAAGAAAGGAAGGGAGAATCTTTCTGAGAGGACAGAAGGATACTATAATATTAAGAGATTTTAGAAATTTAGCTATACAGCATGTGGGTGGTCTGAAAAGTTCTTGGCCTAACAACAAAAAAAATAAATTTATAATTTCAAAATTATTTTTATTTTTCAACATAATCTCCATTAAGACTAATACATTTATTCCAGCGATGCTCCAGCACCATTATGGTGTCCTTGTAGTGGTTCTCAGTAAGACCTGCAAAATACCCCTCACTGCAATCGCCTGTTGATTCGAAGAAAAACACTGACCAGTGAGGAAGATTTTTAGTTTTAGGAAGAGACAGAAGTCAGAGGGAGCCAATTCTGGGGAATAGGATGGATGTTTCAACATTTCTTAATGCAGATCCCTTAATTTTCCCATTGCTAAAACACAAAGGTGTTTTGGCAATGGACAAAACACCTGAAGAAAGATGGTTTTTTTCCTTCTGCAAACCGCATCTTTTCTCACAAATTTTTTTGTCTAGTCTGGTTAAAAGATCGGAATAATATTCCCTGGTTATTGTTTTACCCTTTTCAAGATAATTAATAAACAAAATGCTTTTAACATTCCAAAACACCGATGCCATGACCTTTCCTGCTGATGGAACCAACTTTGTCTTCTTTGGCACTGAACAATCAGCTTCTGTCCACTGTTTTGACTGCTGTTTGGATTCTGGTGTGTAATGGTGAATCCAAGTCTCATCCATAGTAATAAATCAACACACAAAATCAGTTTTATTCTTGTTAAAATACTCCAAGCACTGTTCAGAGATTTTCATGCGAGTGCATTTTTGATCTGCTGTGAACAAGTGCAGCACCCATCTTGCACAAACCTTTTTCGTTTGCAGTTCTTTGTGCAAAATATATCCTACACATTCTTTTGAAATGCCTATAGTCTCAGCAGTTTCATGCACTTTGACTTGCCGGTCATTCAATACCATATCGTGCACTTGATCAATGATTTGTGGTGTTGTTACACTTTTTGGATGTCCTTCATGTGGATCATCTTCAAGGCTGGTACAGCCATGTTTAAACTTGGCAGCCCATTTCTTAATTGTCTAAAATGAAGAAGAAGAGTGCCCATAAACTTTTATGAACTTCAAATGAATTTCTGTTGATGTTAAACCTTCTTTTACAAAGAATTTTTTAATCGCACAATACTCAATTGTATACATTTCAAGGGATACAGACAACACTTTTGCTTCAGATAGCTGTATAAAACAAACTACTTGATAGAATGACTTGCAATTTCACATGGATGCTTACGACAGATGTACCAACTTAGAAAAAAAAATCTTGCCGATAGTGTTGCCATCTATGGTCGAGGCCGAGAACTTTTCAGACCACTTACATAGTCCCCCTCCTTATCCATGGGAGATATGTTCCAAAACCCACTGTGGATACCTGAAACTGCAGATAGTACCAAACCCTATATATACTATGTTTTTTCCTATACATACTTACCTATGATATACATTAATTTACAAATTGGGCACAGTAAGAGATTAACAACAATAACAAAATTAGACAGTTATAACAATATACTGCAATAAAAGTTATACGAATGTGAATGTAATCTTATTAACCTCGGGATACGTTTTTTTTATTATTATTTATTTATTTATTTATTTATTATTTTCTGAAGTCGAGAACTTTCACCTTTTTCATTTAAAAGGAAGCACTTTACGGCTTCTCTTTGTCATATCCAAATTGCCAGCATCACTACTCTTGCACTTTGGGGCCATTATTAAGTAAAAATAGGGGTTACTTGAACCCAAGCACTGTGATACTTCGACAGTCGATCTGATACCCCAGATGGCTACTAAGTGACTAATGGGTGGGTGGTGTATATGGTACAGCGTGGATACACTGGACAAAGAGTTGATTCACATCCTGGATGGGACGGTGCAAGATTTCATCACATTGCTCAGAACGGCATGTAATTTAAAACTTATAAATTGTTTATTTCTGGAATTTTTTATTTATTATTTTCAGGGGTTGACCGCAGATAACTGAAATCATGGAAAGCAAACTTGCAGATAAGGGGGTGGGGGGAACTACGTTTAGAAATACCTTTAATATGTGTAAGTGGAATCCAAGTGATATCTTCAGATCTAGAGACTGGTTGTCTAAAGCTGTTAAAGGTTTTCTTAATAAAAGATTCATTAAAACTACTACAGCCTGTTTTTGTTTAGGAGTGTCCCTTATTTTAAATACATTGGCTATTATTACACAAAAAAGGGGGTATATATATTTTAGGGCATTTTGAGTAATTATAGCCAATGTATTTAAAATAAGGGACACTCCTAAACAAAAACAGGCTATAATAGCCATAATTATAATAACAGTGTTTAAGAGGAGTAGCATGGGAATTTTCCCAGAAACTATACCTAATTCATTAAAACTGTTTTTCATAAAAGCAGATTTGATATAATTCAGTTCTTGCTGTAAAAGATCTTCAGTGGAAAAAATATTATAAGCATGACATAACAGGGTTTTAATGGTTCCAATCTTTTGACCAGGATGATGATGATGAGAATTAGCATGGTTATAACAATTAGTATGAGTTTCTCTTCTAAAAACAGAAAACTGTAAACTTGTTGATGAAGAATTAAAATATCTAAAAAAGCTAGTTGATCATTTTTTCTTCTTCTGAAGTAAACTGAATTCTAGGATGAATCCTATTTATTTTTGAAATGAATAGTTTTAAATCTGATGATGAACCTTTCCATATTACCAATATGTTATCTATATATCTGTATGATACTGTAGGTTTGGAGGAATGTCTTTAAGGAAACATTTGCAAAATGATCCATGTAGTAATTTACAAGGATAGGAGAGAGAGGACTATCCATGGCTGTTCCTTCAACTTGTTGGTTTAATATGTCTTGTACACTGAAATAACGAGAGTGGATTACGAAGTCAATAGTTTGATGATATCAGAGGATAAATCTTGTTTAAGTAAATTAACAGTATCTGCCAAAGGAATGTTTGTGAAAAGAGATGCTATATCAAGACTAAATAAAATATCTGAAGGTTCTAAATGTAGATTACAAACTTTTATTTTAAAATCTATGGACTTCTTGATGTGAGTAGTAGATTTTTTAGTAGATGAAGGTAATAACATAAGTAAGTATTTAGAAACTTTATATGTGGGACAGCCAATATAATCTACTACTGTCTTTAATGGAATCCTGGTTTATGAATTTTGCAAAGGCCATATAATCTAGGCAGATGAGTATAAAAAATTTTTAGTTTTTGTTGAATTCTTCATCCCAGATGGAAATATTATCTCTACCCGAATAATGATAAAATTATTATTCTTTTTTAGAGAATTAAGTTAATTCGCGCGGTTAGCCGAGTGGCTATGCACCTTGCAACCATTTGCCTGGGAAAGGAGTGTCCTGGGTTCGATTCCATTGCTGACGTGAGGAGCTTAAGGATTTTTCTCAGCCATAGCCAAGTTAGCCGGTCTTGGGCGTGGACAGTAGGGTTTTTCTCTCCAGTTTATCCTGGGGTTTTTCATCCCGCAAACCAGCCTTGGGAACGCAACACCATGACGGACATAGGATACACCAGGGCATAGGGCTGAGCACCTCATCCTGTGAACGGCTTGAGGTCCAATGATTAATAAACTCTCGACACCACAAGGTAAAAGAGGGGAAAGGAAAATGAGATGAGAATGAGAGAATAAGTTCTTTGAATACAAATGGAGTTAGGTTAGATTGCGGTAGTTTTGCTTTGAAAAGAATCAGAACTAATAAAAAAAAGAACTTTATTAGCACATTAGTCTCTTCAGGAAATGAACATAAGCCTCAGTATATAAGATGAAAAAAGTCTATAATAGGTAAATTACTTGGAGAAACAACATATTCATGACTTTTGGCTAAAACTGAGATCTCTTCCTGAATAAGAGGATGTCCTGATAAATTTCTACTAATTTCTCCTTGTTGTCTATAATATTACTAGAATGATTGATAGAGCTGTTGACTAATAAATTAAATTTCTGTATAAGAGAGTTCTGAGTAGAGTTAAAAATTCTCTTGTAGGAATCTAAAGAAATATGTAAAATGATATTTAAAAATTCAGTGGAAAATAGTTCAGGAATGAAGTTATAAAGAGAATTGATTTCAATATTCAATAAGACCAAACATTTCTTCGCATCATTAAGCTGTAATATTAGTAGAGATTTACTAGCTCTAATAAGACTGACTGAAAAACCTTTGATTCTGCAGCAGGTAGGAATCACCTGTGCTGTCCTACATCTTTTTTTAGAAATATGATCCATCATGAAGAACATAAATCTTACATTAACATAAAGGTACATGTACCAGAACAGTTTGGCCTAGAAGAACATGCTATCTCAACTAAACATAGAGATTTTTTTGGAAGAAAACTAAGCTTTTATATAGAAGTAGATTTCCTTATAGAGTGTTTACATGAAGAAAGTTGCAAGATCTTTCTACAGCGACCTAACTTAAAATGATTTGATGGCCTTTGTTTATCCCCTTTATGGGAAATATTATTACATCATTTTTATGGAAATTACTGATTATTATATGATTGTATTTTTCTTTAAATAACTGAAATTTGTGAGCACAATGCTATTATAAAAAACAGGCCATAAAAAAGTATCTACTGTAGTAAACTATTATTATTATTATTATTAACATCTGATCCCCGTAGAGTCAGAGACTCATCATGGGAGGTACAGAGTACTGCAAACAAAGCTCAACCAACCATGCCTTAAACTGATTCAATGTCTCTACATTCACAACACGTTCAGGCAATTCATTCCACTCACCAACCACTCTCCATGTAAAGAACCTTCTCCTCACTCCTCTGCTCACATCCTCCTCATACAGTTTCCAGGGAAGGCTTCTTGTTCTGTCACCCTCTCCCATTCGAAGAAAAATTTTTTCCATGTCAACCTGATAACAACCTCTGAGTAGCATATATGTCTGAATCATATCCCACCTCCTCCTCCTATTTACATTCTCTTAATCTGTCCTCGGTCTTCACATTCCCAAGATCACTGACCACCTTTATGAATCTTCTCAGGACCCTTTCTAACATACCCTCATCAACATGAAACTTTGTGACCAAATCCATGCACAATAATCCATATGAGACCTTAATCAAGGCCTTATACAATGGCATTATAGCCTCTTTATTTCTGCATATCAGGATCCTCTGCATTATTGCCATTATCTGATGTGATGTCTTCACAACTAATGCAATGTGCCCCTAAATTTCAGGTCCTTGTCCACCACCGCTCTAGATCTCTCATCTCCTCTACCTCCTGTAAAGTTTTCCCACCAAGTATATACTTTGCATTCCATTGTTGCTTACCAGATTTCAAAACTTTACACTTTGCAACATTCAACTGACAGTTGTACTTACTTGCAAGTTAGTAACTTTCATTATTTCAACTTTATCATCAGAGAATTTATTAATACAATACTAATAAGTATATACTTATTTAATTTATTAGTGGTCACTTTTCCTTTCCTCACACACACACACACACACACACACATACACACACATATATATATAAATATATATATTTATTTATTTATTTATATAGGTCACAGATTCCAAACCAAATGTGATTTTGGCTTTGTTGCCTTGGACATCTTATATGTATTACCAGAAGACACTGGTACTTATATGTGTAAAGCTAGCAATAGAGCAGGTGAAGCAGTCATCACATGTTCTATAAGAGTTCAAGGTAAGCTTCTTTGTAAACAGTATGAGTGTAGGATTAACTTTATTATTTTAATTTTAGTTATCACTTAAAATTTAAATGTGGTTGACTCTTGCTACAGCAAATACCATTACAACAAACTCATTCATTACAAAGCCTCCTTTCTTCTGAGTGAGGCTTTGTAAGCACAATACTATTATAAAAAACTAACCATATCCAATTATTGACTGTAATAAACTATTTTTGTGCTATTCTATGTCGAGAGTCAACTGTGCTATATAAATTTTAGGAAGGTTTAAACTTTAAAAAACAATTTGAGCACAATGATTGTTTATGTCTTGATTAAATATATTATTTTATCAAAAATTGAATAACCTTAAAAATTAAAAAAAAACTACATAATTTTTTTTTTACTTTTTTTTTCCAAATTAAATGTAGTATATCATATTTGTAAATTTAGGGACACAAAAACACACCTGTTGAACAGATTATTTTATTAATTACTAATAAAATAAAACTTGACGTTTCGACCCCTGTATCGAGGTCATCATCAGAAGAATACAAGTGTATAAGGAACCAAGCTACATGCTCATGCCCTGTATACCAGTAAACTAAATCTACGTAGTTAATTAATCCTTTTCCCTAGCCTGACCTCTAGTGATAAAAAAATATAATAAATAAAATAAAAATTTAAAAAAATAAATTAATTTAAAAAAAATAATAATAAAATAAAATAAATAAATAAATAATAATAAATAAATAAATACACCTACAATAAACTGCTAAAGTCCTCATGTATTAATATTCTTCTGGATAGTTCCGATTGTTATAATATGATTTCTTTCAGTTGCTGTTGAATGTTACAAACACTTCACCAGGTTGTCTTCTTGTAGTGGGATTTTTCTATGGCTAGTTTAGGTTGTTAGGTTGTTGAATGTGGAGGACCCATCTACAACCTGTATAACAACCTAAACTAGTCATAGAAAAATCCCACTACAAGAAGACAACCTGGTGAAGTGTTTGTAACATTCAACAGCAACTGAAAGAAATCATATTATAACAATCAGAACTATCCAGAAAAATATTAATACATGAGGACTTTAGCAGTTTATTGTAGGTGTATTTATTTATTTTTTTTTTTTGTATTTTTTTTTTATCACTAGAGGTCAGGCTAGGGAAAAGGATTAATTAACTACGTAGATTTAGTTTACCGGTATACAGGGCATGAGCATGTAGCTTGGTTCCTTATACACTTGTATTCTTCCAATGATGACCTCGATACAGGGGTCGAAACGTCAAGTTTTATTTTATTAGTAATTAATAAAATAATCTGGTCAATACGTGTGTTTTTGTGTCCCTAAATTTACAAATATGAGTGCTGATCACCGTGTAACCTTAAAAGAAAGAATAAACGTAGTATATTGATTATAAAATAAACAGGGTATATAATATGCTCATTATGGAAATGAACTTTCATAGGGCTTATTTTCCAAAAATTCTGCACTCACACACACACATGGAATATATTTAAATATAAATTCTGACCTTCAATAAACTCTATAAAGATTCTTCTTAAAAGTAATAATCTATGTTTAAACCATCTTACTGACATTGGCATCTATTCTAAAATGGAAAGCATAATTATGATCAAATGTATAATATTATATACTTTTTAAATTAATCAGCTCCATTGATATTTAGCCATTATTAATTCAGACATTTAAGTCAGTCTACTAATTTTCATTAGTTCTTAAAATAATGCAATTTGGGCATGACATTTCCTTCCATAGTGCTTGAAAAATGGCAGCACTTGTATGCCATAATCTATCTGAAAGCCTTGATTCATTGATAGCCTTTGAGCTCACTATCATTATTGCTGAAAAAAAAAGGGGGGGGGGGGAGACTGGATGGCCATTTATCTTCAAAATGTTAGGACAACAGGAGCTCTGGCTGCTCCCTTTGGGAATAAAAGGCATTAGAGAATTTTTTTTATAAATTAATTAACTGAACGATTATATTAAATTATTATCAATTATCATATTATTTGAAATTAACTAAGGAAATAATGATAAATAAATTTAATGATTTTTAAGACAAAATTTCCATGTATTCTGCAATGAGTCTTTGACTCTGTTTAGGTCTGGTGTTAATAATAATATTGATAATCATTTCTTTTCAGCTAAGAGCTCTATATATACTGAAACTCTTCACAAGGAAGGCTTAGAAAAAATCAGGGAACTGGAGAAAACGTATGTTTCACAAGCAGAAGAAATTACTCCAGTTATTTCACGGCCTGTTTTCATTACCCCATTAAAAAGTCTAGATAATGTTGTAGAGGGGCAGTCCTCTCATTTGGAATGCAAATTAGAACCAATTAATGATCCAAAATTGAAAGTCGAATGGTTTGTGAATGGCATCGAAATAAAAACAGGTATGTGTAAATTTTTTCAAACCTTTTGAAAGTCACATAGACAATACTGTTTAATTTTACATAACTTTGAAACAAATTTCTGTCACATGCCTTTTGCTGACATGCAGACTTTCTCAGTATCCCTTTCCCTTAGGTGGTAATTAAATTTTATTTTCTGGCATGAAACCCCCACCCTGCTTTGGATGCCTGAAGTGCCTTGAAAAACTTAACTTATAGCTGCAATCTAGAGCTGGGTTCCCAAAATATCTAGCCCTTAGCCCATTCATGATAGTACCACTAATGTAATATAGGTTAACCCTCTTTCATGGATGAGATTCACATTAAAAAGAAAAAACTGCTTCAATCTGAAGCAGTTTGGGAAAAAACATTCATGTTTGATCTATACAGCAGAGTTAAAGCTTATGTAATCCTTAACCCATCATTATAGTAACCGACTATGCCATAGGTTTATTTATTTATTTATCATATTAAGACATGATCTGCTAGTTGACTAGACTTATCATATTTATCGAGTAATTAAATTTTGTTCTTCACTCTGATAGCTTCATTCTTCCTGTCTATCTATAAAACAAGAGTTTACATGAGCATAAGTTTCTTTGACAACTGAGATGTTGAAATTATTATATAATTTCTCATTATTTAATATATGTGTCACTATTCTAAAAGGTAGGAAAAGCCAACTTACTTACTGGCTTAAATGTTATACTTATATTATAGTTTTCCAAGAAGACTTGCAATTTTTTTCCTATGATAGAAAAAATGGGCCAACTTTAGCACAAAAGGCATTGACCAGAAGAGGTGATAGGGTTTTTCCACCTCTCCTGCAAAACAGGTAAATCAAACCAACTGGAGAAACACAAGTATCATAGTATGAGGAATTTATGTTAAATTATAAGGCAGGCAACTATAATAAATTTAAAAAGCTTGGACCAGTACAATGGATGAAAAAATTTGAAGGAGGAGAGGTCAATAGTGAATGTATGTAGTCAATGTGATACACAGCTTGTAATCAATTTATTCCAAAATGCATAACTTTTTTTTTCTCCACATTAAACTGATACCTATTATCTTTTGCTCATGCTAACAGTATGAGCAAAAGATAATGCTCATACTGCTCATCAGAAAAAGTCATTTCAGATTATTTTCTGTATCATTTATGTACAATTTAAACAGTAGTAGTCCTAGCAGGTAACCCTAGTCACCTGCTTTCACCTGGAATCTGCCCCTCCATATACCACTTTTTGATATCCATCTATCCACCATCCTCTTATCAACCTAACAAGTGTCATATCCATCCCCATTTGTTCTAATTTTCATATCAGAGGTCCATGTGGTATTATGTCAAATGTTTTTGCAGAATCATCATGTGGCCATTTCTTTTATCCAACTCAGTTGTCACTTTATTATAAAAAATTAGTAAATTATTAAGGCATAAATGACCCTTCATAAAAAATTATTTTGTCCTGTTTCTACTTCCTTGGGACTCTACCAGAGCTGAGACTTCAGTTATAGAACCTATTCAGAGGCATTGTCAGTTCCCTTTCCTGTGCACATTCACCTAAGATGAAAGATCCCACAGCCATATTTACATTGAGATTCTGCAACATCCTAAGAACCTCCAATTCATCTACCTCTGTTCCCACAATACCTCTGTCACAATGTCACAGCACTAACCTCATTTGGATAATATACTCTTGCAAAGTGGTCACTCAGTAACTCAACTATGTTATCTGCGTCCATCACCATCAGCACCCATTAAGGTTATTCTTCCAGTGTCATTCTTCCTCTTACTTGCCATGTAATGAAAGAACTCTGGGATTTTCCTTGGCCTGCTCCACTAGTTTCTTCTCGTAATTGGATTTTGCCTTCCTTACTTGAGATTTGTACTGTTCGTCTGCTTGCTGGTCACCTTTCTCCTTTTATATTTGCAACATTTTCTTTTTCTGCAGCCCATGCTTAATGATAATACTCATCCATCTAACTCCTACCTGATTAACGCTTCTGACCTGAAGTATACAATTTAATATTGCTTCCTCCAAATGCCTCTTAACTATCCCCCATGCACTACTGCCATCCTTCCCATGGTTTTATGCCATAGCATGGCTTCAAGTTATCTCCTAAGTTTGTCATAATCACGTGCCTTGTAGTTCTACAAGGCACGTGATTATGACATGAGAATATTCCTCATGTTTTATAATTGGCCTACATGGTGTCATTTTCCCCAGTCAGAAGCAATGTGGCAACCTTAGTTATGGATAGCTCTTATGATCATATGACCAGTTCCAATACTCTCACATCCCAAATCCCCTTTCATCGCATGCTGCCTAAGTAATTTTCTCTCAGTAGATGCATAAATTCCATTTCCTTCATGCCATGAAATCTTTCTTACTTCCAATCTATATAATATCTCCATAATTGAAGTCCCCCATGATAATCACTTGACCTGAACTCATTGTACTAATTTGCTAATGCATATTTTTCAGATCATTCCTGTAGCCCCGACCTATAGCAGCAACCAACCATATATTTCATGTTATTGGCCTTGATCTCACACCAGATGGTTTCATATGAACAGCCCTCCTCCCACTTATCTCCTGTTCATTTTGGCTGCAATTCATCTGCTATCAACAGTAACTCCCCATCCCATCTTCTTTCTCTTCCCTGAAAATACTACACCCTTCACATTCTATCCTGTTGCTACATCATATGCCATTTGCCAAGTCTCACTTATACCTATAACTTTTGCTGAGAGATTGCACTAACCAATGCCAAAAACTAATCCACTTGTTCTTGATACTTCTTGCATTACTATATAGAAACAGTAGCATCCTTTTAGGCCCCTAACCACCTTTACTTCCTGATTTGACTATCCAATTCAACATTTTTCTTAAGAGACTAGATTCCACAGTTGTTGATCATTCTCACACTCACTTGCATCCACCCTAATGTTTTCCTGAATTTGTGCTTCAGCATGCTTGGTAAACAAAGCTTTTTCTCTCTCTCTCTCTCTCTCTCTCTCTCTCTCTCTCTCTCTCTAGACACCTAACACCATGACCACTTAGATGCAGTCCATCAGCAGAATTGAGGGCATAGAAACTACAATTTGGTTGAAAGAAAACAAAGAGGGGATATGTTTGAAATATTTGAACTATTGTGAAGTATTTACCAGATTGACATTGGGAAGATTTTTCATATGGTAGAATCAGGATAAAGAACATGGAGCAAGGAGCAACATCCCTGGAAGTTGCAAAAGGAAGTAGATGAATTGCAGACTTGCAGTCTGCAATTGCTCTACTTGGTAGGAGTGAAAACAGTTCTATGTAGTAAGAGTGAAAAAGTGATTTTAAAGAGTATTACAATAGACTTTGTATTATCTCAGCAGACCTCCCACAATAGGTCTTATGACAACATGGAAGTCCAAAATAATAATAATAAATGATACAGCCCTTCTCAGCTCACTTCTGTTATACATTGGTAGAATATCCATAATCATCGCGTTGTTTTTCTGCTATTCCTTCTTCTTCTTCTTCTTCTTTTCAGCCATTTTCCGTCCACTGCTGGACGAAGGCCTCCTCCAGTTCTTTCCACCTTTCTCTGTTCTTGGCAATGGTTGACCAATTTTCCCCAACAAAATTTGACAAATCATCACTCCACCTTCTTTTAGGATGTTCTCGCCCTCATTCTCTTCTTTAGGAATCCAGGTCCATCGCTCATCTTCTCTTCTTGATAGATGTCTGACCCACTTCCATTTTAGTTGCTTGTGGTGAAGAATGATGTTAGTGATGAGAGTCTGGCTTTTTATCCAGGTGTTTCACTTCTTATCTTTTAATGTGATGCCTAGCATCAACCTCTCCATTTTTCTTTGAGTTGTTGTTGATTTATTTACCAGTGCTTTTGTTAGCGACCAAATTTCACAACCATATGAGATGACTGGAAGTATACACTGGTTAAATGTCTTCCTTTTTAAACAGAGTGGGACATCATTGTTTTGAAAAATGCTTTTCAATTTTCTGAATGCACTCCAGGCAAGTTGAACTCTCCTATTTATTTCCTTTTGGAGTCCACAGTTTAGATCAATGAGATGACCTAAGTATGTATATGAAGAAACTCTTTCCAAGAAATTGTTTTCTATTATTATGTTTTTTGGTGTTACAAAAGGATTAAACGTGATTTTAGTTTTTTCTCTGTTTATCTTTAGACCGACTTTTCTACATTCATGATATAGGTCTTCTATCATTATATTAAGGTCTTCTGGAGTGTTTGCAAAAATTATGATATCATCTGCATAACTTAGGTGTGTTAAGTTTCTGTTATTAATTTTTATACCAAGGTTTGTCCAGTGTATATTATTAAATATTTCTTGAAGGACTGCTGTAAAGATTTTGGGTGATAGAGAGTCTCCTTGTTGGACACCTTTTTCAGTTCATATTTTATTGCTACTCATGCGAAGTTAGATTGTTGCTGTTGCAGTAAGGTATATTGCTTGGAGGAGGTCCATATATTCTCCAGGAACTCCCTGATTCTGGAGTGCTTTGATTATTGCATTAGTTTTGATGGAATCAAATGCTTTTTCATAATCAATGAAGGCTAAACAGAGAGGCAATTGGTTTTCTTCTGCTTTTTCTGTTATTTGTTTTACTGCATGAATATGATCAATTCTGTTAAAGCCTTTATAGCTTTAACAGAATTGATCATTGTTCTACTGGTTGATTTGAGTCTAGAATTGATACTTTGTTCTACTAGTTGATTTGAGTCTAGAAGGTGTTAACCTGTTTGTTATTACTTTTGTGAGAATTTTGTACAGATTAGAGAGAATACTAATTGGTTTATAGTTCTTTACTTCTTCTTTGTCCCCTTTTTTAAATAATAGTATCAGAGTAGCATTTTTCCAATTTTCTGGTATCTTCCTCTCTTCTAGGCATAGATTTAGTAAGTTTGTGACATGATGAATTATATTGTTTCCTCCCCATTTAATTAATTCTATGTGAATTAAGTCTTCACCAGGACATTTTTCATTTATTTTAATGCTTGTTTTATTTCATCTGAAGTGAATGGGGAGATGAATTCCATATGCGATGGAGAGGAGTTATATTTATCTGATGAAGATTTTTATTGAAATTTATATTGAAGATTTATCTATTGATTTATCTATTTGAATTATCTATTTATCTATTGTCTATATCTATTGACAATATTCCTATAGAACTACTACAAAATCTAGGTGATGAGACAAAAACCTTACTCTATCAATTAATAGCCCAAATCTATGATAGAGGAGAAATACCAAAGGAGTTTATGAAATCAACCATAATACCAATACCAAAAAAGAATAATGCAAACAAATGCAGCCAATTTAGAAGTCAATTTAGCTTTAATCCCACTTCTGCTAAAAATTATTCAAAATAGAATTTATTCAAAAATAGATTGTCTATTGGATGAAGACCAATTTGGATTCAGAAAGAATAAAGGAACGAGAGAGGCAATACTCTTTTTAAGAACAATAATAGAGAGAAGATTAGACCTTAGTCAAAATGCTTACATTTGCTTCCTTGATTTAGAGAAAGTGTTTGATAACGTAAACCAGCAAATACTCCTAAATTGTATAACTAATATCAGCATAGATTTGAGGGATAGGAAAATAATTTATCAAATTTACAAAAATCAAAATGGACGGATTAAAATTAATGATAAGGAGAAAATAATAAATATCAGGAGTGGAGTAAGACAAGGATGTATACTTTCACCACTTTTATTTAATTTATATATTTGAAAAGGCCATTCAGGAAACTAAAGATAAAATAAATAGTGGCATAAAGATAAATGGTGAGCAAGTCATGTGTATAAGATTTGCTGATGACATAGCCCTTGTAGCAGAAAACAGAAGAACGTTAAAAACAATGCTAGAATTACTAAATAATAACCTTGAAAAATATAAAATGAAAATCAACACAGATAAGACTAAAATCATTGTTACAGGCAAAATCCCTATCAATACAGAGCATATAGACATCAGCGGGGAACAAATAAAACAAGTGAAAAGTTTTAAATATTTAGGAAGCCTAATAACAGAAGATGGCAGAACAAGAGAAGACATAAGATCAAGAATAAACAACGCAAAAGCCCAATTCTCTAAGATGAAAAGCATTTTAACAGGAAACCTCAACCTACAATTGAAAAAAAAAAATTAGTAAAGACATTGATATGGAGCATTGCACTGTATGGATGTGAAACCTGGATTCTAGACAAAGAAGATGTAAGAAGATTGTAGGCTTTTGAAATGTGGTGCTGGCGTCGCATGAACAAAATAAAATGGACAGAAAAAAAATCAAACCAACAAGTCCTGAGAGAGATAAACGAAACAAGAACTCTAATAAAATCGATCAAAATTAGAAGGGATAGGTGGTTTGGACATATACTTCGACATGATGGACTTGTGAAAAGAATAACTGAAGGCAAAATAGAGGGGGAAAGAAGAAGAAGCAGACCAAGGATAAGCTTTCTTGACCAAGTCAAAGACAGCATGGGTTTGAGGAGTTACCAGGAGGTTAAGAAGAAAACCAATGACAGAGCGGAATGGAGGAAGATGCAACTGATGATGATCTATTGAAGGATCACTATAGAGTTCTTTTAAAATTCTTCTAGCCTGCTTAGGATTTGTTCATGGTTCCATTCTTATTTTTATTGCAGTTGACTTTTGCCAAGTGATAAATGTTTTCTTAGTATCTTCATATTTTTATTGTTTTCAATTGTTTCTTTTATGTTTTAGCATTATAAGATATTATTTCATTTCTCATCATTTTCCTTATTGTTTTGCATAGTTCTGCATATTCTATTTTAAAAATTAAGTTTTTGTCTTGTTTCATATTTCGTCTCTTTTTTAGAGTTGTAAGGTTTCCTCTGAAAGTTTATGGTCTTTTTGTTGTTTGTTGCTTTTGAATTCGTTGGCTGCTGAGATTATTACTTCCATTAATTTTGCTTATTTTATTTATGTCTTCTTCTTCAAATATATTTATTAAGTCTAGTTTTTGACTGAGTTTTTCTTCATAATCCTTCTTGTTTTCAATAGGTTTTAAGTCAAAACTTCTTGATTTTTTGTTGTTTAACCTTATCTGATGAAAGAGATCATAATTTAGATCATTCATATATGTTATCATATTGTGTAATCTATTACTTCTTCTTTTTCTTCCTCCCAGTCTTGGTCACATCCTTATGCTTGCTATCTCCAATAATTTTATGCAATGTTGTTTGCAAATATGGTATGATATGATCATTTTACTCTAAGTTCTTTTAAACAAAAAGAACTTATGTTAACAGAGACAGTAAGTACTGAACTGCCTTGTATTTTTTTCTCAAATTTTTGGATATTCATGACATCATTTTTGTATTAACTGGGATTCAGCAGTAATGAAAACTTAGAAAAGCATTCTGTCAAATGCATAATTTCTTTTACATAATTTCTTTGATCTCTTATCAGATTCTTTAAAAAAATTGGTTATAATTATAGTTTTCTATTCACAAATTATACACAATACTGAATTTAGCAAAATATATTTCAAGTTCCTATTATATTATGATTAAAAATTTGCTCTCATTTTATATACTGCAGTTTTGGATTTTTCTGAAACTGCAGTATAAAATAAAAGGAAATTTTTAATCATAATATTATTATTATCTGAGACCTCCAGGGAGTCAAGGACTCATCAAGGGAGGCTGTATATTACCCAACCCAGCTATCATATTTTCCCTTAAATTCATTTACACTAGATGCACTCACTACCCCTAAGGGCAAATTATTCCACTCACTCACTGCTCTCTGAGAGAAAAACCTAGCTCTTACCCAGGGCCGGCAGAAGCAGGCATGTGGGCGCCACTATGATGGGGGGCACCGCCGCCAGGGAATGGTTCATAAGTTAATTTTTAAGAAACAAAAGTTTTATCATAAAAACAAAAAAGTCTTGGAATGATCAGTATTAATATAAATAAGGCCAGATACACCGAATAAAAATTTAAAAAAAAAGTATATTGCCGCCTCTTTGATCACCCAGCTGTTTACAATTTTGCAGCTAGAGCAGGCTAAATGCTTGCCTGCAGAATGTTGTGTCTACTGCAATCTATCTAAAGTGAAACAGTGAACGGTTTTCATGTGCAGAAACGAATTTTCGTACAAAACATTTGTTGCTAGTTAACAAGTCATGGTACACATCTCAGTAGGCTACTGACAGTAGTGCAGTGCCGACTATTATTTCGTCTCTGTGTCGTGTTATGTAATAATTTCTTGTGGGTATAAAATAGAAATGGAATCAAAAATTAAAAAAAGTTATTCGGTGCACAAAATCGTAAGCATCATGCTGCGAAAGAAGCAGATATTAAGAAACAAACTGGGGCTCTTAATAAATTTGTTAAAATATTAAAATATTCTGATGCAGATTGTAACCAAATTGATACATCAGAAATCAGAGTCGAAGAACCGTGCACATCATCCAGTTTGCATGAAAGTACTATTGCAACTATTGAACAAGATAATTGAACATGATTTAAGTGAAAAATAGTTAGGATTTAGTCAACTACAACAAGATTTAGTTGTAGTTGACCACGAAACTAACACATTGTTAGTGTCTGTAAATTTAGAAGATCCAGGTGAATGGGGAAATATTGATGAAAAATTACAAGTTGTTTTAATTGAAATGGGGCCTGTTCAAAATAAAAATATAATATATCCCAGAGATACATATGGTCGTAAATTTGGCAACACGTATTATAATAGAAAAATGGAAAACGGGGGCTATTGCCAAGAACATGGCTCATTTATTCCAAAACTTTAAATTCTGTTTTTGGCTTTTGTTGCAAACTTGTCGCACCTACTGAGTCTTGTAGAAGGTTATAACGAATGGAGAAATGTAAGTACAACTTTACATAGACATGAGACTAGTTTAACTCACATGAAAAATTTCTTAAAATGGAAGGAACTTGATAAAAATTAAAAAAAAAAAAAAAAAACTACTATTGATTTCCAGACTCAAAGCATCTATGAAATGGAAAAGAAACAACGGTTGAGTGTTTTAGAACGCTTGATTTAAATTATAAAATTCCTTGGTAGTCGAAATTTAGCTTTTCGTGGATCATCTGATAAATTATATGAAAGGAATAATGGCAATTTTTTAAAATTAGTCGAACTGTTTGCTATGTTTGATCCTGTTATGGAAAATCATGTTGAAAGTGTCCTACAACGAAACAATAGGGTATGCTATTTGAGTAAAGACAGTCAAAATGAAATATTGGAAACTTTAAGTAATGCAATCAGGGATACAATTTTATTATCAATTCGCAAATCGAAATATTATTCCATAATTTTAGACTGCACTCCTGATGCAAGTAAAACAGAACAAATGACCATTATTATTCGCTTTGTTTCCTGTGACAATGGAATTGTCAAGATCAGAGAAAACGTTTTAGGTTTTGCAGATATATCAGATTCCACAGGACGTGGTTTATGTGCAACAATAATGGAACATTCCCATTGAAGATATGCGAGGTCAAGGGTATGACAATGGAGCAAATATGAAAAAGAAAAAATATGGGCTCCAAAATTTGCTTTTGAACAAAAATCCTCAAGCTTTTTACATGCAATGTGCTGCTCATACTCTAAATTTAATCATTAACGATGCAGCCAAAGTGAATGCAGATACAATTAGTTTCTTTGCAATTATTCAAGAAATATAAAATTTCTTTTCATTCTCTTACAAATGTTGGGCAATCCTTTTAAAGTTTGTAAAAAATTTAACATTGAAACAGCCATCAGAAACGTGATGGGAAAGTAAAATTAATGCAATCCACCCTCTACAATATCAGTTAGGAGAAATTATGATGCACTTTTTGAAATTTTAAATAATGAAAATTTTAATAAAGAAACTCAGCATGAAGCACAAACATTATGTGCTAAAATAAAGGACTACAAATTTATTTGCTCTCTTATAACTTAGCATGATTTACTTGACAGAATAAACCCTGTCAGTAAAATGCTTCAAAAGAAAAATATGAACATTACACTTGCTTTAGAATCTATCGAAAACTTATAAATATTCTTACAAGAGTATCGATCAGATACCAATTTTAAAGAAGATCAAAAAAGTGGCAAAATAACTGAGCGAAGAGGTGGATGGAGAACAAGAATTTAAAACTGGTATGGAAGTTCGACGACGAAAGAAGACATGACAATTAGACTACGAGCATCATGATGAAACGTCACAATCCTCAGAAGATAAATTTAGAGTGAATGTGTTTTATACACTTCTAGATGTTGCAATGTGTTCATTAATAGAACAACTAAAAACATATTATGATAATTTCAATTTCTTGTATAGATTACTACAAGTTAATAACGAAGATTTATGAAGAAATTGTGACAATTTAGAGATTCTCTTGAAGAACTGCGACAATAAAGACGTAAATGCAATAGAACTATATGACGAGTTATGTGCCTTTTCGGGATATTTTTTGGAAGGATAATTTATTTATTCAAAAGCCCTTTCGATATTCTTAATTTTATTGTGTCCAATAACTTATCTTTCCCTAACATTTCAATTGCTTTAAGAATACTATTAACCTTAACTGTTAGTGTAGCGAGCGATGAACGTTCCTTTTCCAAGTTGAAAATTGATTAAAACCTACTTAAGAACAAGTATTTCACAAAAAAGGCTTGTTAGTTTGTCGCTAATAGCTATTGAAAATGATATATGTGTGGAATTAGACGTTAAGACCATTATCTCTAATTTTGTGAATATGAAATCAAAAACCCTAAAATTTTAATTTAAAAAATTTCAAGTATATTTATGTAATTTAATTTATTTTCTGTTATTCTGTAAAGATGTTATTTTTTGAATACTTATATTAAATGTTCTAATTATTTCTGAATTCTTTTCTTATTTTCTCATCTATCTTGAGTTTCTTTTATTTTCCTAAAAGATAGTTACACTTATAAAAATTATTAAAAATTTTTGACAAGTTACTAAAACTTTAGTAACTTGTAAAATGCAAGAATTTTTTAAGCTTTAGTTCAAATAAATTTTAACTTTAATTAAAATTCATTTTAATTTTGTTAGCAATTCGGGTCGGTGAGAAGGCTGTAATCCCTGTATCATTATAATAAATGATTAAAGTGAAGTGGCTTTATCGAAATTTGCTTTTACTTTTGAGAATTTTTTGAATATTTGGGTTTTTAACAATTATCCTGCCTAGTCAATACCCCCCGGTTCATTACATTTAGTGAACCAACGTGTGGCTGTTCTGCCAATATTTATTTAAGAAATTTCAAATAATTTAAATTTTTATTATCGTAAAAGAACCACACACTCCCGGATCGTTACAGGGGCACTTAGATAGAAATTGCATGCGGGCGGCAAAGACCTTAGCGCCGGCTCTGCTCTTACCCCTTTCTTGGCTGAGAACAACCTTAACTTCCCTGGTTGCCCCCGTGTTCTCTCGCCGCCTTCCATATAACAAAAAATTTCATCATTTGAAATGCTATAATACCCATTCAAAAGTTTATAGACCTCTATCATATCATCCCTCTTTCTCCTGTTAACCAGAACCTGTAATCCACATACTCACAATCTCTCTCCTCATAATCTAAATCCCATAATCCAGATATAATCTTTGCAACTCTTCTTTCCACAGCTTCTTTATCCCCTTGAGACCCAGGAGACCAAATCTGCACACAGTAATCCAAGTGTGGTCTTATCAAAGCCTTATAAAGAGACAATATTACTTCCTTATCCTTACATGTCAAGTTTCGCTTCAGCATAGAAATTATCCTCTGAGTTGTATTTGCAACTTTTGCTATGTGACCTTTGAACTTTAAATTCTTATCCACCAATACACCAAGATCCCTTGCTTCTTTAGTTTCTTGTAGCATAACCCCGCTAATATAATATGCTGCTGGATCTCTAATTACGCCAAAGTGCATAACTCTACACTTACTAACATTAAACTGAGAGCCTTTTTCGTTTGCCCAGGTTTCCAGTCTATTCAAATCATTTTGTAATTGCTGAATATCAGTAGCATCCCTGAGTGCCCTGCTTATCTTCACATCATCAGCAAAAAATTGCAAATCTGATGATAGATCCTGCTTGAAGTCATTAACGTATAGATTGAACAATAATGGCCCAAGGACTGAACCCTGAGGTACACCACTGGTTACCTTAAATCTGGTAGATTCACACCCACTGTATACCACTTTTTGATATCTGTCTGTTAACCATCCCCTGATCCAAGTCAATAGATTATATTCCAATCCCATATTCTCCAGTTTACGCAACAGCCTATCATGTGGTATCCTATCAAATGCCTTAGAAAAATCCAACATTATCCCAGTGTATTCATTTCCTTTATCCAACTCGGCCGTAACATTGTTATAAAATATGAGCAAATTGCTAAAACATGACCTTCCTTTAGTAAACCCATGCTGTTCCCTGCAGAGTATAGAATGATTGTCTACCCATTTCTGTATGCGAGTTCTTACTAACTTCTCTAAAATCTTCACTGTCACACCAAAAATACTAATAGGTAGTGCAAATACTAATACATCAGTTTTTGCACTACCCTTGTGCAATGGAACTATCATACATTCCTTCCATTCCTGTGGTATCATTCCTGAGCTGAGACTCAAGTTATACAAATGTGTGAAAGGCCTAGCCAATTCAGCTGAACATTCCTTTAACAAATGGGCAGATATTTCATCTGTCCCTATTGACAAATTCTTATCCAAGTTATGCAAAAGCTCTTCAACCTCATTTTCAAGAACCTCTAACTCTTCATCCAACGTAGCAGTAGCACTGTGCACCATACTGCATACACCTGGTTGATATATCTTAGCAAAGTGAGCACTCATTAACTGAACAATCTCCTTAGCTTCAGACACTCGTGTACCATCTGCATTCAGTAAAGTTATTCTTCCATATCCATTCTTTCTTTTGCTTGTGGCATAACGATAAAATTCTTTTGGATTGCCTTTAACTTGCATGGCCAATTTCTTTTCATACTCCATTTTAGCTTTTCTCACAATACTCATTACTTTTCTGGCCTGAGTTTTATGTATTTCATAACTCCTCTCACTCTTATTCTCATGATACTCTTTCCACATCATCTTCTTCTTGTGGATTTCTAGCTTAATAAGGCTGCACATCCATTTCGCACCCAACCTATTTACTCTTCAAACACTAGGGATGCATTCAGATACCACCTTATTCAAGCACTTTTTCAAAGATTCCCATGCATTGCTGACATTTTTTCCGTTCAGTAACTGATACCATGGGACCAAAGATAATATTCTTCTAAGTTGATCATAATTTCCAGCTTTGTAATTCAGCATGTAGCCTGATTTAATCAGAGTTTCAATACAAGTAGATACTTCACAAGAAAGAACAGCATGATCACTGTCACCAATTGGTGGTAAAATAGCTATATTCTTGACAGAGATCCCTTCTGATGCTATGAGCAAATCCAACACTCTTTGACCTTGAGTTCCTTCTTTCACATGCTGCTTGAGAAAGTTATCCCACAACAATTCAATAAATTCCTGTTCTTTCTGATCATGAGATTTCTCTTCTACCCAATCAATGTTTGGAAAATTAAAGTCACCCATAATGATCATTCGCTTGGTACCCATAAGGCTAAATTGGCGATGCATTATGGGTGTGCAAGAGGAGCAGGGAAACGGGGAGGCTCAGGGTGGACAGGGATACACAGCGTGAGAAAGGTGGATGCTCCAAGAGGAGGTGAGAGAATGTGTAGGCAGGAAAGTAATGGGATGATCAGGGATCAAAAGGAAACAGATGGAATTGCAAAGGGTTCTAAAATGAAGAAGCAGAAAGGGAAATGGCCCCAGTCCAGCATGGAGAGATCACATCGAGTGAGTGGTATCAGTGGAACTAGCTGTAGATCCAGAAATGAGTTGTTGTGTTTGTATACCAATGCTAGAAGTATAAGAAACAAGGCGGATGAAATGGTTGCACTAATTGCGTCTGTGCACCCAGAGATTGTCGGAATAAGTGAGACATGGTTAGATGAGGATGACATCCTGACAGGAATAGAGATGGAAAGGTATGATGTGTTTCGTGAGGATAGAAGGGGTAAAAAGGGAGGGGGAGTGCTATTGATGATAGAGAAAGAGTTATGTCCATACAAGGTAGAGATGCAAGGGGGAAATGGGGCCAGTGGTTTTGAGGCAGTATGGTGTGAGATAGAGGTGAATAGAATCAAATACTTGGTGGGATGTTGTTATAGACCTGGTAATGTGGATGGTGGTGATAGTGAAATGTATAGTCAAATAAGCCAAGCAAATAAGAAAAGGGTGATCATTATGGGTGATTTTAATTATGGCAATATAGACTGGAATGAAGAGATAGCAACTGGAAGTAAAGAAAATGAGTTTCTTGAGTTTTTGAGCAATAACTACCTCAGACAGTATGTAACAGAGGGCACACAAGGACTGAGGGTCTTGGATTTGGTCATCTCATCAAAGGATGTAATTCTAAATGAAGTATCAAATCATCCACCAATTGGTGAGAGTGACTATCAGGTGATTACCTGGGTGGCTGCCAGCAGTGTGAGGACCTCTGTAAGAAAACAGTATATGTGGAATTACAAGAGGGGGTGATTATGAAGAGCTCAGGAGACAGCTTGCAGGTGTAGCATGGAATGAGGAGTTAGCTGGAAAAGAGATCAATGCAGCTTGGGGGATTTTCAAAAAATATTTAGTGGATGCAATGTCTAAATGTATACCACGGGTGAGAAGGTTAAATAAGTTAGGTGTGAGATGGATGAATAAAGAGATTAAGCATGCAATACAGAGAAAAAGGGCATTGTGGAGGCAGCATAAGAGAAGTGGAAGTAACCAATTTCATGAGTTCTACAAAGACCAGGCAAGGAGAGTGACTTGGTTGGTGAGAGTAGCTAAAGAGAGGTATGAACAGCAGTTAGCTAATGAAGCTAAAAAGAATCCTAGGGAGTTCTTTCGATATGTAGCCAGCAAAAGAAAGAATGATTATGGAAGGATGACATTGATTGGAGGAAATGGTATAAAGACAGCTGTTGCAGAATGTGTGGTGGAGATACTTAATGAGCAGTTCATAAAGATCTTTCAATCTTGTGAATGTGACTTCATGGAGAGATTAAGAGCAGTTGATGATGGGGAGGAGAGACTGACTGTAAGTGAGCAAGAGGTGTTTGGGGAGTTGAGTAAACTAGATGTAAATAAGGCTGTGGGACTTGATAATATATCACCGCGTATTCTGAAGGAATGTGCCAGAGAGTTGACACCTGTCTTGACATATTTTTTTAATACGAGTCTTGCACTTGGTCAAGTCCCTAAAGAGTGGAAGGAGGGCAAGATTGTGCCACTTCATAAAGAAGGTGATCGAACTCAAGCATCAAACTATAGGCCTATCTGTGTGTCGGGTGTTGTGGTTAAGTTGTTGGAGAAGCTTGTGAGAACTAGAATCCAGAGTTGGGTTGACAACAATGGTATAATCTTTGATGGACAGCATGGATTTGCTAAAGGGAGGTCGTGTTTTAGTAATCTACTTACTTATTACAATAAAGTGACTGCTTCCTTGGACAGAGGAGAAGGATACACAGTAATATACTTGGATTTCGCAAAAGCTTTTGATAGAGTGCCTCATGATAAGTTGACAGTCAAACTAGAGCAGATGGGGTTGGATATTAGATTAGTGCATTGGATTGGAGACTGGCTATCTGATAGGTATCAACAAGTTGTGTATGGGGGTGCAATATCCAGGAAAAGGAAAGTCACTAGTGGAGTGCCTCAGGGATCTGTTTTAGGGCCATTACTATTTAATTTGTATATTAATGATATTGGCGAAGATTTGGATGGAGATATTCAGTTGTTTGCAGATGATGCAAAGTTGGGACGAACCATAAAGAGTAGTGAAGATGTTGTGGCCTTGCAAGAAGACTTGAATAAATTGATTGATTGGGCAAGCAAATGGGGATGTGAGTTCAATGTTGCAAAATGTAAGGTTTTAAAATTTGGAAAACAAAGATGGGATGCAGAATTTATGCTTGGTAAGAATATATTGTTGGAAGTAGAGGAAATAAGAGATCTGGGAGTGATAGTGGATAAGGATCTAAAATTTAGGGGTCACATCGCCAAAATTGTGAAGACAACACAAAGACTTCTGGGGATGATGAGGAGGACACTGACGTGTAGAAGTAGGGAGATTCTTGTTCCATTGTATAAGGCTTTGATTAGGCCACACATGGACTATTGTGCCCAGATTTGGTCACCTGGTTTTCAGAAGGATGAAGAGATGTTGGAAAGGGTCCAAAGGCGACTGACTAAGGTAGTTTCTGACCTCTGGAATGTCGAGTATGAGGAAAGATTGAAAAGATGTAATTTGCAGAGACTAGTGGAGAGAAGGAAGAGGGGAGATATGATAGAGACCTACAAGTTGGTAAGGGGTTGCTATAGGATCAATGGTGGAGAAGTTCTACAGCGAATAGTGGGAGATCAGGAGAGAACCAGAGGTCATCCCTGGAAACTGTATAAAGAGGGTGTGAGTAGGGGAGTGAGAGGCAGGTTTTTTTCGTGCAGAGTTGTGAATGATTGGAATGCCTTGCCTGAGAGTGTGGTGTCTGCAAGGAGTTTGAATGTGTTTAAGACCCGGTATGATGAGATGTGTGTGAGATAAAAGGACCTCCTAGATGAGTCTTTGACTCCATGAGGTCTTGTTTAATAATGATAATGATAATGATAATGATAATTTCTTTGTCCCCTACAACTGAGCTGCCAGGTCTATAACAACACCCCATATATTTCATTCTGTTAACCTCCACTTCACACCAAATAGACTCAAACTCATCGCTACATGGGACATTGTTATCATCATTGTTTTCTTGTATTTCTACCCTAACTGGATTAAGTCATCTGATATCATTAGTAGCACTCCTCCCCCCCCCATCTCGTCTGTCATTCCTAAAAATAGTATATCCATTACACTCGATCTCACTTACCATATCTGATTCTGATAGCTAGGTTTCACTAATGCCAACAATCTGAGGCCACATCATATTCAATAAAGCAACAAACTCAACCCCTTTGTTTCTAATGCTCCTGACATTTGTGTATAGACATAATAAATTACGACCTAGCCTATTCTTATAATTAGATATGCAATGTATTTGGTCTTGTTCTAGAATTTTCTCTTTTCCCTCCCCAGACATACTTAAAAGGTCTGAACCCAAAGCATATTTTTCCACTCCTCCGCCACATACATAACCATGTTCAAAGGCATTTATATCTTTATCACGTTTGTATACCATAACCTGGAGAAATTACAAGAAGTAATTTCTCCAGGCTTCTGAAGCCTGAATATGATAAGCAAATCATATAAACTAAACTATTTTATTTTCTATTATTTATTTTTTGAATAATAGGAACATACACTGCATTCCTATTCTGATTATTTCATTATTATTTTTAGTTTGCCATATTGTTCATTCTGCAAATATGAAAACAAGTATAGTATAAAACAGAATATTTGATGATGCCTACATTTTTTTTCCCCCAATAGGTCATCGTTTTAGAACAATTCATGATTTTGGATATGTTGCTTTGGATATATTATACACTTTCCCTGAAGATAGTGGCACCTATATGTGCAAAGCTACCAATGAAATGGGCGAAGCAGTAACCACATGTTCCATCAAAGTACAAGGTAAGTGTATGTGGATCATGAATAATTTCTTCATAGTATACATTGATGATGATGATGATGATGATGATGATGCATCGATTGATTTAATTCAGGCTGTGGAACTGTGGAATTAAGAGTTATAAGATTATAATGCAAAAGACATGAGCTAACGGTTACAAACAAAAGGAATAGAGAAATGATGGTCAAAATAGAGAGAGAGAGAGAGAGAGAGAGAGAGAGAGAGAGAGATGTGGTACAGAAAGTATAGCAACTCAAGGGAAGAGAGCAACATAGAGTCTCAGAAAGAGTTGGATCAGTCATATCTGGAGAAGTATAATGATGAGAAAGAAAGAAAGGTTAGTGAGGCAAACATATCACTGAAATAGAAAATAAATAAATCAGGAAAACATAAAGGAGAAATATGGCAAGTGGCAAGTACACAAAGTACTTGCACTACAAAAAAAAAAAAAAAAAAGCTAAATTGATAAGTGCAAGATGTAGAAGAGGCACAGGAAATTTTAATTAAGGTAATTCACAAGGCAGCCTCTGACATTCTTGAAAAGAATGTCAGAGGCTGCCTTGTGAATTATGGTATGTGTATATATATAAGAAATATAACTAAATACAAAGCAAAATCTACCATGATTCTTTTGAGAGTCTTATTAATAAAATATAGAACAAGAAATATCCTATAAGATTTTTAAGGAAATTAAATTATGAGGAAAGTGATACAGCATAATATGCCAGAGGACAAAGACTGAAGTATTGAGAATAGGAAGGTGAAAGGAAAACAAGATAAGTTTTGTTATTATGGTATTTATTCTAAATTTAGAGTTAGTGAGTCACTAATAAATGTGGAAAGTTTTTGTATTTTGAAGTATTTTGGAAATATTGTGACTGTGTATATCATCACACCATACTGTAGTGTAGACAATTATGTACTTATGGCAGAGATGCATACCAACAATTAAAAATCTGTGAATGGATTTCAATATCAATATCTCTTGATATAGTAGTAGGGATAGCAGTATATCAGAAATGAGTGAATGCTGGCATAGAGATATGAGTAATGGGATCAAAGCTGAGGAAGGCAAGCATGATGTGGAGATAGATATAATATGAAGTAGTGCAACTGATAATTTAGCAGATTTGGAAGATGGTGTTAATTTATTTTTATGTGAAGGTCAAGTGCAACTGATGAAATATACTTCATATAATATGAAGTAGTGCAACTGATGATTTAGGAGATAGTGTTAATTTATTTTTATGTGAAGGTCATGTGTAAATAAGATGCTTGGAGAGAGGTACTGAGAGAAGAAGTAGAAGGTGAGATCACTCTGATGTGAAGTAAACAAGAGTCGGAGTGAAAAAAAGTTGTGAGAGATAGTAGGAGAGAGAGAAATGGGAGAACCAGGACAGAGGAAATGAAAGTTAGTCGAGAATGTCTCCAGGAGCAAGGTATAGGGAGAGATTAGAGAAAGATAAGTAAGTGAGCAAGCAAGTAGGAATAGCACTGAAGTATTGGAATGCAGCTGAGCAAGGAATGAGTGGATCTCTGAGAGCTGTGAAAAATAAAATATTAGTGGAGTGCATGCCTAGAGGAATGATAGTGTGGCAGTGAAGAAAGGTGAGAATGTGGATGAGATGATAGTCATGATTGGTATGAATACTCTATGAGATGGCATAAATCAGGTGGCAAGAAGTCTGAGGTTACTGTTAAAGAATGTAACAAAAATTAGCAAAATGTGTCAAAAGATAGATCTGAAATATGTGGGTGCTTGGAAGGTCTTGCCTGTAGCTCTCTATAAGATGGTAAGCATTTAAACATGGAAAGATGCAGGACTCTGGAGAAATTGCTTTCTGGGAAGGTGAGAGAATTAGGGTGGAGAAATTAGAGTTGCCAAATTGAATGGTAGTAGATTCAGCTACTTGTGGAAATATCAAGATTGGAAAAAGTATATTTCAGTCATACTATAATACTAGGTATAGGGATACTGATAATGCACTGATGCTTCTTTGTATTAATGCCAGCAATATCAGAAATAAAGGGAATGAATTGGTGGCATTGACCTGTATAAAGAGCTTGTCAATGAAGTTTCACTGTGGAATCAGTAAAACTTAGTTGACAGATGCTGATATCCTAACAAGAATAGAAGGGTATAACATATTTCAATAGGATAGGTGGGTAAGTGGAGTGGTGAAGAGATATTTATGATGTGATGAGTTGTGTCCCCTCAGAGGGGAGAATTTGGAGGGAAATAAATTTAGTGGTCTAATGGCTTTGAAAGTGTATGACATGAGGTGGAGGCTGGAAGGACAGAACAGAATACACACTGCTTGGAAAGAAGTTAACAAATACCCCCCCCCCCATGGGCAAGGTGCATCATGCCATGTAACTAGTCACGTGCTTGTAACTGTTTAAATTGGAGGAATATGATTCTCCCAAGTCACTGCAACCATGTCCAGGTGAAATGGCTGCAAGAAGGGAACTGACAAGTTTGAAAGAGGTGTTGTAGTAAGATGCCATGTCACAGGCCTATCTGTTTGGCAACAATCAGTGATACCATACTGAGATGGAAGCACAAGGAGTCAACTGCCATTCATCAGACTGTCACATTCAATGCAGAGTTCCAGACATTAACTGGAACATGAATCTGCACAAAGACATTCAGAACTGAGGCTCATAACATGAGTTTCCATGGTAGGGCTGCAATATGCAAGCTCCACATTACCCAAACCATGCAGCATCATCAGAGAAGTATCTGAACATTTCTGAACAATGCAATGCTTCCTACTTTGTGACATTTCACAGAACTGACCATTGTCTCTTTCATCAAGACATGTCAAGACAGCACCATGTCATAAATGTAACTGCATGATTTATGGACATTAATGTCACCACACTTGGCTGGCCACCCTGATCTCAACCCTATTGAACTTGTGTGAGATGAACATGGAGCAGTGGGTGAAGTCGAGGGACTTCCTTCCCACAACAGTTCAGGATCTCATTACATGCTTAAAGGAAGAAATGGTCCAAAATTCACATTAATCACAGTAAAAGGGGGTCCTACATGTTATTAAGACAGATGTCATGGCTGTTTGTTCCTCATATGGTGCCCTTTGACTTCTTTCAAAGCAGTGTAGAGTGGAATATTGCTATAGGCAAGAGAACTCAGAGGTTGATGAAGAGGAAATGTTTAGATAAGGGCATCAAGTGCAACGCTAGTGATCATCATGGGAGATTTAAACTATAGGCAATATAAATTGAGAAACAGAAGAAACGGCATATAGTAGTAAGGGGGCAGAGTTTCTGGAATCCATGAGGGACAAATATATTTGATGTATAGTAGAGGGAAATACAAAGTTAAAGAGTTTTGGATTTAGTCCATCATCAAAAGATCTAATTGTTAGAAGTTTTTCCACTTGGTTATACTATAAATTAAAGATACCAAGAAATCATATACTTGGTTTAATCCTTTATCCAAGTGTTAGCAAACAAAGTTTGCACCTGGAATATAAATATAAACTGGACTGGAGCATCTCATATATAGAATCTAATGACTTTACATTACTAGCCTAAGAGGTTTTTATCAGATCACTGCACACACACACACACACACACACACACACACACACACACACACACACACACACACACACACACACACACACACACAGAGAGAGAGAGAGAGAGAGAGAGAATTATATACATAGTGGGAAGGAGGAAGAACCATTTCCAACAAGAGAGTAAAGAGTTTTGTTACATGGAGAATGGTGCAGGAATAGAATTCATTGCAATGGTGTGTTACAAATAATAATAGCACAAAGTAATGTTAAATGTGGTAGATAAGTTGCTATTTGAGTGAAAACTCTTGATATTCCATTGACTCCATGTCAACCTGCTAATAATAATAATTAGTATTTAATGTAATTCAGAAATCTTTGTTTCTGGTGTTAATAAACAATTGATACTATGTTGGAATACGTACTGGTACACTGCTGTCTCAGAATGAAACTTACTAATATTACTTACCAGCCTGGTTGGCCGAGAGGTTAGCGTATCCACTCTCCAGCCAAAAGGCTGCGGGTTCAAATCCTGCCGTGGGCATGGATGTTTGTGATTGTCTGTGGGAATACTAGCAGTCGTGGTAGATGGCATTGGTGTAGTTTCGGTTAGTTGTAGTTGGTAGTGCCCTCCCTCGATGAGTCTTTGGACTCCTTGGAGGTGTCACGTAATAATAATAAGAAGAATATGTCAGTTTCATGTATTTACTTTTATTATGCATAGCCTATACTACTTTATAAATCAAAACAATATACCCCAGAGTTGAATGTACTTTTCTATATTTTTAATGCTACATGGAGAACTTGTAGACTTCAAAAGAAGTGTTATCATAAGATGATACAATATAAGGGCCTACATGTGACATGTGGAAAGAATCACATCAAATCAAAATCAAATACAAAATCATTATTAGTGAATAGAAATCTGAGGATGCCACATCATCCAAGAGCGAGAGAGAGAGAGAGAGAGAGAAATCTGTAAAGTAATACCAAGAGACCTAATGGTCCTTGGAAGGGCTGGAAATGATCAAATAAGAATTTAGAGTCTACATTATTTCAGGTTAATAGTTGGACAATACATAATCATCCGCATAGTCCTAGTTTCTGTGGACACAAGTCAAACATCAGCATAGTAATCAGCGATGCTTTCAATTGTGTTAGGAGGTGCAATTTTGATGAAAATTGGTATACATTTCATTTGGTGTTAGCTTTAACCCTCTATAATTCTGACTGATTTTAGTTATATGATGTGTTTTTAGTACCTGATAGGGAATTTTTATTCTTTCAGCTCGTCGCAGTGTTTATTATGATACTCAGCATCCAGAAGGTTTGGAGAAAATTAGACAGTTAGAATGCCAAACAAGATACGAATCTACAGAAGTTGCAGAAAAGCCAATTTGTTCTCCATACTTTATATCTGAACTCCGAGGCACTACTGAAGTTAATGAAGGAGATAGCATTCATCTAGAATGTCGTGTTGAGCCCGCTCATGATTCTCAGCTCAAGATAGACTTTTTCCATAATGGAAAACCTTTAGATGCTGGTAAGAACCGTGTTTATTCTGTGTATAATACAATAGAATAAATATGATAATAAACTTTAAGATAATGTATATTTTTTATAATCACTAAAGCATGAGCAACTGTTGAACCAGCACAGTATAACCTTTGCTGCCCTTGCACAAGTAAACTATAACCCAACCAACCAACTGTGGAACCTACTACAACAATAAATAGTAGTAGGTTCAACTCTTGAATAACTCTTAGTTCTATCAAAGACACTAGTGTCTTAAACCAAAGGACAAACACTATTTCTAAAGATTACAACTGTAAAATCAGATGAATCAGCTTGTGGCAATTTGTATAACTGACATTTCAAAAGTGCACTCAACAGGATAAAAGGCAAAAGACTGCGCTAAGCAATTTATGTTTGAAGGAAGCTCTTTTCATGAAGGAATAAAGTAGCAAACTTGGATGTCTTGTAATGCCTCAAAGACATCATCTAGCAATACACTGATATTGCCAGAAAGTTTGGAATCTCACATAGCATTGTATCCAGGCTCTGGGCAGCATTTCAGACCAATGGAATATGTTCCAAATGTTTGCTAAGAGGTTGCCTTCACTCTACCATAGAGCACAAAGACATGTTTTTGGTTATAACAGCAAAACATAAGCGATGCACCATGGCAGATCAGCTTACAAGTTGGCTCCATTCAAGCACAAGTATGTGAATATCTCAACAAACTGTGGCAAGATGTCTGCAACAAGTAGGCCTATACATTTAAAGGCCTGTATCCCTTTATCCACAGCTCATCATAGAGCACATTTTCAGTGGTGTTGTATCCATAAAAATTGGACACGACAGCATTAGGCTAATGTGCTGTTTACAGTTGAGAGTCATTTTAGTCTTTTCTCTGATTGTAGACAACATGTGATCTGGAAGTGAAAGTAGTAATGCTTACCATTGCAAGTTCTTGAAAGGGATAGATATGGCAGTGCTGGGGTCATTATGGGGAGGCATTATGCTTTATGGAAGCACCAAGCTACAGGTGCTGGAAAGAGGAACACTATGACTGGTGAATAATATTGCAACAAAGTTCTTCAATGTCATATTCAATTCTTCCATGGTGCTGAAGGCAAAGAATTCATTTTTATGGATGATAGTGCTATATCACATCATACACAAGCAGTGGAGATACTTCTGAAGATCAAGGATATTAATCAAATTGAGTAGCCAGCATGTTCCCCAGATCTCAACCTCATTGAACATGTTTGGGATGCAATAGGGAGACACATTGCTGCTCAAAATACTCCTTCAGAAAACAAACAGGTGCTTATTCTGGCTCTGAAGGAGGAGTGGGCCAGTTTGCCTCAAGAACTCCTGAATCACTTGGTGGTAAACATGGTATGATGTTGTGAGAGCTACATCACAGTTCATGGTGGACATGTTTGATACTGAAATGTCTTTCTGCATAGTTTTTTCTGTAAGCACTGTTCATTAATTCCTTAACTAGGTCCTTAGGAAATTTATAACTTTTGCAAAAAAAGTATTGCAATTTAATTTGTGCAAAATTTATTAGTATGCTATATAATATAATTTATTAGTATGCTGGCAATCAATTTATGCTCACATTTGGCTGTAGTCATGAAAATTCTTTCATATGCAGGACAAAATGTAGTTCGGCCATAGCTTTTGGATATCAGTGTATATAAAATATATATGAAGGAATGTTGTTTCATGTATGTATGTATGTATGTATTATTATTATTATTAACATTTGAGAAGTCATGGAGTCAGAGACTCACCATGGGAGGTACACACTATTGCAATGCTCATCCAACCATGCCTTAAACTGATTCAATGTGTCTACACCCACAACACACTCAGGCAATGCATTCCACTCACCAACCACCCTCCATGCAAAGAACCTACCCCGTCACTCCTCTGTTCACACCCTCCTTATACAGTTTCCAGTGATGGCCCCTTGTTCTACTCCCCTCTCCCATTCTATGAAATATTTCTTCCATGTTGACCCGATAACAACCCCTGACTAGCTTATATGTCAATCATATTCCCCCCCCCCCTTCCTCCTATTCATGAGGCTGTGCAACTTAACATTCTCTCAATCTGTCCTCATACTAAACATTCCATTGACTACCTTTGTGAATCTTCTCTGGACCCTTTCCAACATATCCTCGTCATAATTTCAGTTCCTTGTTCACCATTACTCCTAGATCTCTCATCTCCTCTAGTGCCATTAAAGTTTCCCCACTAAGTATATACTTTGCATCCCATCATTGCTTACCAAATCTCAAAACTTTACACTTTGCAACATTGAAGTGACAGTTCCTCCTGCCCATTCATGCAATCTATTCAAGTCCTCTTGTAAGGCCATAACATCTGCTTGACTCTGCATTACTCTTCCCAGTTTTACATCATTTGCAAACAGCTGCATATCACTGGTTAAACCCATCTCAGTATCATTAACATACAAATTGAACAACAATGGCCCCAAAACTGACCCCTGTGGCACACTAATAGTGACCTTTCTCTTTCGGGATACTGCACCCCCATATAAAACTTTCTGATACCTATCTGACAGCCAGTCGCTGATACAACTCAGAAGTCTGTTATTATTATTATTATTAAACAAGACCTCATGGAGTCAAAGACTCATCTGAGAGGTCCTTTTATCACACACGCACACATCCCATCATACCGTGTCTTAAACACACTCAAACTCCTTGCAGACACCACACTCTCAGGCAAGGCATTCCAGTCATTCACAACTCGGCATGAAAAAAACCTGCCTCTCACTCCCCTACTCACACCCTCTTTATACAGTTTCCAGGGATGACCTCTGGTTCTCCCCTGATCTCCCACTATTCTCTGTAGATCATCCAATCCCATCTGTTTCAATTTATATAAGAGCTTGTTATGTGTCAATCTATGAAAAGCCTTTGCAAAATCTAAGTACACCACTGTATATGCATCTGCCCTATTCAAGGTTTTTCTTTGCCTGATTTGCTAATTTCTGCTCATACTCTACTTTTGTTTTCCTTACTAACTGAATCACTCTCCTGGCTCGTTCTTTATACTCTTCATGTGACTGATTATTACTATTTTTCATCTTGTACTTCCTCCAAAGTACTTTCTCTTTCCTGATTTCATGTTTAAGCTCCACATTCATCCATTTTACACCTACCTGATTCAGTCTTTTGATCTTTAGAATACATGTGCGTTCACTGGCTGGTTTGCCTGTTTTTTTGGGGGGGGGGGAACCTGGGTTTCTGGGTGAATCCTCCCCATACCTCCATATGAGACCAGCTAACTTACCTTTAGTCAAAAAAAGCACATAAAGGTTCCTTACATAACTGACAGGAATTGAACCCAGGTCTTTCCGACCAAAGGGCTTTGTCTATATTGACTGAGCTATGGGGGCTTTCCTTCAAGGCTCTAAAGTATTTAATTTCTATAACTGTTGTACAGTGATTATTGTAAGAAACCCCATAAGATAAGAAATTTCCTGCATATTTTATTGCAGAGCCATCCATAACAATCACCCTTCCTAAATGTTGGACGTCATTGTTATAGTCATGCGAAAAATCCACATTTCCATGCTGAAAACAATATACTTCATATATTGTTCACCTTATACAGATACAATTTCTCTGCTATTCTTAATAGTATTCGTCCTTCCTTTTTTGCCCTTTTCTATCCTCATGAATCCTCCCTCCATCTGCATTCCCATTAGGATATCATTCTCCTCTTCCAAAAGTGTCTCACTCATGACAGTAATTTTTGGATAAATCAACTCAATTATTGAACAGTTTTATCATCTTTCTAATACTGATATTCATAAACAAGCATAGTACTTCAATTTTGAGTTTATGACCATTGCTATCCATTTCTCTTCTCAGCTGTGACTTCTCCACATTGACCTTAGTTCTTCCCGTTTATACTGTCTTTCCTGTATTTTTCTCTAGACCCAGCTAATTGTTTTGCATCTCTGGTTATTCTCTTTTTATGCTAACCATCTTTGCAAATGCATACACACACATATTCAATATTCTCGCCAGGATCCACTCTATTTACCTTTTGTCTCTTCCTGCCAACTTTGAATAATCCCACTTTCCTGTCCATCTTGCATACCTATTCTCTCTCTCTCTCTCTCTTGGCACTGGTATACACTATTTGACACTTTCTCTGTGTCCATTTACAGCTACTGTATACATTATTATTGCTATAAACATCATCCATGAAGTCAAAAGACTCATTGTGGAAGGTCCCCCACTGCTACATCACACACACACACACACACACACACACACACACACACACACACACACACACACACACACACACACACACACACACACACACACACACACACACACGCATGCATGAACGAACAAACACACACACAAATCTGAACCATGCCTTAAATTTCTTCCATTACTGCACTCTTTCAGACAATGAATTCCATCACTACCATTCTCTACACAAAAGAATCTGCTTCTCATTTCTGTACTCACATTGTTCTTATGGATATTTTAAGGATGACTCTGGTTTTTACCCTATGCTTTTTCCATTCTATGAAAACTCTCTTCCATAATTAACCAGTACCAATTCCTCTCCAACTTATATATCCCAATTATACATCTCCTCTTCCTCCTTATACCACAAAGTTTTATAAATATAATTTCAGTCTAATCCCTAATAAGGTGAGCCACCTTTTGGCAACTCTTATAGGTAAAGATGACTTCTCCATTGCTTTCCCCTTGGTATCACCATTTCTGGGTCTGGCTTCCACTGACAAGACCTCAATAAAGGTCAAAACCGGTCTGGGTAGTGGCCCTTCCCTTAATGCATAACATTATACATGTCTGCAAGGAGACGTGCTTTGTATTATGGGAGATACTCAGACAAGGAGTGATGAGAGCTTGGTTCACCTTTACCACGAGTTGCCTTAGTCCTGAAGATACTTCAGGTGCAAACTTTGTTTGCTTAAACTTGGATAAAGGATTAAACTAAATTTATTATAATTTCAGTCTATTATCTTATCCAATATTTCAGAGAACAACAACCTTAGCCAGTATCTCTACACTTTTTCTAATTATTATTATTATTAAGACCAGACCTCCATGGAGTCAAAAGACTCATCATGGGAAATACATACTATTACACATAAAACTTCCTTTAAACTCATTAAATGTATTACATTTATCACAATGCCAGGCAATGCATTCCATTCACCAACCACTCTTTATGCAAAGAACCTTCTCCTTATGCCTCTACTCACATCATCCTTTTACAGCTTCCAGGGATGTTTCCATATTCTACTCCTCTCCCATTCTATGAAAACTTTCTTCCAAAATTAACCTGGTAACAACCTTTACCAACTAAAATGTCTCAATAATCCATATGAGGCCTGATAAAGACCTCATATAATGGAATTAAAACTTCCCTATTTCTGCATGTTGAAAGTTTATTTTTCACTTGGTTAGAATATAATAAATTTAGTTTAATCCTTTATCCAAGTGTGAGCAAACAAAGTTTGCGCCTGAGAGTATCTTCAGGACTGGGGTGAGGTGGTACAACACCAGGGTGACTCCTTGCAAAGGTGGAGCAAGCTACCAACACTCCTAACTCAGTATCTCCCATAATGCAAAACATATCTCCTTGCAGACATGTCCAATGTTATGCATCAAGGGAAGGGCCACTACCCAGACTAGTTTTGACCTTTATTGAGGTCTCCTCAGTGGGAGCCAGGCCCAAGTGGAGACACCAGCCAGAAGCACCAGCAGGTCATCTCTACCTATAGGAGTTGCCAAATGGTGTGCCACCTTTTTAATAAATTACTCTGGATTTAGAGAAAGATGTTGAAAGTTTATTTTTCACTTGGTTAGAATATAATAAATTTAGTTTAATCCTTTATCCAAGTGTGAGCAAATAAAGTTTCCACCTGAAAGTATCTTCAGGCGCAAAACTATCCACTGAGGAGACCTCAATAAAGGTCGAAACTAGTCTGGGTAGTGGCCCTTCCCTTGATGCATAGCATTGGACATGTCAGCAAGGAGATGTGTTTTGCATTATGGGAGATACTGAGTTAGGAGTGTTGTAGCTTGCTCCACCTTTGCAAGGCGTCGCCCTAGTGTTGTACCACCTCACCCCCAGTCCTGAAGATACTTTCAGGCACAAACTTTGTTTTCTCACACTTGGATAATGGATTAAACTAAATTTATTATATTCTAACCAAGTGAAAAATAAACTTTCAACATCTTTCTCTAAATCCAGAGTAATTTATTAAAAAGGTGGCACACCATTTGGCAACTCCTATAGGTAGAGATGACCTGCTGGTGCCTCTGGCTGGTGTCTCCACTTGGGCCTGGCTCCCACTGAGGAGACCTCAATAATCACAGGCATCACACTGCTACAAGAAAATCAATTATCAAAAAACTCATAGACTTCTTCTGGAATGAGAAAAAACACGAGGTAAAAAAATAATACCTACAACTAAAACATGAAGAAGGGGGGTACACTCTGCCCGATCTCAAAAGCCTGCTCCATGCAAACACATTCAAAACCATATGGAAGGCCTTAAACTCAAACCACACTTCAGGCCTCCTCATTAGATATTTTATAGGATATTTCCTCCCCCTCTTTGGGATCATGGACTATGCTGGACCCCGCGCAAGGGTGGTGCCCAAGTGGTACCGCACACTAGTGAAATCGCTCACAACACTCAGAGACAAAGAAACAGAAATCCTCACACACAAACCCAAAGCAGTATACTGGGATTTCTTCCAACTCTCCAGGCGTGATACACCAAATCTCAGGACCAACAACGAAATTCTTTTTAGAAACATTAAAAATAGCTGGGGACAGCCTTTTCATCGGGATCTCACCTGGCGAATAGCCTACGGGCGGCTCCCGGTGAAACAGGTTAAATCCATGTATGTCCCCAGTCCGTGTGACCCCTTCTGTGATGTCTGCCGAGGCGTGGAAACGGTGGAGCATTTTTTTTATTTTTGCCCACCAGCCCAACGCATCTGGCAAAGACTGAGCACAGCATTGGGAATCCCGATGCTGTCACTAGAAGAGGTCATACGTCTACAATTCCCTCCACCGGCCAACAAGACCCAAAAGTTCGCTATCTTCTTAATTAACGTCTTGAAGTATCACATCTGGAAGGTACGGAAAAAATCCCAGGTACAGGACGCAAATTTAATGTACGCAAGAATAAGGAAAGGTTTTTTTTTCTATCTACCTAAATTTCTTGTGCAAGAGAGACATTTACTAGGAGACTTTAAATTTGTGAACAAATAATGCAAACCACCGAAAATATGCTTTCTCATACAGGGACGCATCAAGCCTGTATATATCTTTAGAATCTACAAAACCCCACCTAACTCTCCCTAGGAAAAGTAATAACTATTCTGTCCTTCCTCGCCACAAAGCTTTCGCTGGCACGGATTCTCTTACTCCAAACAAGGAGGGTAGATCTGAGAACCCGGGCTGCGAAGGCTTACAGCGAGGCGGTGCCGCTCCCTGTGAGCGGCATCTCCCGTGCCAGATTCTACCCCATTTTAAGTCCCAGTGGTACCAGGTCTGCAAGTTCTTCAAAACGTTCTTATTCATTTCAACTTACCGGAACTTAAGTCCTTTCTTAAAAAAAAAAAAAAAAAAAAAAAAAAAAAAAAAAAAAATTAGCCCTGACCTTAAGTTCGGGAGAAAAAAAATCTAGTCTGGACCTTAAGTTCGAATTTTATGGTAAATTTATATATCCAGTTTGGACCATAAGTCCTTAGATTTTCAATAACGGCAGTAAATTCTAATTACCCGGAATACAAATAAGGATTTAGTAACAAAAATTACGAACAAACATTTAAATTGTAAAATACTGTTCCAAAACAGTGTCAACGGATATCCTCCATAGACACCTGATTAAATCATTAAATTGGATAAATTTATATGCGAACTTTAGACAAAATTTTATGGTTAAGTTAACCTTTTTTTGAACAGATAAATTGAGATTGTGTTACAGACCAATTAGCCTAAAACGGCTAAACAGGTTGACTGAGGCCTCTTTTACCTCCTACTATCCTACTCTATCTTGCATTATCCTCCTCTCTCACTGTCTGCTGATCCTCAGCATGCCTTATTCTCCAAAGGCCAATGATGAGAGACATGAACTCCCATTCTACCTCAATAAAGGTCGAAACTAGTCTGGGTAGTAGCCCTTCCCTTGATGCATAACATTGGACATGTCCACAAGGAGATGTGTTTTGCATTATGGGAGATACTGAGTTAGGAGTGTTGGTAGCTTGCTCCACCTTTGCAAGGAGTCACCCTGGTGTTGTACCACCTCACCCCTGTCCTAAAGATACTTTCAGGTGCAAACTTTGTTTGCTCACACTTGGATAAAGGATTAAACTAAATTTATTATAATCTATTTCTGCATGTTAAGGCCTTCTGCATCTTTGCCATAATCTGATGTGATGACTTCACAACTTGTACAAGTGACCTCTGAACTTCAGATCCTTGTTCACCACCACCACTTCAAGATCTTTTGTCTCCTCAGCTTTCTTCAAAATTTTCCCACCAAGTGTATACTTTGCATCCCATTGTATCCTACCAAATTTCAGAACCTCAGACTTTGCAAAATTTCCATACCGTGGCCCACTGATACAATTTATTCAAGTCCTCCTGTAAGACAACAACATGATTCCTCATCACTTTCACCAGTTTTGCATATCTACAGAAAGTGATATATCACCAGTTAAACCCCCCTCCCAGTATAATTAATATACAAATTAAATAACAATGGCCCCAAGATAGACCACTGGCACACCGCTAGTGATTTTACTCTTCCAAGAAAGTTCATCCAATATACAACTTGTTGATACCTATCTGGCCAGTTGCCTATCCAATTCACTAATCTATCATTCAATCCCATCTGCTCCAGCTTAGTTACCAACTTGTTGTGTGGAAATTTATCAAAAATCTTTGCAAAATCTAAGTATACCACTCTACATACATCTCCCTTGTCCAATACATTTGTTACTTTGAGATAGTTGGTAAAACACCACCTCCCTTTAACAAATATATGCTGACAAACACAGAGAATACCACTGTTATCAACAAACTTTTTGTACCTAGCTCTCCCCAACCTCTCCAACACCTTAACTACATCTCGAGATATACAGATCAGTTTATAATTTGAAGCCTTATCACCACTTTTGTGAAGTGGAATAATTTCAACTTACTTGCACTCCTTTGGAACTGGTGCTATTGCAAAACCCTTTTTAAATAGGTAGGCCAAGGCTGATGCTAACTACCTGGAACATTTCATTATGACACATGGTGATATGTTATCAAGTCCTATTACCATACTGACAGCTAGCTTACTTAACTCCTCATATAACTCTTGCTCACTCACCAGTAAGTCTTCTCACATTTTATTCTCTACACTTGAGCTTCTGATTTCACTCTGTGGATGAAACTTTTCTGATGAAATGTTTTGATGAAATGCTCACTGAATAACTTAACTTTGATGAAATGCTCACTGAATAACTTAACTAAGTGGTAGATTGGTAACTGTCCAGTTACCAATCTACCACTTTCATATCTTAACATCATCTTGCCATAATCATTCTTTTTTTTCTTGTGTTCCTCATTCTCCTGAAAACTTAGTAACCAAATTTGTGCAGAGTAATCGAGGCCCCATATCTGCCTCATACTGTGAAACCATAATTTCTTGCTTCTAAATATTAGTGTTCTTCTTACCATTATTGTAATATTTCCATAATCGATCCTGATATCCTCACAATTTTAGCATTGCAACTCTAAAATGTCAGGTCCTCATAAATCCTTTACAAATCACTTATCTCCTTCACCTCCTGGAAGATATTCCCACAGATTGTATATGTTCCATCTCTGCCCTCCAAGTTTCAGAACTTTACTGTCTTCAGTTTTATTATTATTATTATTATTCGTGACACCTCCACAGAGTCCAAAGACTCATTGCGGGAGGACACCTACTGTACAACTCTCCTTCTCCACTACTACACAGAACCTCTACTATCTATCACCTACATTAACGCCATCTACTGCCCCACAACCACCACCACCACCACCACAGCTAGTATTTTTTGTCTCTAAATTGCGTGTGTTCTGAAGGGCCGATTTTTCTGTATGTGGGATGAAAAACCCGAGTTTCCAGGAGAAAAAACCCTGCTACCTCCGTATGAGATCGGCTAACTCACTTTCAATTGAAAAATTCCATATAAAGATTCCTCCCGTCACGAGAATAGAACTTAGGCCTTTTCTAATTGAAGGGCGCAACGTGCCGTCGTTCTTCCAATTGCGCTACGGAGGTGCTTTTGAATTACTAACTCCATACACTTGTCTACTCATACAAGATATTCAAGTTCTTCTATAAAGAACAAAAAATCTATTCTACTCTTCATAGTTCTTCACCAATTTTGCATCATACTCAAACAACTCCATATCCTTATTTATACCTCTCAAAATATGAACAACATATACATTAACAATAATGGGCCTGAAACACTCCTTTGTGGTAGTAAATTTACTAGTAACTTTAACTAGTTACTTATAACTTTCATTATTTATTTAACTAGTGACTTGTAACTTTAACTAGCAACTTTCTTGCCTTGGATACATTGTCCCGCATACACAACTTCCAGATACCTGTCTGACAATTACTCACCCATCTAACTCACTAATCTTTTATGTAACTCCATCTGTTCTAATTTAGTTAACAACTGGCCATATGGCAATCCATCAGAGCCTTTGAAAAAAATCTAAACATACTGCTATATATGCATTTTTCTTGTCTGTTGTATTTATCACCTTCTTGTGAAACAATAGTAGATTTCGAAATCATAACCTCCCATTAACAAAGCAATGCATGCTTGCTATTATAAAGAATGCTTCTGTTATCAACTCATTTCTAGCTCCTTGCCTCCTCAACACCACAGCTTCAGAAACTCAGATTGGACTATATTTGTTGCCTAGTCTTATCATTCCCCCCCCCCTTTTCTTTTGAAGTGGAATGATTTTTTTTCTCTTTCCACTCCTTTGGAATTTACTCCATTGCTGGAGTCTTGTTGAACAGGTATATCAAGGCCACCATTAACACACGGGAATATTTTCACTAGAGATACACAGTGACATAGCATGTTCTATGGCCTTATGAATATCAAGTTTGCTTAATCCATCATAATATACCTTATGCTCGCTCACCATCAATCCTTCCTCTTTTTCTCCACACTCAAGCTTTATATAATGTTATTCCTTATAGAATACTTTGATGAATTGCAAATTAAGTATATGATGAACAGTATCCTCAGTAGCATTAATTAGTTTTCAGTTGCCAGTTAGTGGTTAGCAGTGTAACATTTTTGATGTTTTTAGTGGTTATGAGTCTGTAATGCTCATTATACATGTTTGTGTGTATGCATATCTTCGCCTTTCTTTCCACTTGCTTTTACTTTCTAGAAGTCATACTATTTGTTTTTAAACTAATTAGGCAAAACATGTTCTAGTCTATAATTATAATGGTTGGCTGTATATACAGTGCATAGATGTTACTCCAGTCTTGACAATAACCTCAACATAGAAATTAATGATGCAGTGTTTCTTTTTAAATTGAACACATTCACACCATGTATCTCATGCTGGCTATTGCAAAATAAGACACAAGACAGAGTTCATCATGAATGTACCTAGTTCAATTTCTCTTTTAATTTGGTTAATTCCACAAGTCTTAAACATGAATATTGCACACTATCTCACATAACAACAAAGAATAAACATATCTATAGCTGAGTGAAGTGAATGAGTGATGGTTATTTACTGCATATTACATCATAAGATATTTTGGAACACTGTACTTAGAAAAATAAAATTGATTTATTTAATTAGAATCATAATTTAGATAAGTGATCTCTACTAAGTGAGAGAGCACTTAAAATGTGTGTCTTCATTATATAATGAAGATACTCTTATCTTCATAATACATGTCACATAGAGCATAACACTGTAATTGAATAACCCAATTGAGTTGAAGAGTCTTTTACTATAGATTGGTATTGCTTTGGAAGAGTGGTGCAAATTTTAGCGTCAAGATACAGAAGAGCTGATTGTATCTGAAGTATGGATGCACTATCATTTGTCTTGCAAATTATGTACATTTAAAATAACATAAACCGATTCTTTAAAAATACTTTATGCTTTAGTTTAGAATTGTGTAAAATGTTTCTTTTTCCCAGTGAATATTTAAATTATCAGATGCAAGAGAGAGAGAGAGAGAGAAAGATTTTTGTTAAGTTGTCTTATTGAAGATAGAGTGGGAAATTATGGTATTCAAGAATCAACAGAATTTTTTTAAAAAAATCTTTCTGTGATATCAATATAACTACTAAATCCATAAACCCAGGCTTTTTTATTTATTGTTAAGTATGAAATGCAGTCTGTAATGAATGAATGAATATAAACTATACTGTATATGCTACTTTAAGTTGCAATACTACATGACTCTGTAGTAATCATATGCATCATTTAATTTTTAGCAACACGATTCCATATCACATTTGATTTTGGCTATGTGGCACTGGACATAGCTCATGCTTTCCCACATGATGAAGGCACATATACAGCAAAAGCCTCAAACAGCATGGGTGAAGCTGTTAGCTCCATCACCATCAAAGTGCATGGTAAGTACATTTTACAGTAATAAAATACTCCTTGATTTTAAATGAACTATACAGTTACATTTAATACCCTGAACACTTTTTTTTTTGTTGTTGTTGTTAGTGCTTTTGTCAGCGCTTCCTAGTTATTTTTAGTTAAATTTGCAACTTAGTATCATGTATATTAAATACAATCCTGTAGTACTGTACATAATGTACTCATTCCTTCCTTGGATGAGATATATCCTAACAGTCCCCTGTTTTGCTGTTCTGTCAGTCATTTTTTATCATCCTTGTACAGACTACAAAAATTGTTATTCTTTCCCAGTAATAAAGTGAAATGACAAGAAAACGTGTTTTTTTTTATGATTTTGCATTATTAAATTATTCTAAATAAATGCATTCACTCTTTTTATCTCCATTAGGCAAGAGTTCTATAATATTGGAAACTCAACATCCAGAGGGTTTGGCAAAGATACAAGCTCTGGAGGATGTATCTCGTCAGCCACGAGATGAGTATATAGAGAAAAGAACATTCCAGCGTCCTGTATTTACTGCACCTCTCCAGAACTTAGACAGCCTTGCAGAAGGAGAAAGTGCTCATTTAGAATGCCGTCTTATTCCTGTAGGCGATCCTACTCTCAAAGTGGAATGGTTCTTCCAGGAAAAGCCTCTTCAAACTAGTTAGTTTGTGCTTTTTTTTATATCCAATTGAATGAATTAATGAACGAATGATTCCTGTTGGTCTGTTTATTTGATATAATTTTAATGAAGTATCAAAATATACTGTATTGAACAAAAGATTAATGCATGCATATACGTATGGGGTTGTGTGTACATGCATACACCCACAACAGACATGCACACATGCATTCACACAATCTGCTTGGAAAGGGAAAGATCTTTGGCTGTTATGTATCCTATTATATTATGCAGAAACAATTAAAACATAGAATGAGGATGAAATAAGCTATTCTAAATTTGTATTTTGATCCATATGTTAGAACTGTTTCCAAGAACACTTTTTTTAAAACTGAATCTCACACACAAAAGGTTGTAAATCTATAGTATATTAGAATTAAATTCTGTAGTACTTTAGTTCTGTTCATGGAATAACAGATCAGTCTAATAAGAAATTATTCTCACTCAGATGAGTGTTTTCATTCTCCATTTCGGTGAAATGGGGAATGAAAAATGAACAAAAACCTTGACCCTTATCCTTGATTCTGCAGCAATTGTTAATGCAGTCAAGGCTAAAAATTCAGCATATGCCCAGTGACTCAAGTCAAAAATTCCCCTCATTCAGCTTATATTATAGCTTGAAACAACTACAAAAAGTCATAAACAAATCTAAAGCAAACTTTGTAAGGGCCAAATGCCAGTTGAGCCTTTGGTCCCTCACCGAGACTGTGGAATGCAACTTCTATCCTTACATATTTCCACCTCTCTCACAACCTAGTGGTATAATGGCATCATCTGCTTAAGATAAGTTAAGTCAGACCTCATGGCATCAATTTTCTCCTTTAGCTCTTGTAGAACAACCAAGATAAATCTCCTTCCATTATTCCATAAACAATTCACAGTATACCACCTCTGAAATTTCACCAGATGTGCATCAGAAAAATACTCAATAGCCTTGATAGCAATGTACCCTGGTCCTGATGGCCATCCTCTAGTTATACTATTTGGCTAGGGACTTAGGGATAATGGTGAGCAGAGAGTTGAAGTTCGGTGGATGTATTGCAAAAGTTGGTGAAATAGCTCAAAGGATTATCTTGGGCAGAATCTTAATTGCTCCGTATCACCAGTCTTGTTGTTTAAAAGATATCTTGTTTTCACTGTGTATCATTTATGTGAATAAAGTAATAATAATAATAATAATAAAAGCTTGTGCTTCAGAACTCATACCTATTTTGTATTGTTTCCTCAAGCTATACTACTCATATGACATCTATGAAACAATTTGGAAGCAAGCCTTTATCCAGACTGTTCCCAAAAAGGTAGATAAAAGTAATCTATCAAAATATTGCTCTGACTTCAGTACTCTCAAAAATTATGAAAAAATATATCAACAACCTACTGCTTCACTATTTGAAGACTCGCTAATTACTTAGTGATCATCAATATGGATTCTGCCGTTCTCATTCTACAAGAGTTCTCTAGTCAACCTTTCCCATCTTTGGACTCATGCCATAGAAAAATTTGGAGAAACTCAAGTGGTCGCTCTTGATATTTCTTAAGCATTTGATCAAAGTTTAGCATCAGGATTACCATCTTCCTCTCCAATTGTTCATTGTGGGTCATGGTAGATGGTTTCCTTTCATCAGATTTTTCAATCAATGCTGATGTACCTCAGGACTCTGCACACTCCATCTTATACATCAATGATCTTCTCTTTGACATCCAATCCTATTCATAGCTTTGCAGATGATGCACTCTTCACTCTACTTTTTCATTTTTAAAACCCTGTATTGCTCAGGTAATTCATCCTTTAAGATCTTTTTTTAATTAGTGCCTTAAGCATAGATCTTACCATTCTCAAGTAGTGCGAGGATAACCTAGTGAATTTTAATACTACCAAAATGCAATATCCTATCTCATTGAAAAAAGACAATTCTTCACTTTATCTCCTCTCTCTCTCTCTCTCTCTCTCACACACACACACACACTTTAAAAATATCCTGCTCACCAAGGGATTAATTTTCTCTTCTTAGGCTAACTTTTGCATCTAGCCTGGAACAAGCACATCTGGTTTAGAACTTCTTCAGTCTCCAAAAAACTTGATGTTCTTGTCATTCCAACAATACTTTTCTCCTGTTCAACTCTTAGCACATTATAAAATTCAAATCTTCCCAGCGTAGAATATTATTCTCATGACTGTTTATAATTGTTGACAATTTAAAAAAAAAATTAACTGTAGTACAGTACTGTATTGCATTACCAACATTCCAACTGTACTAAAACAGCATCGCAGTGATTTAGTATGCCACAGTAACAATAGTATGGATGCACCCTTTAATATTATTTTAACTTTGGTACAGCAAAGTTGTGGTCACTGTACAATTTTTTTTTAAATTTTTATTACATATTCTATATTGTATTATATTTATTTTAACTTTGTATATAATAATAACTAATATTATATACAAATATATTTTGAATATAATATAATAACTAATATTACATTTATTAAATACGAGTATTCTTTTAAAAACAGTTACGAGTTGAAAGAGGAAATGCAATGAGGCTGTGAGCCTAACAAACATAAATGGTTAACACTAGAACAAAAACTTGAAATTATAAAGAGTCATGAAAGAGCATTGTGTGCTAAAATATCACGTGACATAGAATGAATGAGTCTTTGATACGAAAGTTAATTAAGAAGAAAGATCAAATCCAAAAAACATGAAATAGCTACATCATCTTATATGACAAAAGTGATTGCAAGACATGGAACTTTTTTGGGACTTATTAACCACTCTATGCAAGGTATTATTGTATTCAGAAGAGAACAATCTGCTTAATTGATTACAACCAATGATTACAATCCTCTCTCACAGACTCCCTTCAGTTGCTTTCCCATAGAAGCTCTGTTGCTGCATTATGTTTTTTCTATAGGGATTTCTATGTGTGCTACTCCACCAACTGCTTGTTACAATTCCTCCACTTTGATCTATTCATGTGCAAACACTAGCTTCTGCTAATCCACATCCATATCTTCAAACTTATCAAACCAAATTCTCATCCTCCTCCTTCATTCTCTACACCTCTGCTCTTTGGAACAATCTTTCCACACTGTTTTTCCCAATAATTACAACCTTTATGTCTTCAAGAAAAACATCAATAAATTCCTGTCTTCTAATTATGACACAACAGTGCCATATGTGGGCAAATAATTAGAAAGATGACAGGAATTTATTTATGTGTTTCTTGAAGACCTACAGGTTGTAATTATTAGGAAAAACAGTATAGGGAAGAATGTTCCAAATCCAAACAACAACAGAGATGTAATGAATGAAGAGGAGGATGAAAATTTGTATGGATGGTGATATATATATATATATATATATATATATATATCACCCATCCATGCAAGAGAGTTGCAGCTGATGAAAAGTCTTCCTCTCTTCCTCTATGCCTCTTTATCTCTTGCTTCTGTAAGACTCTTGCCTGTCCAGTCTTTGATGTTGTCTTTCCATTGCAGTCAGGGTCTTCCTCTCCTTCTACCCAACATCCCTGCAAACTATTCTGGGGAGTTATGAGGATTCCAGAAGAACCTCCCTCCCCCCTCATCAAATGTCCTTCAAATGCTATTTTTCTTCTTTGGATCCTAGCCATATAATCTCTTTTCATCTTGAATCTTTTAAGAACCTCTTCATTGCTCACTCTTTCAGTCCAGCTGATATGATCCATTTTTCTCAAGCACAACATTTCAAACGCATTCAGTTGGTCAGTCAGTCATCTCCTTATTGATTGTCCAGGACACTTCCATATGTCCCCATGCTCTAGATCATTGTCTTCAAGATTCTTACTTTTAACTGTTTGTTCAGATTTCTGTTTCCTAATATGTGGTGTATTTGGAAAAATGCTGCTTGTGCTTTTTTAATTCTGTTCTTAATTTCATAATTAGATCTATTCTCATCTGTTATACAACTCCCTGGGTATTCAAAACTTTTTACATTCTCTATTCTTTGTCCGTTCAAAGTGATTTCCATCCCATCATTTCTTTTCCTTGAAATCTTCATCACTTTTGTTTTTTTAATGTTTATTTTCATTTCATATCTCTCATTTCCAACTCTGTTCAGCTTCAAAATTCTTTGCAAACCTTCCTTTGTTTCGCTCATAAGTACATTATCATCTGCATATCTTATATTATTTATCAGATGTCCATTTATCTTTATTCCATCCTTCAGATCTTCCAAGACCTTCCTCTTCATTCATTCACTATAGACATTAAAATGCAGTGGGGACATCCCGCACATCCTTGCTTCACACCTTTTCTTATGGGGATCCATTCAGCATCCTCTCCTTCAAATCTAGCCCTGGCGTCTTGAGGTTTATGTATTCTGAATAACATTCTGATAATTTTTTCATCTATTCCTATTTTATGCAAAATATCAAATTAAACAGAGTGATTGACATTATTGAAAGCTTTTTCGTAATCCACAAAGCATAGATATAAATCTCTATCCTCTTTAATAGAAGTTTTATTCCTTCCTTTCCCAATGCCTTCAACAGCTCTCTTTGAATATCATCCACTTCTGGAACTCACCTATTCTTTATTCTTTTAAAGGTTGCTGTGGTTTCCCATTCGGTTACCCTGTGATCAGATAGAAAATGATGATACCCCATTTCTGGGGTGTCTGCATTTTCTATCTGATCACATTCCAGATTATCTTTATCTATATGAACTTCTGTTGCATACTTCTTCCACCTTATCATTTTTTAATTTTTTTCCAACAAATCTTTTCTCTTTCATCCTCTTTTGTGTGTGTGTGTATGTATATATATATGTATATATATATATATATATATATATAATATTATCTCTTTATTATTATTATTATTATTATGTCAGGAGTGGTGGTATATAAGTACTGGAAAAATTGGTCAAAAAGAGATTTCAGAAATGGCTGGATGGGAATATGAAGGGCAACATAGCTTTGTGAAGGGTCAGTCTTGCCTTAGTAATTTACTAACTTTTTATAATAGAGTGGCATCTGAGTTAGATAAGGGAAATGGCTAAGAACTACATGGAACTCTGTTATGCAAATTGAAACAAATGACAAAAAATGGTATATAGAGAAGCAGAATCTAGGTGAAAGGGTAGCTAGTGGTATGCTGCAAGATTCATTCTCTGCTAGAACCACTATTGTTTAATTTGTGGTGGTATATATTAGGAAATATCCTGAAAGGAAATATTCAGTTGTTTGCTGATAATGCAAAATTAGGTAGAGTAATAGTGAATCAAGGTGAAGTGGGGAACTGGCAAGATGATTCAAATATGCTATCAGTATGGGCAAAAGATAGAAAATATCAGTTTAATGTTGAGAAATGTAAACTTATGTATTTTGGGATAAATCAATTACAAGCTGTATATGACACTGATGGAACTGTACTCCAGGAAATAAATGAAGCTAGGGATTTAGGGATGGTGGTAGACAGAGTTGAAGTTTCGAGGACATATTGCCAAGGTTGTTAAGATAGCTCATAAGATTACTTGGCCATTAAAAAACACACTAAGTAGAGATAAGGAAGTTATTAATCCTCTTTATAAGGCTTTGATGCATCCACATCTGGATTGTTGTAATAGATTTAACAGTATTGATATGAACACAGATGGATAAGAAAATAACTATTTATTATCTTAAAAGCTAATATTTCGCTGATATTATATCCAGCATCCTCAGAGCACACAACACAAAGTTGGTTACAAATGCAAGACAACCGCAATCAGGTGTAACAGTGGGGCTAGCATAAGTAACTGCAGTGTGCAACACAAGACTAAAGTCCTAATAGGGTGCCATCTAGGTTAAAAATAAAAATAAATAAAAATTCAAAGTTTTGAAATAGTAGTCCAAATAATAGTCTTAGAAAGTTTGAAAAAAAATAAAATAAATAAAATAAAATAAAAGTAATAAATATTAATTTGGTCTTAGGATGACTGTCTCCCAAATCTTTGGTAGATTTATACAGCCATACTTGTTAAGGTTTGGAGTATGTTTTAAGGCTTCTGTTGATTCCAGGAACAACCTCTCTGACTTGTAGAAGCTTCTGTGCATTACTTTTGTTTTTTTACCAATTGATCCTGTGTGCTGGGGTATCCAAAGCATGATCTGCCAGACCCGACTTGCCATAGCGAAAGTGTCAGATATATTTTTTGTGTTCACTGAGGCAGATGTCCATAGTTCTTCCTATCTGTCCATAGTAGACTTGATGGCAAGAACAAGGCACTTCATAGGCTCCTGGATGTGATAAAGGAGTGCATTTGGTGAACGGATGAGAGTTGCTAATTTCACATAAGATTTAAATACAGTGCGCAGTTGGTGTTTGTTAAGCACCCTAGATATCTTTTCAGATGTGCCTTTAATGTATGGGATGGTGATAGATTTGTTGTAGTCTTCTGTGGTAGATAGAGGGGATTTCTGGGTAGCATTTAGTATGTTATCTATCTTATGGGGATTATAACCATTGGTTAGAAGGTGTGATGTAGGTGAAAAAGTTCAGCAGTGAGAGAAATGTCATTGGAACAGATTGCTCTAGCTCTATGGGTTAGTGTTTTTAAGATACCATATTGTTGAGAAGGGTGATGGTGTGATTGTTTGTGTAAGTATCTCCTTGTATGTGTGGGTTTTTCTATAAACCAAAAATGATAAGGAACCTTCTGGAAGATGTGTGATCAGTGTGTCCAGGAAGGGTAGGCAGTCATTGGCTTCTAGTTCCATTGTAAAGTGGATTTTAGGATGCTGGCTATTTAGATGCACTAAAATTGTATTCAATGTGTCTGGACCATGTGGCAAAATAGCAAACACATCATCAACATAGCATAGCCAGAGATTAGGTTTGAGAGTGGCTGTGTTGATAGCTAGTTTTTCCAGATGTTCTATGTAGGAGTTGCTAGGGGCGGGGAGAGAAAGGGGGGAACCCATAGCTGTCCCATCCAATTGTTTGTATATTTTCCCTTTCCATGTAAAATAACCTGCCTGTATGGTGAATTTAAATAGCTGAAATATATCCTGGGGAAATTGTGAATTTAGTAAGTTAAGTGTTTCAATCAGTAGTACATTAGTGAATAATGAAGTGATATCAAAACTCACCATTAGGGCTGAACTATTTAAGGTGTGGTTTTCTAAAATACTTTTTAGGTGGGTAGAATTTTTAACAAAAGAGGGAGAATTGTTTGTGTAAGTGGCTAGTAATTTGGCTAAATGTTTAGCTAGTTTATATGTAGGACTGTTTATACTATCTACAATAGGATGCAAAGGTGTACCTTGTTTGTGTATTTTAGGAGCACCATATATTCTGGTTGTTTTAAGATGCAAGGGTTTGAGTTTTTTGACAATTTCTTTTGACCAGGAAGTGACTTTGTTCAGTAACTTGCACACCTTATTCTTTTGTGAGTTGGTGGGATCTCGATCTATAATTTGGTATGTTGACTGGTCTTGGAGAAGTGCGTGCATTTTGCTTTCATATTCTGTTGTATCCATTACTACAATGGTGTTTCCTTTTTCTGATTTGGTTATTGTAATGTGGTTATTATTGCGTAGTTCTTTTAGAGCTATTATTTCTTTATGTGGGATATTATTTTTCGGAGGCTTCGAATGGATTAGGATATTGGCCACATCTAACCTAATATTATTGGCTATAGCTGGAGGCAAGTGGTATATCCCACATTCCACATAAAGAAATAATAGCTCTAAAAGAACTATGCAATAATAACCACATTACAATAACCAAATCAGACAAAGGAAACGCCACTGTAGTAATGGATACAATTGAATATGAAAGCAAAATGCATGCACTGTTCCATGACCATTCTACATATCAATCATAGATTCGAGATCCCACTAACTCATAAAAGAATAAGGTGTGCAAGTTATTGAACAAAGCCACTTCCTGGACAAAAGAAATTGTCAAAAAGCTCAAACCCTTGCACGTTAAAACACCCAGAATATATGGTGCTCCTAAAATACACAAACAAGGTACACCTTTGTCCTATTGTAGATAGTATAAACAGTCCTACATATAAACTAGCTAAACATTTAGCCAAATTACTAGCCACTTACACAAACAATTCTCTCTCTTTTGTTAAAAATTCTACCCACCTAAAAAGTATTTTAGAAAACCACCACACTTTAAATAGTTCAGACTTAATGGTGAGTTTTGATATCACCTCATTATTCACTAATGAACAACTGATTGAAACACTTAACTTACTAAATTCACAATTTCCCCCAGATATATTTCAACTATTTAAATTCACACTACAGGCAGGTTATTTTACATGGAAAGGGAAAATATACAAACAATTGGGTATTGATAGCTAGTTTTTCCAGATGTTCTATGTAGAAGTTGCTGGGGGGGGGAGAAAGGGGGAACCCATGGCCCAGACACATTCTAAAATCCACTTTACAATGGAACTAGAAGCCAATGACTGCCTGCCCTTCCTGGACACACTGAGTCACCATAAGTATGTTAGGTGGAGACATATTCTCTGTTGAGAGCAATGCACCCAATAGACTGCATTGCTCTATACAGTGCAGATGACTCCATTATTCTTCTCCTTTTCAGAATGTTAAAACATGGGCATCTTAGTATGGTTAGTATGGTTATGAATATGCATGTTGACCATCTTAGTATGGTCAACATGCATATTCACTTCATCCTCAAACTTACTAAACCAACATCTGTTACCCCCTCCTCTTTCATTCCATTGTCTCTGTTCTTTGAAACAATCTTCCTCACACTGTTTTACTTGAGAACTTCTATCTTCACTGTCTGAAACACACGTCAATGGAGTCCTCCTTAACCACTTACATACCCACAGAGCACTGTTATGTTATTGACTTTGTATCTCTCATATTTGGAATTGATATAAAAAAAATTAAAATATATTTTTTATGATAACAGATGTATATACTGTGGTATATTTTGATGTTTCAAAATTATAAATTACCACATAAAAAGTTATTTAAATTGGCACAGATGATTGGATAGAAAATTGATTGTTTGATAGATATCAGCAGTTGTATATAAGACAGCCAAGAAGAGGAAGATTGCTATTGTGTGCCAAAAGGGTCTGATTTTGGAGCATTACTGCTTAACTTGCCTATTAGTGATACTGGGAGGAGGTTTAAATATGCTTAGGGAGGTGTTTTCCCAATTATACAAAGCTGTGGATGAGCAGTGAAGCAGAAGTTGTAGGGCAGCCTACAGGAGGATTTAAATAGTTGTGTGTGTGTGAGAGAGAGAGAGAGAGAGAGAAAGCGAGAGTGGGCACAAGAGTGGGACTCCTAGTGCAATGTTGTCAAGTGTGAGATTTTGAAATTTGGAAGGCAAGGATTAGTAGAAGTGTATAAAATATTCAAGGCATAGAAAGATATATTAAAAGACATAAATGAGATAAGGAATCTGGAGGATGATGGTAGAAACAGACTTGAAATTTAGGGACAACATTGTTAGAATTGTTAGAGGGATACACAATAAATTAGGACTTGGATGAGTAGAATATATAAAGAGGGTATAACTCTACCCGCAGTCTTAATCAGGCTGCATTTGGGCTATTGTGTGCATATTTTTGTCACACCCGGTTTTCAAGAAAAATAGAAAAGTTTCAGTGAACAGTAATTACAGTGGTATCAAGTCTTTATAATTAGTGTATGAAGACAAATTGAGGAAATTCCATCAACAGATAGAAAAATCATATTATTTCTCCTTTTTTCTATCCTAGTGGATAGAAAAAAAGCAGGGGTAACAGAAGTAGTGCTAGATTAATGCAAAAGAGATTTTTATTAAAGTAGAGCAGAACTAGAGGCTATATCTGTAAATTATCTAAGAAGGAAAAGTCATATAACAAAGAAATCTTGGTTGGCCGATTGGTTAGCGTATCTGCTCTCCAACCAAAAGACTGAGGGTTCGAATCCTGCCATGGGCATGGATGTTTGTGATTGTCTCTGAAAATAATAGTGGTGATGATGGGTGATAGATGACGTTGGTATAGTTGGCAGATTTGGGTGGTGGAGATGGAGAGTTGTGGAGTAGGTGTCCTCCCTCGATGAGCCTTCGGACTCCCTGGAGGTGTCATGTAATAATAATAATAATAAATAATAATAATAAGTGAAGTAAGGAGCAGTGCTTTGCATGGAAAATGGATGGTGAATGATTGGGCTGAGAGTGTAGGGAGTAGAATGCATTAACTGAGAGTATGAAAACAGTGAAAGAGATTTAAAGACAGTTTGATAAGAGAAGGCAAAGGAGAGTGTTGAAAATGATATTTGGAGTGTAGAATGTATATTATGAGAAGAGGTAGAGCCTCTGTAGCTCATTCAGTATAGACAAAGCCCTTTGGTCAGAAAGACCTAGGTTGGATTCCTGTCCATCATGTGAGGAACCTTTATCTGGTCTCTTTTGACTAAAGGCGAGTTAGCCAGTCTCATACTGAGGTAGTGGGTTTTTTTCACCCAGAAACTCAGGCTCCCTCAGAACAGGCAAACTTGCCCCTTGAACACACATTGATCTACAGTCATAAAATGTGTACTTAATCCCTCACCAGGAGAATTCAACCTGTCCTGAGGAATGGTTGAAGAACTGGGGGAATCCATACAAAGAAACAAAATGAGAAGAGGTTGAGAATTTGTGGACTGCAGACACTAACAAACAGAAGGAAGAGGGGGTGATATGACAGAATCCTACAAACTTCTGAAAGGGTTATACAAGATACCAGCAAATGGAATTTTTCATTTCATGGGGAGTGGGGGAAAGAACAAGAGGGCTTGAGAATGAATGAATTCAAGAGAAGGCATGGGTCCCTAACTTCCTGGAGATCTCTTGTAATAATAATAATAATATAAGATATCAGTGGTCTGACAAATCAAGTCATTTCCAACATGTAATGTCTTCCAGTTATAAGATTCACTGGAGCAAAACTATAGTCCTCATGAAAGCCACTTACTATTAGAAAAACTGTACTAGGTAAGCTTTGAAGAGCTGTTATATTAACCAAACAATGTCCCATCAAAATCTCACTAATGGTATGCATTGAGGTGTACATGTCATTGTTGGGGCTTGTTATTTTTTATGCTTATTCTGTTCTACTTATTATCATTTCTGTGTAAATGTTGACCAAGAAACCTGGCTGAAGGTCTTAATTAAAAACAGAAGTATTGAAGTATTATATACCATAACATCCCATCTTATTACACTTCACTTTGTTATTATTATTATTATTATTATGTGACACCTCCAGGGAGTCCAAAGACTCATCGAGGGAGAGTGTGTCAACAGCATTGAATGATTGTTCCCCTTCTAACTACTGACTGAGCTCAAACTTGCTTAACTTTTTGTGAGCCGTTAGTACCAGAGGCTCTACCAATCGACTAACCTTTGCTGGCAATCTTCTCTTATGGTGATCTTCTCATATGATGCTTTTTAATCATGATCAATGTCCATTTATACAATGCTGCATTTGATCATACAGTGGTTTTAGTGGCATGAAGCTACTGTGAATTAACTGGTGCACACTATTTGTGAACTATAATTAAAGAGGCCAAGAAATGATGTTCTTGGTTTAATCCTTTATCCAAGTGTAAGAGAACAATGTTTGCACATGAAGTATCTTCATGACCCTTTCAGACCTGTATGAAAATACACATCTGAAAGGGTGTGTGCTTTGCATTATGGGATACAAAGTCAATTGATCTGAAATCATTAGCTTCTATATACAAGTAGCCCAGTCATGAAGAGACTTCACACACAAATATTGTTTGCTTACACTTGGATAAAGAATTAAACCAAGAATATAATTTCTTCGTATCTTTAATTTATATTATAACCAAGTGAAAAAACTTTCAACAAATATTTGTGAACTATTTAGGGTATGTCTTTGTTTATTTACAATGCCGTCGCCCATTCTCTCTCTCTCTCTCTCTGTGTGTGTGTGTGTGTGTGTGTGTGTGTGTGTGTGTGTGTGTGTGTGTGTGTGTGTGTGTGTGTGTGTGTGTGTGTGTATTTTGGTGTTTTGCTCTAAATTATAAACTGTTTATAACTATTATTTTATTTTTATTGTCATTAATAATGGTAGGTAAAATTCAAAGTACACATGCTGTTGCTTCTATTGAAAAGAAGCAGACATGTAAGCTTATTATATGCTAAGATCAAAATTATTAAATTTAGTAATGATAGTATATTGAACACTGAGATAGGTCCAGTCTAAACCTACCTCACACTACTGTTGTTACAGTCATTAAAAACAAAAATAAAGTGAAAAGTGCTACACTAGTTAATACTACAGTTATCCATAAACATGAAAATCTTATTGCTGAAATGGAAAACATTTTAATGGTGTAGATTGATAATCAAACTGGCTGGCATGTTCCCTTAAGCCAAGCTATTCAGAATAACTTTTTTGTTTGTGAAAATTGTTCTAAATTTTTTGTTTGCATATCTAACATAAATAAATGCTTTATTTACATCAATTACACACATATACGACTGCTTAAGAACATTATTAAACCTTTACATGTATCTATAAGTGTCATCGTCATTGTCTGATAGCATCCTCTAGCAAGAGGGTTGCAGCAGATGAACAGCTCTTCTAAGTGTAAAAAAAAAAAAAAAAAAAAGTGGTGTTTGCTATACAATGAAATTCACTACACAGTGGTGCTCTAGACCCTAACATGTCATATGACCAGGCCATGCCTGTACTCATATTTTTTTTTTTTAAATATGATGTATTACTACTATCATGCTTTTGGTGCTTTATATTTAATGCTTGACTATGAATATAATGTCAAAAGATTTGATATTGTATTCGTAGTATTTTTTTGCTATAATATTTATGGTGTTAACATCAAATTCAAGAATAGTGCTGTAATTTCATCATTTTTTTCAGGTTCCCGTTTCCAAACAACTCATGATTTTGGATATGTTGCCCTTGATATTCAATATGTGCGGCCTGATGATACAGGAGTTTATATGTGCCGGGCTTCAAATGAATTGGGAGAAGCTGTCACCACTGCTTCATTTAAAGTAAAATGTAAGTGATTTATCAATTGGCTTATGTGAAAATTATCATATTTTGTTTGGAAGCAGGTAAATCAGATGTGTTGTAATTCATTTAAGAAGTATGGAGAAAAAAAAAACAGTAATACTTATAGCAATTATCTAGTGGCTTCAAGGGGGGGGGTATGTTGAGGGTGAAAAAATTTGCTTTTTAATCATGATCAATGGTTATACAATGCTGCATTTGATCATGGTTTTAGTGACATGAAGCTACTGTGAATTAACTGGTGCACACTATTTGTGAACTATAAATTAAAGAGGAACAGACAGAGAACTCAGAAAAACCAACAAAACAGAAGCAATCAAAACGGGGTAACAGTGATGTGGGATCCATGTCAGCTGTCTCTTTGGATAGTTTGGAGATTACTGGGAGAAGTTAATGTAGTATGTTGGGAGATCTGGTTAAAGATATCCAGATGCCATTTAAGATGAAAGCCTAGTTTGTTGAAGGAGCCATGTGAATGAATTATTACAATGGATGTGAAAGGAAGTTGTCCTCAAGATAGAATGTAATAGTTATCATGATAACTAATAATTAAGGAATTGACAGCGTACACTAGAAATCTTCTTCTTCTTCTTCTTCCTATCATGGAATATAGGCCATGTGGCCTGTTCTGGTCTCATGCCATCTCTTTCTTGGTCTTCCGATTCTTCTTTTTCCACTTATTTTGTATCTGTATAATATTTTTGGTAGTCTGTTGTTGTCCATTCGATTTAAATGTTCTAGCCATTTTTGTTTATACTGTCTTATGTAGTAATTAATTGGTTTGATTTTTAGTGATTGTAAGATTTCTTCATTTGTTTTGTGGTCCCACTTGGTATATTCAGCTGTTTTTCTGAGGAACTTCATTTCTGCTGTTTGAATTCGTTTTTCATCTTTCCTTTTCATGGTCCATGTTTCGCTTCCATATAGTAGAGTTGGTTTTGACAAGACATTATATAGTCTGATTCTAGTGTGTTTTTGTACCAGGGATGGCTTAAATATACTATTTATTATGCCATTTACTTTGACAAAGTTTGATATTTTAGTGTCTATGTCTTTTTCTTCTTCATATGATAGATCACATCCCAAGTATCTGAAAGTGTTTACTTGTTCTAGTATTGTATTATCTATCACTATTTTACTTCTTATTGGGTTTTCTCCTTTGAATGCCATTATTTTTGTTTTTTCTTTGGATATTGTCATATTATATTGCTTTGAGATATCATTTAATGATTTTAATGATCTTTGTAAGTCATCTTCTGATGTAGCTAATACTATTTGATCATCTGCAAATAGTAGTGTATCTATCTTCATTTGCGGGGTCATTTGTATACCGAATGGGTTATGCTGTTTCCAGATTGTTAATATTTCATTTATATATATATTGAAAAGCAGAGGTGAGAGGGTACATCCTTGTCGTACTCCTCTTGATATATCTTTCCATTCTGAGGTGTGTTCTAATTTAACTGCTATTTTATTTCCTGTATATATTTCTTGAATAGATTGTAAAAGTTGGTTTGGTATGTTTAAATTGGTTAATATTTTAAACAATTTTTGTCGACTAATTTTGTCAAATGCTTTTTCATAATCAATAAACGCCACATGTGTTTCTTTTTGAAATTCTCTTCTCTTTTCTATTAATAATTTTAAAGTAAAAATTGGATCTATGCAGGATCGGCCTTTTCGGAAGCCATTTTGTTCTTCTAGTAATTTGTTTTCTACAATGCTGTTTAGTTTCTCTTTTAATATTCCTGCATATATTTTATATCCTGTATTCAGCAGGCTAATTCCCCTATATTATTGCAATTGTCTTTATTTCCTTTTTTATAGATTGGGATGACCAGTGCTTTTTTCCAAGAGTTAGGGGTTTTTCCGGACATCCAAACCATATTAAAAAATTTCAAAAGTCTTTCATTAAATTTTTCACCTGCATTTTTGTATAGTTCTATATTTATATTGTCTTCTCCTGGCGTTTTCCTATTATTCATCTTCTTTATTATATTTTTCAGTTCTAACATTGTGATATTTTCTATTAGGTCATTCTTTGTCTTATAAAATTTTAATTCATTGTTCTCATCTGTCCAGAGATTTTGGAAATAGGTCACCCATTTTTCTAAATCTATTGTTTGTATTTTTATCTTTTCTTTTATTTCTTTATTCATGTATTTTATTACTTTATAGGTTTTGGGTTGTGGCTTAAATAAATCCTTTTCTAGTTCTGTTACAAAATTGTTCCATCTTTCTCTATGTTTTTTCCTTACTTCTCTTTTTGCAATTGCACTATTTCTTTTATACTCTATTTCTGCTTCTATTGTTTTGGAATTTAGCCATTTCTGGTAACTGTCCTTTTTGGTTTTTATTATATTTTCTATTTCTTTGTTCCAGTCTCGTAGTCCTCTTTTTCTAATCCATTTGTGCTTTATTCCTAAGGTTTCTGTTGCTGCTTTTGTGAGAATTTGTTTCAAATTTTCCCATTCATCTTCTATGTCACTTGATTCGTGTGTGGTTTCTGTTTTTAAGTTTGTGCATTTTTGATATTGTAGTCTAACTTGAGGATCCTGTAATGAAGAAATTTTGTAGCTCGGCTGGTAAGAATTTTCAATTCTATGTGTTTTTAGCCACTTTGGTTTAAAACGAATTTTTGCTGATACCATATAATGATCAGAGTTTAATTCAAAGCCTCGATATGCTCTTACATCTAAAATTAACTCCGCTAATTTAAAATTTGTGATAACGTAGTCAATTACTGATTTGTATCCTCTGGCTGACCAAGTATATTTATGTATTTCCTTGTGTTTAAACATTGAATTCATTATTCTCATATTATTATAAATGACAAAATCGCGCAATCTGCGACCATTTTGATTACATGTATCTTCGCCAAATTTACCTATGTTTGTTTTGTATTTTTTGTTTCCTATTCTGGCATTTAAATCTCCTGCTAGCAGTAAATAGTCAGTTTTGTTTGTTTTATCTATGGCATTCTGTAATTCTTTATAAAATATATTACTGTCTTCTTCTTTTCCCTCTTCTGGTGCATATGCACCAATTATTGTTATGTGGCCTCTTAATGTCTTGAGTCTAATTTCTATTAATCTTTCATTCAAATAGTTGTAATATACAATATTGCATATAAATTAAATGAAAATAAATTAAAATGAAATATAAATTAAATAAACTTTAATATATACTTTCTGATATTTTGGCAAACGTCACGTTGCCATCTTATTGGGAACTTAATACAAAGACGTGCACACAAGTACTACATAACAGCAAATGAGAACCAAAGCTAGGAAGCTAACGTTTTCCTAAAGTCCTGATGGTGCCCCCCCTGATGGGCTATATTGGTAGTTCTTGGCCTTTGGGCTGAAGTTCTTCTGATAAATGTTTCCCAAATTTGGGGCAGTCTCATGCATCCAAATTTGTTGAGGTTTGTCATGTTCCTAAGGGCTGAGGCTGATTCCATGAATAGTCTTTCATATTTGAACTTGCTGTGGTGTATTATTGTGGCTTTCTTCCATCTTATTCTGTGGCGAGTATCCAGAGCGTGGTCTGCAAGCCCAGAGTGGCTGTACTGGTGAAATTGGATGTAATCCTTGTGTTCTGAGATTCTGTTGCTGTCCTGCCTGTTTGGCCAAAGTAGGACAATTTACAGCTGCAAGGGACCTGGTATACACCAGGTAGGTCTAGGGGAAGTGGTTGGTCTTTAGTGGAGCGGATAAGGGATACCAATTTTCTGTGTGGTCTGTAACAAGTGGTCAAGTCATGTTTTTTTAAGATTTTGTTGATTTTTTCTGAGGTGCCTCGGACGTAAGGAATGGTGATGGATTTAGAGTAATCTTTTTTGTGAAAGGGGGGGGGGAGGAAGGTGGGTTGTGGATAACTGGTTTAAGTATTTTTTGGATTCTTTTGGGGGGGTAGCCATTGGCTGAGAAAGTGTCACGGATGTGATTTAGTTCCGTGGTTAGGGCTTGATCATTTGAACAGATTATTTTTGCCCTGTTGAATAGTGTCTTAATAACTCCATATTGTTGTGAGGGGGGGGAGTGATGGGATTGTTGGTGAATGTATCTGCCTGTATGGGTGGGTTTTCTATACACTGAGAAAACCAAGGTTCCATCAGGTTGGCGGGTGACTAGTGTGTCTAGGAAGGGGAGGTTATTGTTTTCCTCTTTTTCCAGAGTGAACTTGATTCTAGGGTGTTGGTTGTTTAGATGTGTTAGGAAGGGGAGGAGTGAATCCAGGCCATGTGGCCAAATAGCGAACACATCATCAACGTAGCGAAGCTATATGGTAGGTTTTTGTGGGGCTGAGTTTAAGGCTTTCTCTTCAAAAGTCTCCATAAAGAAGTTGGCCAAGGGTGGGGAAAGTGGTGAACCCATGGCTGTCGCCTCTATCTGTTTATAGAATTTTTCCTGCCAAACGAAATAGCCTGAGTTCATTGTAAACTGAAATAGGGCTGAGATATCGGGAGGAAATTTAGCTTGGATTAGCTCTAAGGTTTCTTTGAGGGGGACATTCGTGAATAAGGAGGAGACGTCAAAACTAACCATTATGTCATTATGTTGGAGTGTAAGGTTTTCTATACTGGCTTTGAAGTGGGCTGAGTTTTTTATGTGTGATAGTGTGTTGCCAGTATAGTGTGAGAGTGCTTTGGCTAAATGCTTGGCTAGTTTGTAAGTGGGGGAATCAATGCCATCCACTATGGGACGTAATGGTACATTTTCTTTATGTATTTTTGGGAGCCCATATATGCGGGGGGGGGGGGTCTAGAGTTATATGGTTTCAGTCTGTTGGTAATCTCCACAGGCCAAGAAGTGACCTTCTTAAGGAGCCTATGGAGTTTTCTAATTTGTCATAGTTATCAATTGATAGTGTGATTTGTCATGGATGCATGATGTGCAAATCGAGATTTTTCCTCTCTTCTGTATTCTACATTGCTAAGATCTTCCTTTTTTCTTATTTCAAAACTTTTGCTTGTCTGACCCTATGTATGGCAGTGCACAAAAACATGAAATTTGATAAACATCTATATGTCTGTGGAAGAAGTTGCTGTCTTTTGGAGATCTTAGAAGACTGCAGACATATGGTGAAGAATAGAAATATGCATAAACATTGAATTAAACAGTAATTAACAATGGAGGACTTACATAGAATAGAATTTTAATTTCATAGAATCAGGTAGTGTTAGTATAAAATTCAAATTAAACCAGCACAAGAATCAAAATGAAGATTCAACATCTCTCTCTCTCTCTCTCTCTCTCTCTCTCTCTACACATAAAGATATAGAGAGAAATGTGGTTTCAAGTACTTTTTATGTCCGAATGACATGTTTTTGAAACAAGTTATATTAAAAAAATATACTGACTATGGAAAATAACAATTTTCCATGATGGAAATTGTTTCTATTCAGATTGAGGTGATGAAGCAAAGTTTCATAGCCTTCTTTTTTGCAATCCTTCTATAAGAAAATGACTTATTTTGTAGAACCTTAGTCTTTTTCTAAATTATGTGATGTTTGGGGGAGAAATCATATTCAGCAAGTCCAGATTGTTCCAGCTCATGGATTCTAATTTAACTGAAACATTCATCATGACAAACATCCACAGATCTGCAAGTTTGGATAAGTAAGATAACTCACAAGTGCAGGGAATGTGACAAACATTGGCATTAGTTAGTTGTTCACGTGATGTCTCAGAACTTTGTATGTTCACTCCGATAACTCATAGGGTTTTGAAAGAGAGTAAACACTTGGTTAGGACTTAGGATTTTGTTGGGACAGAGTATCGGAAACTAACATCTTCTAGATTCTGTTCCTGTAATATCAATTAAGTATGAACTGACAGAGAAGAGACTGAAGTTCCTCTTTTAGATTGCCTTTGTCTTTTAAAATAGAGGTTGATCATTTCTTTAAGGTTTCGTTTTAAGCCTAATTTTTGGGCGAGATAGTGAAGAGACATGAGGCATAAAGATAGCGTCTAAGTATGGTGAATTTAAAAGTGTCCAATGAAATACTAGCTTCTGATATTTTGAGATTAAAACATTAAGAAAAGGCAGTTTACTTGCACTATCTAATTCTAATGTGAATTGGAGTTTTGGATGGAAGAGAAGGAAGAAAGTTGTTTAAATTGGATATATCATGTTTCCAATATAAAGACTTCCTCAACATATTTCTACTAGATGGCAGGTTATGTGACAGCTTTCTGTATGTTTTCAAAGTTTTCCATAATGAACCCATGACCAGTCTGAAAGTGCTTGGAAGACTATTTAAATATTTAAATAGTCTTCATAAGGCTGCACTCAAATAGTTTAATAAGATCTAGTGAGAATAACTGATTGATAAGGCTCTACACTTAATAGGAATGTTGATGTAAATAAATACTATATATGGACTTGTAAGGAAGTAAGACAGTTAGATGGAAATGTCCGATAATTTCTATGAAATGGACAGAATTTTTGATGTAATGTGATTTCTTCTTAATGATTCAGAAAGGTATTTGAATGTTAAATAAATAGGAGAAGTTTATTCCATCAGCAATGTAACTCAGATGAATTCTGGTCTTGTGAAGCTTGGGCAAACCATATACAAGGGTGGTCTGAAAAGTTCTTGGCCTAACAATGAAAAAATGAATTTATTATTATTATTATTATTATTATTATTATTCAGGCCTCCAAGGAGTCAAAAGACTCATCGAGGGAGGTCCTTTCTAAGACAAAGTCTGTCAAGACTCATCGAGGGGAAGTCCCCCTCTGAGAAACACAAAGTTTATCATACCACTCCTTAAACCCACTGACCGTTCTCGCTCCCACCACTCCATCAGGCAATGCATTCCACGGCTCAACCACCCTCCACACAAAGAAACCACTCCTTACCCTCTTGCTCACAGTTTCCTTTCGTAACTTCCAGGGATGGCCTCTTGTCATCACTCCTTCCCGCTGATCAACCAAGCGAAAGAACTCCCCAGTGTCAACCCTGTAACCACCTCTCAACAGTTTAAAAGTCTCAATCATATCACCTCTCCTTCTTCTATCCACCAAACTCTGCAGTCCACATTCTCTCAGCCGATCCTCATAACTATCCTTGTACAGTCCTGAAACCATCTTTGTCATCCGTCTTTGTATCCTTTCCACGGTTAATTTATCCCCTTCAAATCCTGGGGACCAAATCTGAGAACAATAGTCCAAGTGTGGTCTGATCAGAGACTTATACAACGGAATGATAACCCTCTTATCTCTGCTGGTCAGTGTCCTTCTCATAATAGCAGCAATCCTCTGTGTTACCTTCACCACCTTTGCAATATGTCCCCTAAACTTCAGGTTTCTATCAATCATCAACCCCAGATCTCTTGTCTCCCCTACTTCCTCCAGTATAACTCCTCCCATAGAGTATGCAGCATCCCATCGATGTTTCCCAAACCTCAAGACCTTGCATTTTGCTGCATTAAACTGACTTACACCCCCATTCATTTGCCCATCTATCTAGCTTATTTAAATCCTCTTGCAGGGCTACCACATCTGCACTATTACTAATAATCCTTCCAAGCTTCGCATCATCCGCAAACAACTGAATATCCCCCTGCAATCCACTGGCTATGTCATTGATATAAAGGTTAAACAATATAGGTCCTAGTACTGAGCCCTGTGGGACCCCACTTGTAACCCTCTGCCTCCTGGAAACTGCTCCACCATACACAACTCTCTGATACCTATCAGACAGCCAATCCTGAATCCAGTTGACCAATCTGACATCCAGACCCATGTGCTGCAACTTAAATATCAGCTTATCATGTGGCACCCTGTCAAATGCCTTTGCCAAGTCTAAGAAAATTGCAGTATATGCCTTTCCCTCATCTAATGCTCTTGTAACTTTATTATAAAAGGCTAGCATATTGCTAAAACAAGAGCGTCCTTTCACAAATCCATGTTGATTCTCACAGATAACATTACCCTCATCTGCCCAATGCTGTACACGGTCCCTCACTACTTTCTCCAAGATCTTAACAACTACTGATGACACACAGACTGGCCTATAATTAGACACTTCCAGTCTGTTACCACCCTTATGCAATGGTACTATCTTACCTTCCTTCCATTCCCTGGGCACCTTTGCCAAAGCCAGACTTTCATTGAAAAGCCACGTTAAAGGTATTGTCAATTCCCTAGCACATTCTCTCAAAACTCGTGGCGAAATACCATCCAGTCCCACAGCTTTACTGACATCCAGAGTACTCAGTATCTGAAACACACTCTCCTCCTGTACCTCCAGACCTCGTACCAGTCCTATCCCTCTAGCATTAAAACTGACTCCTCTAGGATGAAATACTCCAATAAAGTGTTCATTGAACAATTCCACTATGTCCTCTGCATCAGTCACTCTATTCCCATTTTTATCCCACAATATCATTCTTCCACAGTCATTTCTCCTCCTACTGGCCACATAGCTAAAAAATTCCCTAGGATTTTCTTTGGATCTTAGGGCCAATCTCCTCTCATATTCCAGTTTCGCTTTCCTAACCACACGAGTCACTCTTCTGGCCTGTGTCTTATATTCCTCATGCATCTCTTCACCTGTCTCCTTATATCTCTTCCATAGCCTCTTTTTCGCATGCAATTCCTGTTTAATATTGTTTGTCATCCACTTTACTCCAAATTGCACCCTAATTTCAAAATTATTTTTATTTTTCAAATAAAAATAATATAGTGGTATGATAGAGGTATGATATATAGTGGTATGATAGACTGTGTTTCCTCCTAGGAAACACAGACTCCATCATACCACTCTTTAAACGCAATGACTGTTCTCGATCTCACCACTCCATCAGGCAACGCATTCCATGGTTCAACTACCCTCCATGCAAAGAAACCACTTCTCACCCTCTTTTTCACAGTTTCCTTTCGTAACTTCCAGGGATGGCCCCTTGTCATGACTCCTTCCTGCTGGTCAACCAATCGAAAGAGCTCCCCAGTGTCAACCGTGTAGTCACCTCTTAACAATTTAAAAGTCTCTATCATATCTACTCTATCAATTATTGCTAATAACCCTTCCCAGCTTTGCATCATCCGCAAACAAATGAATATCCCCTTCAATCCACGGACAATGTCATTGATATAAAGGTTAAACAATATAGGTCCCAGCACTGAGCCCTGTGGAACACCACTTGTAACCTTCTGCCTCTTTGATACTGCTCCACCATACACAACTCTCTGATACCTATCGGACAGCCAATCCTGTTGCCCAATCTGACATCCAGACTCATGTGCTGCAACTTGAATATCAGCTTATCATGTGGCACCCTGTCAAATGCCTTTGCTAAGTCTAGGAAAATGGCAGTATATGAAAATGCCTTTCCCTCATCAAAAGGCTAGCATATTGCTAAAACAAGAGTGCCCCTTCACAAATCCATGTTGACTCTCACAGATAACATTACCCCTCATCTGCCCAATGCTGTATACGGTCCCTCACTACTTTCACCAAGATCTTACTAACTACTGATGACACACAAACTGGCCTATAATTAGATACTTCTAGTCTGCTACCGCCCTTATGCAATGGCACTATCTTACCTTCCTTCCATTCCATTGGCACCTTTCCTGCAGCCAGACTTTCATTGAAAAGACAGATCAAAGGCACTGTCAGTTCCTTAGCACATTCTCTCAAAACTCATGGTGAAATACCATCCAGTCCCACCGCTTTACTAACATCCAGAGTACTCAGTATGTGGAACACACTCTCCTCCTGCACCTCTAAACCTCGAACCTGCCCTATCCCTCTAGTATTAAAATTGATTCCTCCAGGATGAAATACTCCAATAAAGTATTCATTGGACAATTCCACTATGTCCTCTGCATCAGTCACTCTATCCCCATTTTTATCCCACAATGTCATTCTTCCACAGTCATTTCTCCTCCTACTGGCCACATAGCTAAAAAATTCCCTAGAATTTTCCTTGGATCTAAGAGCCAATCTTTTCTCATATTCCAGTTTTGCCTTCCTTACCATACTAGTCACTCTCCTGGCCTGTCTCTTATATTCTTCATGCATCTTCTCTTCACCTGTCTCCTTATATCTCTTGCATAGCCTCTTTTTCACATGCAGTTCCTGTTTAATATTGTTTATCATCCACTTTACTCCAAATTGTGTCCTCTTCTTCACTTGTGGAATATAGCTTACCATTGCAGCTAACAAACATTCCTTCACAATTTCAAAAGCACTAATGATATCTCGGCCTTCCAATTCCTCCCTCCACGAAACTTTACCGAGTTGACGTCTAAGACTATTATAATCACCTGCTTTATAATTCCATATACGTTCCCGTCTCTTTGATACTCATGCATGTCTATTCATTTTCCAAGTCAAAACCATATGGTCACTCTCTCCAACTGGTGGGAGAGATGTCATCTCAGTTATTATGAACTCTTCTAATGCTATAACCAAATCCAAAACTCTTGAACCTATTATTCCCTCTGTTACATGTTGCCTAAGATTTTTGTCCCTCAAGAATTCTAGAAATTCCATTCCCTTATTGCTACATGCATCTTCCTCTCTCCAATTTATACTGCTGTAGTTAAAATCTCCCATAACAATCATCTTCTTCCACTTGCCACGCTCAACTGTCTCAGCATCTCGTGGTCCCCACTCTCTGTGCTTCTTGGTCTGTAGCAACACCCCACTAAATATCCTGTCTTGCCCACCTCCACCTCACACCATATGCTTTCAAAATCATTAGTGTCACAGCTTTCCAAAGCCTCCACTCTTAGAGGGCATAGGTCGTCACGTATCATAAGCAGTACTCCACTACCACGCTTTCCCTTCCTATCCTGCCGAAAAATGCTGTTTTGAGTTAAAAGAATGGAGAGTCTTGGTTACCATTTCTAGTCATTTGACTAGTTCAGCATGATGTGGGAGAACTGATTGGTTTTTTTCATGAGTGGCCCAGATGGGATCATGGTCCAGCATTGAGCAGGTGTAAGCATCGCAAGCAGGAGCAATATTTTTGAAATATAATCAGTGATGTTCATAATAACTGTTATTTCCACTTTGATATGATATGATATGATATTATTATTATTATTATTTTTCACCTCCACGGAGTCCAAAGACTTATCGAGGGAGGGCATCTACTCTACATCTACAGATATGATATGATATTTTGGTTTCTTTCTAAAGTATGGTAATTTACCATTTATTCAACCTTCAGAACAGTGATCCTTCAATTAGCTAACATATTTATATCAGCTGATTTATTACAGAGCTCCATGTAATTGTACTTCACTTATCTGATTCTTCAATTATCAGAATGGCAAACTGCATTTCCACTGTAGTCAGATAAATTGTAGATTACTGTACAAAGTACATTCTTCTCTAAATTAGTGATGTTGCCCTTTTCTGTACAGCAGCTTTAAACCTAATATCATTTGTAGAATCTTGCAGAAGATGATTAATGACTTTTTCTCTGTAATGATATGCTGCTTAAAATGTCAATTTTTGTCAATATCAAATGGGAAGCAATAGTAAAACCAAACCCCCCCCCCTCCAAAATTGTGTTTTTAGTGTTTCTTAGTTTCACTGGTAAATTAACGAAAACATTTTTTTAATCATGTATCAATATAGTTCCATAGATCAGTGTGTTTCCATAGATTTTTTATGGTAGAGCACAGATAACGGGACAAAGACAGGAGGCTATGACTGGAAGTTATGGAGGTGGTGAAAAGTTGCCTATTGCATGAAGAGTGGTAAAAGCATGCAGTGGATTACCTAAGAGAGTTATGGGATTGCTTATATGACAGACTTTGCATTGTCTAAGATGGATCTCCCACGACGAATCTCACAACTACCATGAAAGTCCTAAATAATAATAATAATAATAATTTTCATAGTATCAAAAAATTAGTGATGATAACATTATATTGATATTAATAGAAGAATTTTATCCATTCATCTTATATTAAATTCTCCTTTTTATCATTCATATCAAGCCTCATAATATGAAACTCATACTTCAAACATGATTTTATAAACAGCATTTAAAAAATAAAAGTATTCGAAAAATCATATTATAGTTTCATCAACTAGTAGATCTCCCAGAACAATAAGATGTCAGCATTCCATAGGAAGTAATCGTCAGTCATTATAGTGAAATCATATAACATAGCTGTGTGCATTAGGAACATTCACATTTCATTTATTTCCAGGGCTCGAAAAATACACTCACCTACTCAAGTGTGGTGAGTAAATTTTGCTAGCTAGTAAGTAACTGATGAAGGAACAAAATAGAATATTTTTATTTTATAAAAAATAAATGAATAACTTCTCCAACAATGGTACAGAACTATTAATCATTTTCTAAAACTCCTATTGACTTATTGATACATGTCATTAAAATACTGGGTGATTTGGGACAAGTAAATACAGTTGAACCTCGGTTGTCGAACGACTCTCATCTTCAATGAATTGGTTCCCGAACATATTTTCCAAAGAGAATACGCACCAATTTCTGAACAGAATCTTGGTTCCCGAACAGGCAAACCGGCAACCACATGCTCTGCGCACTGAGATTATGGCAACAGAACTTCAGTTACAATTATTATTATTATTATTATTGCTACCCCAAGACCTCATGGAGTCAAAGACTCATCTGGGAGGTCCCTTTATCACACACACAGCCCATCATACCGTGCCTTGAACACATTCAAAGTCCTTGCAGACACCGCACTCTCAGGCAAGGAATTCCAATCAGTTACAACTCTGCATGAAAACCTGCCTCTCACTCCCCTACTCACACCCTCTTTATACAGTTTCCAGGGATGACTTCTGGTTCTCCCCCAATCTCCCACTATTTTCTGTAGAACTTCTCCAGCATTATTGATCCTATAACAACCCCTTACCAACTTGTAGGTCTCTATCATATCTCCCCCTCTTCCTCCTGTCCACCACACTCTGCAAATTACATCTTCTCAATCTTTCCTCATACTCGCCATTCCGGAGGACAGAAACTACCTTAGTCAGTCGTCTTTAGACCCTTTCCAGCATCTCTTCATCCTTCTAAAAACCAGGGGTGACTAAATGTGGGCACAATAGTCCGTGTGTGGCCTAATCAAAGCCTTATACAATGGAACAAGAACCTCCCAAATTCTACACGTCAGTGTCCTCTGCATCATTCCCAGAAGCCTTTGTGTTGTCTTCACAAATTTGGCTATGTGTCCCCTAAATTTCAGATCCTTATCCACTATCACCCCCAGATCACTTATTTCCTCCACCTCCAACAATATATCCTCACCAAGCATAAATTCTGCATCTCATCTTTGTTTTCCAAATTTTAAAACCTCACATTTTGCAACATTGAACCCACATCCCCATTTTTGGTGCCCGATCACTCAATTTATTCAAGTTTTCTTGTAAGGCCACAACATCTTGACTACTCTTCATGATTCGTACCAACTTTGCATCATCTACAAACAACTGAATATCTCCATCCAAATCTTCACCAATATCATTAATATAAAAGTTAAACAGTAATGGCCCTAAAACAGACCCCTGAGGCACTCCACTAGTTTCTTTCCTTTTCTTAGATATCGCTTCCCCATACACAACTTGTTGATACCTATCAGATAGCCGGTCTCCAATCCAATGCACTAACCTAATATCCAACCCCATCTGCTCTAGTTTGACTATCAATTTATCATGAGGTACTCTATCCAAAGCCTTTGCAAAATCTAAGTATATTACTGTGTATCCTTCTCCTCTGTCCAAGGAAGTAATAAGTAAGTAGATCTTTATTGTAATAAGTAAGTAGAATTACTAAAACATGCCCTCCCTTTAGCAAATCCATGCTGTCCATCAAAGATAATACCATTGTTGTCAACCCAACTCTGGATCCTAGTTCTCACAAGCTTCTCCAACAACTTAACCACAACACCTGACACACAAATAGGCTTATAGTTTGATGCTTGAGTTCGAATACCTTTTTTATGAAGTGGCACAATCTTGCTCTCCTTCCACTCCTTCGGAACTTGACCGAGTGCAAGTCTCATATTAAAAAAATATGTCAAAGCGGGTGTCAACTCCCTGGCACATTCCTTCAGAATACGTAACGATATATTATCAAATCTCACAGCCTTATTAATATCTAGTTTGCTCAACTCCCCATACACCTCTTTCTCACTTACAGTCATTCTCTCCTCCCCATCATCAACTGCTCTCAATCTCTCCATGAAGTCACATTCACAAGATTGAAAGACCTTTATGAACTGGTCATTAAGTATCTCCACCACACATTCTGCAACAGCTTTCTTTATACCATTTTCTCCTATCTATGTCATCCTTGGATTTGCTAAAGGGAGGTCATGTTTTAGTAATCTACTTACTTATTACAATAAAGTGACTGCGTCCTTGGACAGAGGAGACACCTGATCAATTTTGTAGTGCCTTTTCTTGATTTTCTTTGTGTTTTGTTGTTGTTTTTTTATAAATTATTATTAAATAAGCCAGTTGGGGGCCGAAGAAGGATAGTAATAGTAGCAAAGCAAAAAGAAAAGTTGTTAGAACCACGATAGAGGCGAAAAAAGAAATCCTATCGAAACATGAATATGGTGTTTATGTCTTGGATCTCTCTATGCAGTTTGGTATCGCCAAATCAACATTCTGCACAATACTCAAAAATAAAGAGGCGATCAGTTTTCATCCATATTTTATATATTTATTCTATTTATTCTTTTTTGTATATGATTTTATGCATGAAGTACTGTTATAAAGGTTTAAATAACAATCATCTGGGGTTCAGGAATGGTTTAATGTAAAATGAATTATGTTTAATGAATCAATGTAAAATGGTTTAATCCATTTTACATTAATTCGTATGGGAAAATTATTTCAGTTTTCAAACAACTCGGTTTCCGAACAGCCTTTAGGAACGAATTATGTTTCACAACCGAGGTTCAACTGTATTATGCATAATTTGTCAACCCCTGTTTATTTCCATCCCCTCAAATGAAAAAAAAGAAATAATAATAATAAGAGTTCCTATTGAGGCTATGTAATGGATTCTCAGTATTTTGTATAACATAGGCAATCCTCCCTCTCATGGATTGGTTCCCCATAAAAAAAAATAATAATAAAATTTAAAAAAATCTGCTTTTTTTATGAAGCAGGACATAAAGTGCAGCAATGCATCCAATTATTGATAAGAAATTTTATTCATCTTTGCTAAATATTAGCTAATAATTAATTCATTAAGTACTTTTATTTTATAGCCAAGGCATCAATTCTGCTAGACACTCATCATCCTGAAGGTTTAGAAAAAATACAAGAACTGGAAAGTTCCAAAGTTTACCGTGGTCCAGAACAACCTGAAAGAATTTACGAACGTCCTGTGTTTACATCTCCTTTGCAAGGACCTGAAGAACTAGTAGAGGGACAACCTGCTCATTTTGAATGTCGTGTAGTTCCAGTTGGTGATCCAGAGTTACGAATTGAATGGTATATCAATGGCATAGAATTAAAGAAAGGTATGATATTAAATAACTCATGATTTTTAATTATCATCTCACAAAAAAAAAATCATATGAAAAACAGTTAGCCAGGTATTGAGGAAGAAAGTTTGCTGCAATTTAAAAGTGGCTATTTAAATAGTATTACTTTTAACAATCGGTGCTGGTGCTATTGATATTGTTAGTATTACTTGAATTTCACAAGAAAATTTACATTCTTGACAACCTAGCCCCTTTTAAATGGTAGCTATCCTCTTGTTTTCAGTAAGTGACTCACCTTTTCATATAGTTTTTTTTTTTCATGATATGTCACTTATTTTTTAGATAAAAATGGTTAAAACACTCAAGGAAAAAATTGCCAAAAAACAGTTGAATAATGCAGTGTACTGTATATCAACAATATCTGCAGCTTTTCTTCTCTCTCTCTCTCTCTCTCTCTCTCTCGTTTACAGTCCCACCCTCTGTTTTACTGGAATTTTAACCCTGGATCTTAACAGTATAAGAAACATTATTTTAAATTTGGTTAAAATCAGTTGACAACATATAGAGGTGTCTGCAGCAAAAGTGACCATCCGCCTACAGTCTTCCCCTTCATTTTATTCAGACTGGACTGAATTTTTTAGAACATCATAAGCAAAGTGAGAAACCACACAATAATTGTGCCTGCATTTGGTCATAGAATTTTCATGGTGATATGGCCTTATATGTTCAGTACTTTGCTTAGGTGAATTTTGTCTTGTTCAGCCATATTGGTAGGCACAGCACTTGATACGCTAACAATTCCTGTTAGCGTAGCAAGTGCGGAAAGAAGTTTTTCCAAGCTTAAACTAATTAAAAATTATTTGCGAACAGCAATGACCCAAGAAAGATTGGTTGGTCTATCAACTATATCGAGAGAGGTGGACATAGCTTATAATTTAAATTTAGAAGAGCTTGTGAACAGTTTTATTGTGCGATATCCCCAAAGAACAAACATTTAATTAATAATATTATATAATAATTTTGCATTAATGTTTCTCTTGTAATAAAAACAAAATAGCAATTGGAGATTTTCTTATATTTTTGTCTTATAATCCATCAGGAGCGATCTAATCTGGCGATGGCCCTACCAACAGGACGCTGAACACATCTTTAGTTATGGCCACCCTGTGTGTGTGTGTGTGTGTGTGTACCTTTCGCTATGATCACTGCAGAAATCCTTAGGTGGAAGATGAATTTCATCGCCTGATGTGATACCACCACCCTGTTTATTGGAGTCCTGAAATAGCTGAAAAAACTTCCAGCAGGGTTTCTGGACCATAAAAAAAAATTGAAAAAAAAATTCTTATCCCACCTATAGCACAAATGTACTATGGGTTAACTAATAACCTTTTGTGGGGCATATTTTCCTACAAGGCTTACTACAAGCGTTTGATGGTGATCAATGTGAATTTTTGACCATTCTTCATGTAGGCATGTAATGAGGTCCTAGATTGTTGTTATTATTATTATTATTATTATTACCCCAAGACCTCATGGAGTCAAAGACTCATCTCGGAGGTCCTTTTATCACACACACAGCTCATCATAACTGTGCCTTGAACACATTCAAACTCCTTGCAGACGCCACACCCTCAGGCAAGGCATTCCAATCATTCACAACTCTGCACGCAAAAAAACCTGCCCCTCATTCCCCTACTCACACTCTCTTTATACAGTTTCCAGGGATGACCTCCCCCAATCTCCCACTATTTTCCGTAGAACTTCTCCAGCATTATTGATCCTATAACAACCCCTTACCAACTTGTAGGTCTCTATCATATCTCCCCCTCTTCCTCCTGTCCACCAGACTCTGCAAATTACATCTTCTCAATCTTTCCTCATACTCGACATTCCAGAGGTCAGAAACTACCTTGGTCAATTGCCTTTGGACCCTTTCCAACATCTCGTCATCCTTCTGAAAAACCAGGTGACCAAATCTGGGCACAATAGTCCATGTGTGGCCTAATCAAAGCCCTATACAATGAAACATGATGCAGACATCCATTGACTCCACCCAATGCTCTTGTTCATCCCACAGATGTTCAATAGGAATGAGATCAAGGCTCTGTGAAAGCCAGTCAAGTGTGATGATGTTCATGTCCACAAACCACAGTTACAGCAGCGGCCTTATGACACGGTGCATTGTTTTGCTGAAAGAGACAATGGCCAGTCCCATGGAAACACAAAGTAGGAAACATTACATTGTCCAGAATGTTGAGATACCTCTTGGAGTTCGATGTTCATGGCAATTCATAGAGAGATCCACGGCCAAACCAAGATGAACGACCATACCACCATTCCACCACCTCCGAATTTTATAATTTGGGTTACGCACTCTGGTAAGAGATGTTCATCGGGTATCTGCCACACCCGTCCATCTGCTCATTAGAGGGTGTAGCATTATTCGTTGCTCCATACAGCTTTCCAAGTCCCACTGTACATGCTGTTTGCACAATTGAAGATGACTCTGCATGTTGGTTTGGGTAATGTGGAAACCCATGTCATGAGCCTCGATTCTAAATTTTTTTTTTTTTTTTTGTGCAGATTCATGTTCCAGTCAATACATAGAACTGCACATTCAACCTTAATGCTGATGAATGGCTGTTTTTTTACATATCTTTTGTAGCACTCTACGATCGCTTCGGTCTACGATCACAGGGAGTCAACCTGCAGTTGACTCCCTGTGCATTCATCTCAGTATGGTATCACTGAGATGTCCTGGGATGGCCCAATTTGTCAAGAATTTGCTGAACAGATAGGCCTGCAACATGGTGTCATATCACAACACCTCTTTGAAACTCCATCTGTTCCCTTCCCAGACAGAATGGCACTGACTTGTGAGCATTATATTCCTCCAATATACAGGGTTAGCCTAAAAGAAATAGTTAGTTTAAACGCTTTATAAATTGAAATTTGTTTGTTACATCAGAAAGTATTTAGTACTATTTTATAGAAAAAGTCCTCAAGTTTACGACCTCTGCTTTTCATTTGTCTTCGTGACGTCAGCATCACGTGAGCCCTTGATGTAAGTCGAGCAGTACGGCTGCTAGCTAGGTGGAGAAAGCTTTCTGCGTGATTGAATTTGCAAAAACAAATTCTGTTACTGTCATTCAGCCTCGTTTTACAACACGGTATGATAAACAACCACCCACAAGGCAGTCAATCTACGATTGGAGCAAGAAATTTAAGTAAACTGGTTGTCTGTGCAAGGGAGACCACCTGTATCCGAGGAAACAGTGACTTGTGTTCGTGAAACTTACACACGCATCCCGAAGAAGTCGGCAACACGTGCAAGTTTAGAACTTCAAGTTCCACAAAAGACTGTGTGGAATATCTTGCATAAACGTTTATGAATTTTCCCTTACCGGTTGCAATTATTGCAGAACCTCAGTGAAAACGAAGAAATCCTCCGTCACTCATTCTGTATGGACATGCAGCAATGGAGTGAAGAAAGTGATGATTTCTTTGACTGGCTAATTTTCGGTGACGAATCAACTTTCCACATTAGTGGTACAGTGAGCAAACACAATGTTCATATATGGGGAACTGAAAACCTGAGAGCTGTAATGGAGCATGTGAAATATTCACCCAAAAGTGAACGTTTGTTGAGCTGTATCCCATAAAAAGGTGTATGGAGCATTCTTTTTCTAGAAAAAAAATAGTGCATGGAATAACTTACCTAGACATGTTGCGTGAGTAGCTGATGCCTCAACTACAAGAAGACAATGATAATTTCATATTTGTCCAAGATGGCGCTCCGCCGCACTGGCACCTTGAAGTTAGAAATTACCTGGATGAAAATTTGCCTTGGCGTTGGATTGGACATTCAACCATGCAGAACATGGCTCTTACATGTTGGCCACCAAGAAGTCCGGATTTAACAACCTGTGACTACTTCTTATGGGGGGTACATAAAGGACAGAGTTTTTGTTCCTCCCCTTCCTACAAGTGTGGACAATCTTAAACAATGCATCACGGTAGCTGCTGCGACTGTTGACATGGACATGCTGAGAAGTGTTTGGGAAGAACTGGACTATTGCATTGATGTTTGTTGTGTTACAAAAGATCACTCATAGAACACTTGTAACTTACCCATGTAAACTTCAGTACGTACTCTTCAAACCATGTAAGTATTTCAGCCATACTATTAAAACTCTTCTTTCTGTAAAACTTTGAAAGTGTCTATTTCTTTTAGGCTAACCCTGTATATTCCAGCTACAAACATGTGACTTCTTTCATTGCACGATGCACCTTGCCCATGGATGGGTGTGTCACTGACTTCTTTCCAAGCAGTATATGTGTTTACATATATGTGTGTATCATCAATCCAGGATGATTTTTCTCGCAGAATCCAGTCCAGTACTTCTTTTGTCTATCGTTGATCTTGTCTTTAGGCATCTGATGACCAGTCCATTGCCATTTCAGATGTTTCACTCTTTCTGTGATGATCAGAGACTTTGATCTGATTGGTTATCCACATATTCCTTTTGTGAATCCAGTCTTCTGATACCAAGCATACTTATTTCCATATCAAATTGTGTTGTTTTAAATTGGACTTTCCTTCACGTTAAGTTTTCATGTTTCACAGCTACATGTCAATATAGGAAGAATACATTGGTTAAAAATTCTTTTTCAAGCACGGTGGTGGCAAGGTTTTTCCTCCCAGAAACTCAGGTTCTTCATCCTGCAAAAGCAGGCAAAATGGCTTTTAGAACAGACACAATTAATAGACATAATACACTAGCCTCATAGCCTGAGTTGGTTCGGCTGTAAATCTAAATAAACCAAACTAAATCAAACCTTATCAGACTGGTAATTGGCTTTTCAATATTGACTAATTTTCGAAATACTTTCCACCCAAGCATTGTATGTCTTTTAATTTCTTCCAAGATATTTTGATCTATTGATATCCTAATTATATGTAATGATTCACATGTTTAATTTCGTCATTATTGATTTTCATTACTTCTGGCTGTACATATCTTGTCTTCTTTAGATTAATCTTTATGCCAGCTATTTTGCTAGCAGTTTGATGTTCACGAGTCTGTAGTGTATGTACAGTTTGAAGTAAAGATAACTGTGTCATCTGCAGAGTGTAAATGGCTTAAATATCTTCCATTTTTCAGATCTCTTTCTTCCCAATCAAGAAGTCTGAATATTTCTTTTAGGCACATTTGCGAATGGTTTTGGAGATGTTGCATCACCTTGTCTTAGGGTCCCCTCTGTGTTTCTACTGTAGACAGTACAGTCGACAGGGTATAGCATAGAGGCAGCCTGCCTCACAGCATGGCTTAATAAGGGCACTCGTTCACCCATATTGCGGCAGGCGACGTCACTACACTAACAATTCCTATTAGCTAGTAGGTGTGGAAAGAAGTTTTTCCAAGCTTAAACTGATTAAAAATTATTTGTGAACAGCAGTGACCCAAGAAAGATTGGCTGGTCTAGCAACTATTTTGATAGAGGCAGACATAGCTTATGATTTAAATTTAGAAGAGGCTATAAACAGTTTTATTTTGTGATATCCCCATAGAGCAAACATTTAATTAATAATATTATGTAATTGTTTTGCATTACTGTTTCTCTTGTATTAAAAACAAAATAGCAATTGGAGATTTTCTTATATTTTTGTCTTATAATTCATCAGGGGCGATATTTAATTGTTTGCCTCAGGGCGCGATCTAATCTGGTGCCGACCCTGAGTATTTGGCAGATTGTTTTGCACTTCAGAGGCTTGTCATTTCCTGGATTTTTTTCCCCAGTTTTCTAGTTTGTCTGGTCCTTTAATGTTGGTTATATTATCGGCTGGTTTTTCATTCTTAAGAATATCTAGACATGCTTTTCTTATATGGTTCCTCTTTGTGGCAGTAGAAAAACTGAGCTGCTACAGTGATGTAAAAGGTGTAAGTTCCTTTTACTGTCTATTTATATATAGATAGATAGATATAGATTTTTACTAATGAATCAGTTTTCACTTGCAAACATTTTAAATACTTGTATTTTTTTTATCTCCTTTTTAGCTGCTCGTTTCCGCCTGTTGCATGATTTTGGATTGGTCAGTCTTGACATCACAACAACTATTCCAGAAGATTCAGGTGTCTACATGTGTAGAGCCGTGAACAGAGCTGGCGAAGCTGTGACAAGTACCTCAATTAAAATAAGAGGTAATGATGAAATGTGGAATTATTATGTACTTTGAGTGTGTATATGATATGATGCTTATGACTTGTTTTTGCAAAAGATAACTTTTCTGAATAATTATTTATATGGTTGTATTTTAGGGCGGCATGGAGTATTTGGAGATAGTCAGCATCCTGAAACTTTTAAACAAACTCAAAAGTTTGAATATGATTCCTCTCGTATATCTGAAGTTTGGATGGATACTACTCCTGCCAGAAGACCTGTTTTTACACAGCAACTAACCAGCCAAGAAAAACTAATAGAAGGACAATATATTCATCTGGAAGGTAGAGTTGAACCAACAAATGATGAAAAGTTGCGAATAGAATGGTACAAGAATGGCAAAAATCTTATTTTAGGTAAGAAATATGTTTGCTTTATTTTTTCAAAATGTACTATAATTATTATATATTATATGTCCTCGCGGTTAGCCTAGTGGCTATGCGCTTCGCAACCATATGCCTGGGGAAGGAGTGTCCTTGGTTCGATTCCCATCGACAATGTGAGAAGCTTAAGGATCTTCGTCAGCTATATCCAAGTTAGCCGGTCTTGGGCTTGGACAGCAGGGTTTTTCCCCAGTTTATCTGGGGTTTTTCATCCCGCAAGCAGGCAAACCGGCCCGTGAACACACACACACACACACACACACACAGATACAGTCAGGAATACTTAAGACAATTCCTCCAGTCATAGGTCTGAATTGTCAGCTATGTTGAGCTCGGATAAAAATAGGGGGGATTGAGGTGGTACCTCTCCATAAAAGGGGCTCATGGCCGTTGAATCACCATACGAAATGAATGAATATATTATATATTTATTGTTGATTTAAGGGAACAGAGAAATTATTAACTTAATCATGCTTTGGAGACTTCAAGTTGGAGAATATATTAGAAATAATGTACAGTATATTTACCACATGGAGACTGTTAGTTGAAGAAAATTTAAGACCAACACAGCAAGACTGGCAATCCCCATGTGGTAAATATGATAAATATACCATACTTTATTCTGATATTGTCTTCATGAGCAGTTCTTATGGGAATGGGAATTCCTTAAATCTGATTAATTACTTACTGTCTTTATAAGCACCTCACAGTTAATTTTCTACTATTCTGTTTTTCTGTGTGTGTGTGTGTGTGTGTGTGTGTGTGTGTGTGTGTGTGTGTGTGTGTGTGTGTGTGTGTGTGTGTGTGTGTAATGAAGCTATGAATTTAGAGACAATCCTCATACTGAAACGACACAACCTAACACTGCTAACATTTGTGAACCACATCATCATTGTTTGTATGATTCTAATAGCACAAATAATCAGTTGCTTAATTTACTTGACATAATTATGTAATTTATTTACAGTTAGTACCATCCAATAGTTAAGAACTAATTAGCAAAAAATTTCAGATATTATTGTTATTGTTGTTATTATTATTATTAGCTGAGCATCTCTATGAGCACCTAAGATTAATTGTGGGTAGACCACACCAACTATTATTCATGCAATGACTTGGCATAGTATGCCTCTCTTTTAATTCTTTTATTGACATTGTACTCTCAACCACCTCCAGCAACCCATTCATTCACTACTATCCAAGCAAAAAAACCTACATCCCTGCTTTACTCAACTGCTAAAGTTAACTGGCTCCCCTTGTTTTTCTCTCTCTCTCTCTTGTTAAAGGTGTAGTGAAAATTTTCCCCTGAATTTATTCTATAAAAACTTTTTAGTAACATGATGAGATGAGATATTTCATCAACTAAATTTTGTGAACCACAAAACCTTGAATAATAAGAATAGTTCAAACCTTGAACTATTCTTATTCCAACCACTTTCTTATTCCAGAGAAGAAACTGAAGTGACCAAATCTGAGCAAAGCAGTCTCCAAACTTCATTTCTTTTTTGTAATTCCATGAAAAGCTACTAAATATCATGGGCAGACCAAGGGTCAGACAATCCAGAATCACTGCTTTAGAGACCAAACATGAACCCCAAGCCATTTCAGGCCTCCAAGAGCAGGTTTAAGGAAATATTTTAGGTGACAAGGGAAACATGCATTGCATAGAAGAACCTGTTCTTTGTCTGTTGAAACATGTAAGCATTTTGTAACACCCATGTTAATATACTACATGAAATGCATCTTTCTGTGATTGTCCCTCATAATTTCTGGAACTGATTTGTTTTATTTTGATTAAAATTATCATGTCATAAAAGAAATACTCTAATTAGTTCATTCTCAGAGCATACTTAGACAAAGGTCTCATCTGAGATAGAAAAAAAAAATTTTTTTTAAGTTTTCAGTTAGACTGTATTGTAATTTATTTATTCATTCATGCATACTTTTTTTTTTTATTTGAAAAGGAACAAGAATAAGAACTATGTTCGACTTTGGCCTAGTTTCTCTGGATATTGTTAGTGCACGTCCTGATGACTCTGGTATCTATACATGCCGTGCTGTAAATGATGTAGGAGAAGCAGTTTCCACATGTACCCTCAGGGTTGAAGGTAAGAGCTGAATTAATTTCTTTTCTTTCTTTTTTTTTTGTAATGTAATTTCAAAAAGTTATAGTAAAAAAAAAAAAAAATCAGCTAACGCCTTTTTTATTCCCGTATATACGGGAGTAGGCGAGGCCATTTAGCCCTATCTATTAGAAGCAATGTCTAATTGTATTCCAAGGGTCAGAAAGTTAAATGAAGTGGGTGTGAAATGGATGAATGAAGAAATTAAGCTGCAATAAAGAGAAAGACTGTATTATGGAGGCAACATAAAAGGAGTGGTAATAATCAATTCCATGAGGAATACAAAGAACAGGAAATGAGGATGACTCAGTTGGTAAAGGTAGCAAACGTTCAGTATGAACAACAATTAGCTAATAAAGAGAAAAAAAAATGACTATTGAAGGATGATGATGAGAAAATGGTTAAGGACAATTGCTGCAGAGGATATAGATGAGTTATTTAATTAGCAGTTCATAAAGGTCTTTCATTCTTGTGAATGTGACATCAAAGAGAGTTTCAGTAAGTGAGCAGGAGGTATATGAGGAATCGAGCAGACTTGATGTTAATAAAGCTGTGGGACTTGATGATATATTTTCATGCATTTTGAAGGAATGTGACAAAGAGTTGACCTCTGCCTTGACATATTTGTTTAATAATGAGCGGAATGTAAATGAAAAAATAAACATGGGGAGTATGGAAACTTTGAATCATTGTGAAGTTTTTGGAGATGGTCTTAGTTGGGAGGATGAATGGTGAGCAAGGGTTGGTAGCTTGAAGAGAGAGAGAGATCGATGCACTAAAAGAGGAGGTGAAATGTCTCAGGAAGGAATGAGAAATGTGAAAAAAAGAGATTAATCGAATGGAATCGATGAATGCAAAGCGAATCAGAGTAGGAGTGAGCAAGAGTTATTGGAATGATAGAAGAGGAGAGAATAGAAACAGCAGAAGAGAGGAAATGAGAAAAATGCAAGGGAATGCTGGAACCATGAATAGACAGATGCCAGGATGACAGGTACAAGGGTTGTTTGAAAAGTTTGGTAATTTTAATAGACGGTGATTTTCAATAGACACAATTCGTTCATTCATACCAGTGTCGGCACGTATCATCTTTTTCATGACTCCTGGCAAACGTTTAGCCACATGCAACGTGTGGTTCTCGTTTGGCAAACATTTAAAATGACCGTGTTCATGTTTTTCATAAAAATGGAGAAAAACAAGTTTTGTGTAGTGATAAAACACTTTTATTTGAAGAAGTGGACAGCCGTGCAGATCAAAACCAAGTTAGATGTAGTTCATGGAGACTCTGCACCAGCATTAAAGACTATTTATTTTTGGATAAATGAGTTTAAACATGGTCGTAAGTCCATCGAAGATGAAGCTCACTCCAGAGGCCCAACTGAAGTCACTATGAAGGAACTGATTGACAAAATCCATGGTATTGTTAGGAAGACTGCCGAGTGAAAGTGTGTGATATTGCTGAGATTATAGGCATCTCAGCTGAATGGGTGTATAATATCCTCCACAAAAAACTGCACATGAGCTGTGTGCATGATCGGTGACATGATTCTTGACTGTTGATCAAAAACGCATGAGAAAATATATTTCAACACAGTGTTTGGTGATGTTTAATCGCAATTCAAGGATTTTTTGTGTTGATTTCTGACTATAGATGAAACTTTGATCCACCACTTCACACCTGAGTCCAAGCAGCAGTCAAAACAGTGGACAATGCCTGGTGAAAGAGCGCCAAAAAAACGAAGACCGTTTTGTCAGCTGCGAAGCTGATTTCCACTGGTTTTTGGGATTCCCAAGGAATTATCATGATAGACTATTTGGAAAAGGGTAAGAGACAATGACAGGGGTCTATTCTGCATCATTGTTGGACTGTTTAAAAGAAAAACTAAAGAAAAAATGGCCAAGATTGGCACACAAAAAAGCGCTCTTTTATCAAGATAATGCACCGTCCCACACATCGGCCGTTGCAATGACAAAATTGCACAATTTGAGGTTCAAATTGGTTCCATATCCACCGTATTCTCTGGACTTGATTCCATGTGACTTCATCTTGTTCCCAAACTTAAAAATTTGGCTTGCTGGGAAAAAATTTTCTTCGAACGAGGATGTCATCAAGGCTGTCAATTACTATTTTGCACAATTTGACAAATCCTACTTTTTAGATGGAATAAAAAATTGGAAACTCGCTGGACCAAATGTGTAGACCTCGATGGAGACTATGTTAAGAAATAAAGGTGATTTTTTCCGAAAAACTGTGTTTAACTTATTTTTTACCAGACTTTTCAAACAACCCTCATAAGTTGGAGAACAAACAGAGAAAGTGTTAGAGGGGGGGAGAGAGAGAGAGAGAGAGAGAGAGAGAGAGAGAGAGAGAGGGATGCAGGTGACCAAGGGAGGAGCAGAGTGGTAAGAGGTGCGATGTATGGAGACTTGATAGAATGCCTGAGGAGTGTCTGCCTGGAGGAACGATAGAAAGTGTGGCTATAGTAATTAAGCAAGGCAAAAGGGTAGATGAGATGATGGTGATGGTGATGGTGGGGTATGAATGACTTGAGAGGCAGTATGAATCTGGTGGCAAGAGATCTGAAGTTCATTCTTGAGGTTGTACAGAAGAAAACTCAGAAAGGGAAGATTGTGTGTGTGTGTGTGTGTGTTTCCCAGTTATGATAATGAAGAGCTGAGGAGAAGAGCATTAATAATGAATGGTATGATAGCCAGAATGTGTCAAAAGAGAGGCTTGGAGTACATGGATGCTTGAAGAGCATTTAAGGACAGAAAGGAACTGCATGCAAGAGAACGAGAACGTAGCATCTGGAGAGATGAGATTGTTCTTTTTTCTGAACAAGTCAGTGTGTTCAAGTCAAAGAGGGAAACTAGAATTATCAGGCTGGACGGTATCAGGGATGGCCTCTTGTGGGAAGAGGTGCTTGGGAGAAGGGAGGAATACATCAGGTAATGCCGAATCCAGTGGAGTCTGGAGGGAGTAATAATAAGTATACTTTTTTACTCTTTATACAAATGCCTGGAGAATCCAGAATAAACGAGATGAATTGGTGGTGCTGATAGCATAAGCCAGTCCAATGATTATTGGGACCTCTGAGATGTGGTTGATGTAAGATGATATACTAGCAGGAATAGAAGTAGCAAGGTACAGCATTTTTCAACAGGATAGGTAGGGAAAACATGGTGGTGGTGGAGTACTGCTTATGATAAGTGATGATTTATGTCCTCTCAAAGTGAAGGCTTTGGAGGCAGTGACACTATTGGTTTTGAAAGCATATGGTGTGAGGTAGAGCAAGACAAGATATTTAGTAGGGTGTTGCTACAAGCCAATGAGCATGGAGGGTGAGGAGCAGGAGATTTTAAGCAGTTGAGCTTGGCAAGTGCAAGAAGAATGATTTATGGGAGATTTTAACTACAGCAGTAAAAATTGGAAAGAGAAAACTGCATGTAATAATGAGAGAATGGAATTTCTAGAATTCTTGAGTTCCTTCTACTACAAGAATTTCTAGAATTCTTGTAGTAGAAGGAACACGAGATTCGAGAGTTTTGGATTTGGTCATAGCAACAGAAGAGCTGTTTATAACTGAGATGGCATCTCTGCCCCCAGTTGGAGAGAGAGTGACCATGAGGTTTTGACTTGGAAAATGAATAGACATGCAGGAGAATCAAAGAAAATGGATTGTATGTGGAATTATAAGGCAGGCGATTATAATAGTCTTAGATATCAACTTGAGGCAGTTCCATGGAGGGAAGAATTGGAAGGACGAGATATCATTAGTGCTTGAAAAATTGTGAAAGAATATTTATTAGCAGCAATAGTAAGCTGTACACCGCAAGTGAAGAAGAGGACACAATCTGGCATAAAGTGAATGACAAACAATATCAAACTGGAACTGCGGGTTAAAAAGGGGTTATTGGAAGAGATATAAGGAGATGGGGTGAAGGGCAGATGCATGAAGAATATAACTCAGGCCAGGAGAGTAACTAGTATGGCAAGGAAGGCAAAACTGGAATATGAAAAGAGATTGGTCCCGAGATCCAAAGAAAATCCTGAAGAATTTTTTAACTATGTGACCAGTAGGAGGAGAAATAATTGTGGAAGAATGACATTGTTGGATAAAAATGGGAATAGAGCAACTGATGCAAAGGATATATATAGTGGGGTTGTTTAGTGAACAGTTTATTGGGGTATTTCATCCTGGAGAATTAGGTTTTAATACTGGAGGGATAGGACAGGTTCGAGGTTTAGAAGTGCAAGAGGAGAGTGTGTTTCAAATACTGAGTACTCTAGATGTCAATTAAGCAGTGGGACTGGATGGAATTTCACCATGGATTTGGAGAGAATGTGCTAAAGTACTGACAGCTCTGCTAACATGGTGTCAAATTATAGACCAGTTCTTGTTTTATCAGTAGTTATTAAGATCTTAGAGAAATTAGTGAGGGACCATATACAGCATTGAGCAAATAAGGGTAGTGTTATCTGTGAGAGTCAACATAGATTTGTTAAGGGCTGCTTTTGCTTTAGTAATTATGATTGCCTTCCATAATAAAGTCACAAGAGTCATTGATGAGGGAAAGGTATATTCTTCCATTTTTTTTGGATGTTACAAAGGCATTTGACAGGATCACATGATAAGCTGATATTTAAGTTACAGCACCTGGGTTTAGATGTCAGGTTAATGAACTGGATTCAGAATTGACTATCTGATAGGTATTAGAGAATTGTGTATGATGGGGCAATATCAAGGAGGCAGAAGATTACAAGTGGATTCCCACAGAGCTTAGTACTGTGGGACTCCACTTAGATGATGTAAAGCTGGGAAGGGTTATCAGTAATAGTGCAGGGATACATCAAGTTTGGAATACATCAATGAGAGGCTGCATACTCAATTGGAGGAGCTGTACTGAAGTAGGAAGTAGGGGGAGACAAGCGATGTGGGGATGATGATTGATAGAAACCTGAAATTCAGGGAACATATTGCAAAGGTGGTGAAGGTAACCCAGAAGATTGCTGCAATACTGAGAAAGACGGTGACTTGCAGAGATAAAAGAGTTGTCATTCCATTGTATAAATTCTGATCAAGCCATACTTGGACTATTGTTCTTATATTTATTCTCTTCAAATCCTTGAGAATTTGAAGAAGATAACTGTGGAAAGGGTGCAGAGGCAGATAACAAAGATGGTATCAGGATGATACAATGTTAGTAATGAAGACAGGCTGAGGGAATGTGAACTGCAGTGTTTGGAGATAGGAGAGGAGATATGATTGAGACTTTTAAACTATTGGGAAGTGGTTACAGGTTTGACACTGGGGAGTTGTTTTGCTTAGTGGAATAGAGGGAAGGGAGCAAGGACAAAGGGGGGAAGAGAATCTCTGGAAGTTGCGAAAAGGAAGCTGTGAGCAAGAAGGTGAAGAGTGGTTTCTTTGCATGGAGGGTGGCTGAAATTGTGGAATGCACTGCCTAATAGAGTAGTGAGAACACGAACGGTCAATGAGTTCAAAGAGTGGTATGATAGACTTTGTGTTTTCTAGGATGGGCCTCCCACAATGAGTCTTTTCACTCCTTCAAGTTTTAACGAAATAATAATAATAATATTCTGTTTCTTTCTATGTTTGATTTTAATGTTTTGCTTTCTGTTGGACTAACTTTATGGAAAAAAAAAACTGACTGATCCTACTTATTAAAGGAGGAAGAAGAAAAAGTAGCACCATTTTCATTTGAACAGTGTTACTTTTTCTTCCCTTATTTGTTTTAAGCAAAGCCATAATTTATTTCCTCTATCTTTGATAGGACGTGAAGGTCTTATATTAGGACCCCAGCATCCAGAAAGCATTCCAAAAATTCGAGAGTTAGAAGAATATCAGACTCGTGCTGCACCTGATCGTTTAGAACCAGCATATGAAAGCCCTGTGTTTGTTACTCACCTTAATAACATTGAACTAAAAGAAGGAGAGCCTGCTCATTTTGAATGTAAAGTTGAACCTTCTAAGGATCCTACTCTCACTATTGAATTCCTATTCAATGGCAAACCACTGAGTGCAGGTAAAGAGATATGTGTGTTAAATTAACAAAATCTGTAATTTATAAGTAGAATGTAATTTGTTATAATTAATATGTTTCAAGTTTAATTAATATGTTTTTAATAACTCTCTTGTAGCTACTCGATTTACTGTAAAGAATGATTTTGGATTTGTCACATTGGACATTTCAACTTCATATCCTGAGGATTCTGGAATCTACACATGCAGAGCAAAGAACACAAGAGGAGAAGCTGTAACTACAGGTTCCCTGAAAGTGCACAGTATGTAGCCAGATATTTTTATTTAATGTTTGTTTAATTCGATGTATAATTACATTTTCTCCTTAATGTAAAGTAAAACATTGTATGCAATCACTTGCATAATCCTCTTTTGATTTTATTTTCTTATGACCAGTTTTCTCTGGAATGAATATATCTATATATATAATATTGTGACTATTCCATTTATTTCTTCAAAATCTCAGATATGTCATATCTGAGATATAGATCAGTAGATTTAGTAGAGTGAAGGAATTATTAATGTTAATTCATATAAACAGTTACCACAATAATAATATTTTATTATTATTATTATTATTATTAAACAAGACCTCATGGAGTCAAAGACTCATCTAGGAGGTCCTTTTATCTCACACACATCTCATCATACTGGGTCTTAAACACATTCAAACTCCTTGCAGACACCACACTCTCAGGCAAGGCATTCCAATCATTCACAACTCTGCACGAAAAAAACCTGCCTCTCACTCCCCTACTCACACCCTCTTTATACAGTTTCCAGGGATGACCTCTGGTTCTCCCCTGATCTCCCACTATTCGCTGTAGAACTTCTCCACCATTGATCCTATAGCAACCCCTTACCAACTTGTAGGTCTCTATCATATCTCCCCTCTTCCTTCTCTCCACTAGTCTCTGCAAATTACATCTTTTCAATCTTTCCTCATACTCGACATTCCAGAGGTCAGAAACTACCTTAGTCAGTCGCCTTTGGACCCTTTCCAACATCTCCTCATCCTTCTGAAAACCAGGTGACCAAATCTGGGCACAATAGTCCATGTGTGGCCTAATCAAAGCCTTATACAATGGAACAAGAATCTCCCTACTTCTACACGTCAGTGTCCTCCTCATCATTCCCAGAAGTCTTTGTGTTGTCTTCACAATTTTGGCGATGTGACCCCTAAATTTTAGATCCTTATCCACTATCACTCCCAGATCTCTTATTTCCTCTACTTCCAACAATATATTCTTACCAAGCATAAATTCTGCATCCCATCTTTGTTTTCCAAATTTTAAAACCTTACATTTTGCAACATTGAACTCACACCCCCATTTGCTTGCCCAATCACTCAATTTATTCAAGTCTTCTTGCAAGGCCACAACATCTTCACTACTCTTTATGGTTCTTCCCAACTTTGCATCATCTGCAAACAACTGAATATCTCCATCCAAATCTTCGCCAGTATCATTAATATACAAGTTAAATAGTAATGGCCCTAAAACAGATCCCTGAGGCACTCCACTAGTGACTTTCCTTTTCCTGGATATTGCACCCCCATACACAACTTGTTGATACCTATCAGATAGCCAGTCTCCAATCCAATGCACTAATCTAATATCCAACCCCATCTGCTCTAGTTTGACTGTCAACTTATCATGAGGCACTCTATCAAAAGCTTTTGCGAAATCCAAGTATATTACTGTGTATCCTTCTCCTCTGTCCAAGGAAGCAGTCACTTTATTGTAATAAGTAAGTAGATTACTAAAACACGACCTCCCTTTAGCAAATCCATGCTGTCCATCAAAGATTATACCATTGTTGTCAACCCAACTCTGGATTCTAGCTCTCACAAGCTTCTCCAACAACTTAACCACAACACCCGACACACAGATAGGCCTATAGTTTGATGCTTGAGTTCGATCACCTCCTTTATGAAGTGGCACAATCTTGCCCTCCTTCCACTCTTTAGGGACTTGACCAAGTGCAAGACTCGTATTAAAAAAATATGTCAAGGCAGGTGTCAACTCTCTGGCACATTCCTTCAGAATACGCGGTGATATATTATCAAGTCCCACAGCCTTATTTACATCTAGTTTACTCAACTCCCCAAACACCTCTTGCTCACTTACAGTCAGTCTCTCCTCCCCATCATCAACTGCTCTTAATCTCTCCATGAAGTCACATTCACAAGATTGAAAGATCTTTATGAACTGCTCATTAAGTATCTCCACCACACATTCTGCAACAGCTGTCTTTATACCATTTCCTCCAATCAATGTCATCCTTCCATAATCATTCTTTCTTTTGCTGGCTACATATCGAAAGAACTCCCTAGGATTCTTTTTAGCTTCATTAGCTAACTGCTGTTCATACCTCTCTTTAGCTACTCTCACCAACCAAGTCACTCTCCTTGCCTGGTCTTTGTAGAACTCATGAAATTGGTTACTTCCACTTCTCTTATGCTGCCTCCACAATGCCCTTTTTCTCTGTATTGCATGCTTAATCTCTTTATTCATCCATCTCACACCTAACTTATTTAACCTTCTCACCCGTGGTATACATTTAGACATTGCATCCACTAAATATTTTTTGAAAATCCCCCAAGCTGCATTGATCTCTTTTCCAGCTAACTCCTCATTCCATGCTACACCTGCAAGCTGTCTCCTGAGCTCTTCATAATCACCCCCCTTGTAGTTCCACATATACCCTTTTTTCACAGGGGTCCTTGCACTGCTGGCAACCACCCAAGTAATCACCTCATGGTCACTTTCACCAATTGGTGGATGATTTGATACCTCATTGATAATTACATCCTCCGATGAGATGACCAAATCCAAGACACTTAATCCTCTTGTGCCCTCTGTTACATACTGTCTGAGGTAGTTATCCCTCAAAAACTCAAGAAACTCATTTTCTTTACTTCCAGTTGCTATCTCTTCATTCCAGTCTATATTGCCATAATTAAAATCACCCATAATGATCACCCTTTTCTTATTTGCTTGGCTTATTTGACTATACATTTCACTATCACCACCATCCACATTACCAGGTCTATAACAACATCCCACCAAGTATTTGATTCTATTCACCTCTATCTCACACCATACTGCCTCAAAACCACTGGCCCCATTTCCCCCTTGCATCTCTACCTTGTATGGACATAACTCTTTCTCTATCATCAATAGCACTCCCCCTCCCTTTTTACCCCTTCTATCCTCACGAAACACATCATACCTTTCCATCTCTATTCCTGTCAGGATGTCATCCTCATCTAACCATGTCTCACTTATTCCGACAATCTCTGGGTGCACAGACGCAATTAGTGCAACCATTTCATCCGCCTTGTTTCTTATACTTCTAGCATTGGTATACAAACACAACAACTCATTTCTGGATCTACAGCTAGTTCCACTGATACCACTCACTCGATGTGATCTCTCCATGCTGGACTGGGGCCATCTGTTTCCTTTTGATCCCTGATCATCCCATTACTTTCCTGCCTACACATTCTCTCACCTCCTCTTGGAGCATTTACAGAAGACAAATGTGTAGAAACCAAGCTGATGTGTTAAATTTAGTTTAATCCTTTATCCAAGTGTGGGCAAAAAAGTTTGTGCCTGAAAGTATCTTCAGGACTGGGGTAAAGTGGTACAATACCGGGCAACTCCTTGCAAAGGTGGAGCAAGCTACCAAAGCTCCTATCTCAGTATCTCCCATAATGCAAAATTCCAGTCCTGAAGATACTTTCAGGCACAAACTTTGTTTGCACACACTTGGATAAAGGATTAAACTAAATTTATTATAGTCTGACCAAGTAAAAAATAAACTTTCAACAAACTCCTATGTGAAGGTGGGTGGAGTAAATTAGTCAGAGATGGGTCATTAATCAACCTAATTTCCCTCTTCTGTATCGAGTCAAGTATTTTTAGGGATTTCCTTAGCAGCACCATTCCAAATGCAAGAGCAAGATTTAATAGTTGGATGGATGGATTTATGATTTGTATAAGGTTAACAGCTGTTTGGAGGTAAGCAGCTATTTCGCTCTAGTACTGCCTTGAGCAAAAGAGGAATAGTAATTTTTTGGATACTCAGGAGGCAATGGCTATAATGTGTTTATGCCAAGGGAGGCTTGATGTCAGGGTAATGCCAAGAAGAAAACTTTCATTTTGCTTAGGGAAGTGAGTGTTGTCTAAAGTAATAGTAGAAGAAAATGTTATTTTTTTTGTGGAAAATAAGGCAGAACAGTGTGTTGCTAGTACTGAAAAAAATTAACAAGGTTATCTGATCCCCATTGGTGAATAGATTGAAGATCACAATTAAGGATAGTAGAAGTTGATGCTCTGTGAGTTGTGATGATCTGTGTACACAAAGTTTGTGAAATGAAAAGGAGGAGTGTAATGTGCTGTCATCAGTAAACCTGTTTATTAGGTTGGTGGTCAACCAGAGTAGGATGTTGATATACAGAAGAAAGAGGGTGGTGAGTGAGTGAACATAGCTTGTGGAACTGCAGCATTAGTTACATAGCTAAGAATAAGTAACCATCAACATCACACATAGCATTGTGCATCTAGTTAGAAAGCTGTCACCCCAGTTGCAGAAGTCATGGTGGTGTATGCCAAATGATAGGATCTTACTCAACAGTTCTTTATGCTGGACCCAGTCAAAGGTCTTGGAGATGTCAAGTGCAACTACTTGAGATTCACCAAACATTTGCATTGTGTTAGTCCACAGATGTGAACTAAGCAGCTAATTTGCTCTAGTACTGCCTTGAGCAAAACAGAAATAGTAATTTTTTTTATACGTTTTTAGATTCCCTGTTGATCAGTGATAGCAGAATCCATACTGGTGGTCGTTTATTACTTAGGTGTCTTTGAGGTAGCATGGGAGTTGTTTATTGATAGTTCTCTCTATTACTTTGGAGAAGACTGAAGTGAAGACTGGTGATAGTTTGATGGCAGGAATTTGTCATCCTTCTTGGGAATGATTTGAACATAAGCCATTTTTCAGGCTTTGAGATATTCCAGTGGAATAAGAGAGCATAGAAAAGGAGTCAACTCTGGAGTACAAATCTTTGGGACAATTGGAGGAATGCTATTGGAATCAGGAGAATTTTTGATGTCTAATTTAGACAAAATTATTCTGATCTCTTTCTGATTAAAAGACAGAGAGGGTATCATCGAATGTTGAACATTTGGAATGATTGGAGGGGCATTTACCAAGATCATTTATACATGCATGTGAGAAAAAGTATGAAGCCAGAAGATTGGCTTCACTTGTACGGTCTTGGCACACTTTTTGGAGAGTGATTTAGAATAGAATGGGGAATATACATTTCCATACTAGTAAGGATTACTTTGGTGATACTTTCAGTATGTAGGTGTGGGTTGGAAAGCAAAAAAGAAGGTAGTACAACCAAAGGAATGAAGCATAGAAGTTACAAAGGTCATACCACTTGGCATTGTTATAATGCCAGACTACTCTTGATTGCGAGTGGCTCTGTGGTGTTGTTCCATGGAAGAAGAAGAGATAAGCACTAGATTTTGGTCTGAATTACCTAGAGGAGAGCATTCACAGTACTTGGAAGGATCACTAGTCAGGAAAAGATCCAAGGTGTTATGTGGTATTCTGGTGTGCATGTGAACAATTTGTATGAGATCATTAGTGATTTCTCAGCATCTCCACCTGCTATTGGAGGAGGAAAGTTAGTTGGTGTTATGAACATTAAAATCTCCCAGGAATATAACTTCACTGATGGGAAAGTGGAACTGAAGAAAATCAACATTCAAAAAGCAGAAGTCAAAGAGCTCAGAATGATTGGTACCATTGGGAGAGCAATAGAGACAGCAGATGAATTTGACTGATTGGAGCAGAGAGAGAGAGAGATCTTTCAGCCAGAAAAGGTCATAGTCAGACAATTCTAGCATGGATGCTCTCTGGCATAGTGTGTCAGAGTGATATATGCATAAACACCAGCTTTGAGAAAGGAGTCAAAGAGTGTGTAGTTGAGAGACCTCAGATAAATAGTACTTGAAGGGATTGTAATTTGTGTTTCTGCCAGGAAAAGTATGTGGGGTTGTGAAGACTGGAGATAGTAGTTTAGCATGCACAATAATTATTTTGAATATTTGAATGAAGAGAGATCAGAGTAGTAAGCAGGAGCTAGTTAAGAAATATTTGCTAGAAAGCACTGGCAAATTATATACTTTGAGTATGAAAGATAAAGAACTTTGGAGTAAAAATGGATGAAACAGGAACTGCAGATAAAAAAAAAGTGGATTTGGAAAATTATAAAGGGAGAGGTGTAGAGCAGTATGAGGAATATAAGACTTGAGGAAATGAAAGGGAATAATATGAGAATGGTAACAGAGTGAATAGGACACTATAATCCAAGGAAAATCGAGACAAATTATAGCATAATGTTAGTAAGACATAATCTTAATAAAGCAGGTTTCATTCTTCCTCCAAGAATGAATAGGATTGAAGAATTATAAATTAATGAACCAAATGTATTTAGAATAATGATACTAGAGATGTCAGCAAGACAATGGGGGCTGGAGGAGATTTATCCATGTGTCCTTGATTTATCCAGTTACAAAGTGTTCATTGAACACTTGTAACTGGAAAAGTCCTTAAGGAATGGAAAGAGAATAAAACAGCATGTTGCATAAGAGTAGTGGTAGTAGTAGAATGGGTGCATCAAACTATACACATTTGTATATGTTTCATGGGTATTAAGATTTTGGAGAAACGAGTAAGAGCTCATATACAGAATTAAACAGATGAAGATGGTAAGTTAAGGAGATAATAAATCCCTCAGTATTCCAGGTCTACCTACTCATTGATGAGACCTCAATAAAGGTCGAAACTGGTATCGATAGTGACCTCCCCTCATAATGTAAAACAGTAATACATCTCCTAGGAGCTGCGTTTTACATTATGAGATAATATTAAGGATAGTGACGGAACTTGCTCCACCTTTGCAACGAGTTGCCCTAGTGTTGTACTACCCAGGTGATGACTTATGCTGGGACTCGCCAATAGTTCTTTGGCATGAAACTCTTAGATTTCGATCTCCAAATTTCGTATCTGGCTTTAAAATAATGAGGGATTTATTATCCCCTTAACTTAATTTATGCCGCCGGAAAAATAGCCTCTTGGCTCTTTATCGTAGATGAAGATGGTGTTATTTATGAAGGTCAGTTATGAATATGTCGCAAGGTGCCATTGTTTCAGTAATCTGATTGCCAGTTATAATAAAGGAACAAGAGTTGAAGATGGAAAAGTATATACCATAATCAAAGAAGTGGGTATGGGGGATAGGACAGCATCAGGAAGAAGGAAGATTACAAATGGGACTCCATAAGACTCAGTACTGTGACCATTACTGTTCTGCTTCATGTAAATGATACCGGCTGGATTGCAAAGAGATATTCAGTTGTTTGTGGGTGATGTGAAGCTGAGAAGGATTATTAGTAATAGTACTAATGCTGTGGTACTTACAAAAATTTGAATAAGATGGAAATATGGGCAAATGAATGGAGATTTCAGTGGATGTATTGCAAATTGTCAATGTTTGCATTTTGAGATCTCTAAGTGGGAGGATGGATGCTCTATTGGTGGAAATATAATACTGAAAAGAGAGGAAGTGTCAGATTTTAGGGAGATGATAAATAGAAATTTGAAATACATGAGACATATTGAAAAGGTGTTAAAGGCAAACCAAAGGATTATTGCAATACTGAAAAGCACATTACACAGCAGAGATAAAGAGGGTGGTAGTGACATTAAATAAAGTTTTGACAAGAACACATCTGAGTTACTGTACTCCTATCTGGTCACTAGTATTTGAAAGAGTGAAGAAACTTGAGTTGGTAGAAAAAGCAGTAACAAAAATGGTCTCAGGGCTGGTAAACATTGATTATGGAAAGAGAGTGAGGGCATGTAACCTAATATGATTGAGACATTTAAACTGTTGAGAGGTATTTGCAAGATAGATGCTGGAGAGATTTTTCATATTGTAGAACAAGGGGGAAGCACAAGGACTTGAAGTTGTAAAAGATAATAATAAGAAAGTGAGAAGTAATTTTCTTGCATGGAAATTTGTAGAAGCATGGAATGTACCTGAGACAGTGGTATGAGTGCAGACAATAAATGAATTTAAGGCAAGTTACTGTGTTGATTAAAGTGGACCTTCCAAAATGAGTCTTGGGATTCCTAATAACACACTGGCCTGGTTGGCTGAGTGGCTAGCATATCTGCTTTCCAGCCAAAAGGCTGTGGGTTCGAATCCCACTGTGGGCATGGATGTTTGTGATTGTCTGTGAAAATACTAGTGGTGGTGGTGGCGGCTTTGGTGTAAATGGCAGTTGCAGTTCATTGTAGTTGGTGGATTGAGTGGTGGAGACAGAGAGTTGTAAAGTAGGTGCCCTCCCTTGATGAGTCTTTGGACTCCCTAGAGGTATCACATAATAATAATACTACTAATAATAATAACCTAAAGTTCAAAATTTAAATTAACAAAAAAAAGAATAATTAGTCTAGGCTGAAGGATCTGGAAATATTTATGATCTAGTTATTTTATAATATTAAGTATCTAGTCCACCCGCATACTAATGTATGATGGGTATCCAATAAATTCATTCATTCATATCATACTCAAAATCATTCACTGTGTGCACACTCTACACTCTCTTAATTTTATTATTATTATTATTATTATTATTCAGGCCTCCATAGAGTCAAAAGACTCATCGTAAGAGCTTCTTCCTAAGAAACGCAAAGTCTATCAAGACTCATCGAGGGGAGGTACCCCCCCCCCCCCAAGAAACACAAAGAGTCTATCATACCACTCCTTGAACTCATTGACCGTTCTCGCTCTCTGGTCTAATGCCTTTTATTAATTTTACTCCCTATAATGAATAAAAGCCGTTAGCTTATTATTTATTAGCATCTTATAGACACCATGATATTTAAGATTATTATGTTTAGTTTTAGAATGACTTAATATGGAACAAAGTTTAGATAGGGTTGTGAAGAATGACATGATATTATATTTCTTCTGAATTTTAGCCAATTTTGGAGATAAAGAACTGATATATGGCAAAGAAATGCTGCCCTTACAGTGGTATCTTCATACTGTCATGGATGAGGGTTGAAGAGTAATCTGTCTATAGTTTTCTTAGAGTATCCATTAAGTTGATAGCAATAATACATTTCATGACTGTATTGAAAAAAAAATAAAAAAATCGACATATAAATAAACATTAGTAGACTTGGATTCTTCACAGACTCCAAGTCTATTAATATTATTATTATTATTACATGACACCTCCAGGGAGTCCAAAGACTCATCGAGGGAGGGCACCTACACTACAACTCTCCATCTCCACCACTCATCCACCAACTACACCTACGCCATCTACTGCCAACCACCATCACTTTCACATACAATCACAAACATCCATGCCATGGTGGGATTCGTACCTGCAGCCTTTCGGCTGGAGAGCAGAAACGCTAACCACTCGGCCATCCAGGCTGGGTATTTATTTATACTTTTAATTAATTTATTTAAAGTATTTATTTATACTTTTAATTTTCTAGTCTAGTAAGTATACTCTTACTCATAAATTTTATTGATCATTAGTGCTCACATTAATGTCACATTAAAATAAATAAGCAATAGAATATTGCAAAGTATGCATTAGTATATTTCAGTTGCTTTTAAGAAATTCGTGAAATATTTTAAATACTGCATAATGTTTCTAATTCATAATATTTCTTATATTGGTTAACCAGATATTCTTCTCCACATTTCCATTCTTGCTTACCAAACATTTGGATCACAGCTGAAATCAAAATTAATTTTGCTGTAATAAGATATAATGTATGTAGTTGCAAATTTAGAAAAAATTTCCAAAAGTTACCATATTAAATTACATACTGTATTAAGCTATAAAACACCAAGGTGTTTCCTTTTCTTTTTTTTTTTTTTAATTCTTGGACATCTGTATTAAAATAGCTTCACTTCTGTGTACTGTATAGGTAAGGCGGGAGTTATTTTGAGTACTCAGCATCCAATGGGACAAGAAGGTTTATCCAAGGTACAAGAAGCTGAAGAAGCATATCTAGCAAAATATCTGGTATGGAATTTTATTCATGATCTTTCTTACTATTTTTAGTTTATTCTGACAATATTTATTGAAAGTATAGTAGACAGTGCAATATATGAAAATAACTATCTGTCTCTTTCAGTTAATCATCATATAGGTCTGATACAATATAGAGTACTTAGTTCTACAACTGGTAATCAAATTTTTAATAATTATGATGGAAAAGTTCTTTTATTTGAAATTATTACTATTCAGGATCTCCATGAAGTCACAAGGCTCTTCATGGAAGGTCCATCTTGGACAACACGAAGTCTATCATATCATTCCTTAAACTTATTCAGAGTCTGTGCTTTCATCTATCTATTAAGTAATGCATTCCATGGTCAAACCACTTTCCATGCAAAAAAAGTCACTTTTCTTCCTCTTACTTATTTAACCACTTCCACTTTCTTCCAAAAGAAAGTGGAGGAAGTGGGTTATTTAGGAATAACCCCATCTTTTTTTGTCCATTATAAACAAAAAATCTCCCTGGCATCAGTCCTGTAAATACCTCTTAGTAGTTTAAATATCTCAGTTACATCCCCTTTGTCTTCTGTGTATCAATCTCTGTAGTTTGCATGCCTTCAGGCTATCTCATAACATTCATTTCATTCATGATATAATTTCTTTGACCTGCCTCTGCACTTTTCCAAGATCCTTATGTACTTCAAAAATCCCTGTGACAAGATTTCAGTACAATAATACAGATGTGCTCTGACCAGTGAATACAAAGTTTGTCCAGAAAATTCCCAAACTTTTGAATTATCACACCAACAAGCACTACTAGTTGCATGTTTCACATGCTGCAATCTAGCGGAAACACTGGGAAATCGCCTAGCGAAAATTGCAACATAATATTTTGCTTAGTTATTGTACTATGTCTGTGTGTGTGGTAATTTTTTGTTGTGTTTAAAATTAATAATTTTCATGATCAACAAATTTGTGTGAAGTTTTGAATCAAATTGGGAAAATCTTTCACAGAGACATTTGAAATGCTATAAACAGCATTTGGGAATGAAGCTTTAAGCCAGACTTAACATATTAGTAGTGGAAATGTTTCATAAATGGCCGAACTTAAGTTGATGATGATCTCCATTCGAGACGACCGTCAACATCGAATATTGATGAAAATGTTTCAAAAGTTCATGAAGTCATCCATTCTAACCCCCATTTAACTGTTCATGTGGTACCTGAAGAAGTAAACATTTCAAAAAACTGCCTGTAATGAGATTCTTATGCAAAATTTATGCATGCATCACAGTGCAGCCAAATTAAGTTTAACTTGTAGGTAAAGTTTATGTTAGAATGTTAGCTATTGAGGTCTCATGGAAATTCAAAAGTGAAGGTACTCAATGACGCTAAACTAAGAATACATCATCGACATGCCTTTTCCATAATTTTGATTTATGATGATATTCTTCTAGGACCCATCTTTGAATATTTCCATATAAGCATTAATTAAAGCTGATGTAAGTGGACTACCCATGGCTAGACCAGAGTTTGTTTGTATTGAAATGCCCACAAGAAATACAATGCTTAAGGAATGCCATGACTTTCTTTGAGAATTTATCTTGTAGCAGAACAAGGAGGTCCTCAGTCAGAACATTGATAAATAGATTTACTATATCAAATTCTGAACAAATAACACATAGACACAGTTGAAAAATATTCAATTAAGATGGATTAATGATAAATACTTTGATTTACGTATTGTGGATCATTTTTAGTATGGGTAATCAGCATAGGGGTAAGCAAGGTCTTATCACTGACCTCTTGATAACTAAACTAGTCGAAGTATGCAATGATGCACATATTACTCATTGCACATAATGCATAAATGTTTTGCCTAAAACATTTATGCATTACTCGTATGTGCAATGAAGTTTTCGTATAATTTGTAATTTTTTATGTTTATACCATGCATTTGTTGCATAGTTTATGTTTTCTTAACTTACACGAATTACCTCAATTAAATAAAAATATTTTTTGTTGGATATATCACTGTTGTTTATATAATTTAAAAAAAAAGATTTCGGAACATAACCCTACTTTTCTATGTGATCTGAGTCTCGCATAGTGCGATTTATATAATGCAGCATTTCTATGGAACCTAACATCCGCGTTATATGAGGGTTACCTATATATATATATATATATATATATATATGTTATTTCTTTATGCTATGAAATAATCATGCCATCATAAATTCCATTCCCATATTAGGCAAAACTGACTGTCACAGCAAAGTAAACTGCCTTGCCTTTCCTGAAAAAAATCTTTCTTTTATTAAGATAGAAAAAAGAACACTCTTTCAACAAGCTGCTATTTTTTAATGCGCATCCCACCTATGAAATGTAGTATTATCTATCATAAATTAATATTGTGGATTGGTGGATTGGCTATGGTTGTTTAATTCTAAACCTCTGGTCTGGAGACTTTCAAAGACTGGATATGTAACTTTTTCAAAGCAATTCAGGCATCTAATAAGTCTGGTAGTGGTGGTGTCCTATAGGTAACAAAATTCATTTACCATCTCAAGAAATTCATAAAAATCTGTGTTTCCAATGGAATTCGAACCTATCACCCATTATTTCAAGAGAAGAAGAATCACAACACATTTAGCTAACCAAGCTATGTCTGGCAACTACATTAAAGAAATATATAAAAATGGAATAAAAATCACATAAAAAAAACCTCTCGGTGTGAGGACTGGATTTTTCACTTGGAGAATGGTGAATAAGTGGAGTTGGTTGCCAGATGCAGTTGTGAGTGCTTTGTCTGTTGTGCAATACGGGCAGATGCAAATTTTACGAAGATAAAATTTTATTTTAAAGTCGCGCGATGAAGAATATATGAAAAGATAAAGGGTTACTACAAATTGTAGACCGCATTATATCAAAACCACGTTGAACAAGGGTTACTACAAATTGTATACTGCGTTATATCGAAACCACGTTGTATAAGTACCATGTTGTAAGAGAATTACCTGTAATATGAAAAGTATACATGCCAAAATCCAGAATCAGACATGTCATGCTTACATCTTTACATCTGCATTTTGATATAATTCAATGTAAGTTATCTTTTCCCAATTTATTTATTTATTTATTTATCATATGGCTTGTACACATAGTTAAATGTGTACACATGGCTAGAGCGACTGCCAGCTAGACAATTGTGTAATCTCCTGACCATATTTACACATGGAAAATCTTTTCTCAAGAATGAGCACATCGTACAGTAACATCACAATAAGCTATTTATATATATTGAGGCAAATGACTTTACACCAGATTGCCCTAGTGTTCTATAATGCCCAAAATATGTCTTTTTTGGATATGTATATTGTCATGCATTATAACAAGGAACACTGTCTAGACTGGTTTTGACCTTTATTGAGGTTTCATTGAGATGGAAGGAAGTACTGAAAGCTAAATCAATTTCAGAGTCACATTTCCATATACAAGTGGGTAAATGGCATATCATCATATTATAAAAATGCTCCGTACATGAAATAGTTATTACAGTAAGTTTTTTTTTTTGCTTTCTTTTTTTTTTTTCGTATCAATCCCACATATGAGAGGTTTTGGGATTTGGGAAAGTGGTCATGGTCAAGAAGAAAGAAGGAACCTATTAATATGTTTTTTGAACAACTTGAGGTTGTAGTCTTTAGGGAAAACTGTGTTGGAGAACACTGTTCTAGAGCACAGCAGTGGTAGAAGGTATGAAAGAGGAAGCAAAAACAAAGTAAATTATACTTAACAAGAAATTATATTCTTGTTTTTATCCTAAAGCATGAGCTGGATGTGAAGTAACATCCCAATAACTCCCACTGGTGACACCTCACTAAAGCTTGAAACCAGTCTAGGTAGTGATCCTCCACCATAATGCATAGCAATATACATGACTAGAGCCTCCATAGCTCAGGAAAGACCTGAGTTCAAATCCCCCCCCCTTTCTAGGATGTGAAACTGGAGACTTTGAAGAATGTGGCCAAAAGAACCCATGCAATTTGCAGACACAGTAATCAGTATAGATGAGATTAACTTCACTTCCCTATCACTTGCAGTAATTAAGTTTTAAGCCAAGTTACTTGATCATGACAGGCCATTCAGCCAAACATGAAAGAAACATGGGTTAGGATGTACATGTCCAAAAGTAAGTGTGCTGTGCATAATAGGATATACTAGAGCAGTTTGAATTGATATCAAGTAGCCTATTGTTACATAACATGCTCATAACTTGGTAAAGGATAAAAGAATATAATTTCTTGTTAAGTACACTGGTGTCCAAATTCTAAGGACTAACACTATTTCTGAAGATTACAACAACAACTTCAGATGAATCAGCTTCTGATTATTTGGAGTAGAAAGTGGGTACACATTCAAATTTTTGAATTGCGTGCAAAGGGGTCACATGATAGCACTCAACGGGATAAAATGCAAAAGGCTGAGCTAAGTGAATTGTGTTTAAAGGAAGGTCTTTTTGTGAAGGAATAAAGTTGCAAACTTGAATGTCTTGTAATGTCTCAAAGACATCATCTAGATGATTTCATCTATGGAAGAATTATTGGAAAGCTTGAAGAAAGCTGTAGAATTACTGATATTGCCAGAGAGTTTGAAATCTCACATAGTGTTGTATCCAGGCTCTAGGCAGCATTTCAAAAATAGAAAGTGTTCCAGACATTTGCTAAGAGGTCACCTTCACTCTGCCACAGAGCATGAAGACAGATTTTTGGTTATAACAGCACAATGTAATCAACATGGAAGATCAGCTTGCAAGTCAGCTCCATTCAAACACAGGTATGCAAATATCTCAACAAACTGTGGCAAGATGTCTGCGACTAGTAGACCTATAAGCCCAAAAGCCTGTATGAGGGTTAGAAAAGTTGGAAAAGTTTGGTAAATTTCCAATAGATGGGGACACAATTTGTTAATTCATACCAGTGTCGGCACTTACCATCTTTTTCATGACCCCTGGCAAAATTTTAGCTATGTGCAACACGTAGTTCTTGTTTGCCAAACATTTAAAATGACCGTGTTCGCATTTTTCATAAAAATGGAGAAAAACGAGTTTTGTGCAGTGATAAAACACTTTTATTTGAAGAAGTGGATGGCCACACAGATCAAAGCCCAGTTAGATACAGTTCATGGGGACTCTGCACCAGCATTAGAGACTATTTATTTTTGGAGAAATGAGCTTAAACGTAGTCATAAGTCCATCGAAGACGAAGCATGCTCTGGACGCCCAACTGAGGTCACTATGAAGGAAATAATTGACAAAATCCATGGTATCGTTATGGAAGATTGCCGAGTAAAAGTGCTTGAGATTGCTGAGATTGTAGACATCTCAGCTAAATGGGTGTATAATATCCTGCTCGAAAAATTACACATGAAAAAGCTGCGTGCATGATGGGTGCTGCACACAGCAAAAACGCATGCAAAAAGACATTTCAACGCAGTGTTTGGCAATGTTTAATTGCAATTCACAGGATTTTTTTGCATTGATTCATGACTCTAGACGAAACTTGGATCCACCACTACACACCTGAGTCCAAGCAGCAGTCAAAACAGTGAACAATGCCTGGTGAAAGGGCACCAAAAAAAGCAAAAACAGTTTTGTCAGCTGGGAAGGTGATGGCTACACATCAGCCATCGCAATGGCAAAATTGCACGAATTGCAGTTCGAATTGGTTTCATATCCACCGTATTTTCCAGTCTTGGCCCTGTGTGACTTCTTGTTTCCAAACTTAAAAATTTGGCTCGGTGGGAAAACATTTTCTTCGAACGATGATGTCATCAAGGCTGTTGATGATTATTTTGCACAATTTGACAAATCCTACTTTTTAGATGAGATGAAAAAATTGGAAACTCGCTGGACCAAATGTGTAGACCTTGATGGAGACTATGTTGAGAAATAAAAGTGATTTTTTCCAAAAAAATGTCTTTAACTTATTTTTTTACCAAACTTTTCAAACAACCCATAAATAAGTTGCATTTAACAATATCCGTGCTGTTAAGAATGCACTTGTAGTCTATGTCCCTTTATCCACAGCTCATCATAGAGCATGTTTTCAGTGGTGTTGTATCCATAAAAATTGGACAAGACACCAATGGGCTAATGTAATATTTACAGATGATAGTCATTTGAGTCTTTCCTCTGATTCTAGGTGACACTTGATCTGGCATGAAAGTGGTATTGCTTATCACTGTGAGAATGTTCTTGAAAGGATAGATATGGTGTTGCTGGGATCATTGTGTAGGGAGTCATTATGCTTAATGAACACACTGAGCTACAAGTGCTGGAAAAAGGGACTATGACTGGTGAAATTATTGCAATGAAGTTCTTAAATTCATTTTTATGGATGATGATGTTACACTACATCGTAATGAGCAGTAGAGATACTTTAGAGACTGAGGATATTAATCGAATCGAGTGCCCAGCACACTCCCCAGATGTCCCCATCCCTTTGGGACACAATAGGGAGATGCATTGCTTCTCGAAATGCCCATCCAAAAAACAAACAAGGCCTTATCCTTGCTCTGAAGGAGGAGTGGGTCAGTTTTCCTCAAGTACCTCTGAATCACTTGGTGCTAAGCATGCTGTGATATTGTAAAAGCTGCATCATGATTCGGGGAGGACATACTAAAATGTCTCTCCACATATTTTTCTGTAAGCACTGTACATTAATTCCTTAACTAGGTCCTTATGAAATCTGTAACTTTTACCAAAGACTTATTACAATTTAATTTGTACAAAATTTATAACACATTTTTTTGTGTATTATAATTTATTATTATTATGGCAATAAATTTAGGGTCCACCTTTGGCTGTAGTCACAAAAATGTTTTCACGTAAAAATGTAGTTCATCCTTAGCTTTTGGACACTAGTGTATAAGTCACTTTGTTAACAAAAATAAATAAATAAATAAAACTGCAATTCAGTAATCATTTTATATTTTAGATTATGATCATTGAATAACATATATTATTAAAGTGTATTATAAGCATATATACTACAAAATGTTCACAAGACTATTTATAGGATGGCATTTTAAGAAACTGACTTTTGAAAACTCCATAATTGTATACAGTCATTAAACATTTACATTAGCATAAATGAAGTATCACACTGAAATTAAATAATAAATATCAGCTGATTTTACCAAAAAGATAAATATTACATAAACATTGCTAATACATTTTACCACTTTTATTGTTCACTTTCAGGAACCTATGGGAGAGGCAGAACCTCAATTTCAAAAGCCATATTTTGTTAAGCCATTAACAGCTAATTTTACCATTAATGAAGGAGAAGGATTAAGACTGGAGTGCCAGGTAGAACCAGCAGCTGACCCACGACTTACTATAGAATGGTTTTTCAATGGAAAGCCTTTGAGCCTAGGTAATCAACTGTCTCAAATATTTGTGTGGATGAAAATGAATAAATATTTATTTTAATATTTAAACATGTTATTTTACTCTTATATTTATTAAAAAATATAAGATTAAAATAACATGTTTATATATTAACAATCATTAAATACTGAATAAAACCTATAGTAAATCAAGATAAGATTTTTACATGTTAAATGTTTGAAATGTGAAAGAAGGAGAGAGAGAGAGAGAGCTAATGAAGTAGATTGTTAAAATATGATCTCCTAGCAAACACATGCTAACCATCACATCGTTGCCAACCTCTCCAATAGCTACAACACAACTCCTGACACACAGAATACTCTATAATTCAAAGTCTCAGGATTATCATCCCACTTCCACTCCTTTGAGATTTGCCCAATGGAATGGAAACAAGGCATATCTTGACATATCTCTTTAGCAAGGCTTTTGCTAAAGAGATATGTCAAGGCTCTCATTCACTTAATGCAATATTATACTGTGTTTACTTAATTCCTCATATATTTCCTGTTGACTACATCACCAGTCTCTCTTATGGCATTCCTTCCTCACTGTAGCTTTGCACAATATCCTGCTTACAAGTATGAAATATTCAATGAATATTCACCATTTCTTCCGCTATCACATCACCCTTTGCCATCTTGCCCTCCTTGCAAAAAATACCACTTGTTCTTTATTTCATTATTATATGTCAACATTGAGACAGATGAACTCATCAGTGCAACACCATTGTTTTCCTTATTTCTGATTCACCTTATGCTGTGACTTCTCTCACCTACTCTTGGCCCCTCATTATTTTAATTGCCACTTATTCCATATGTTTTCCTCATACTCAACTACTGCCTTGCATGCCACTGTCTCCTGTTTATGTTACCCTCACACACACACACACACACACACACATGCGTGTGCATATGCATGTTTTACTGCTGAAATTAATGCAGATCAGTATTAATATATTTAATACTGATCTGAAAGTGGGATGGTCAACAGACACTTGAAGTTCAAAGGATACATTGCAAGCATTGCACTGTACCCTTTGAACTTACACAGAAGTCTTGTTATAAAGAGAATATTAACAAGTTAAAATAAGGAGATGGTTGCATCATTTTAAGAATCTTTGATCAAACCATACCTAGATTACTGTGCACAAATTTGATCACTTGGTTTCCATTTTGATAAGGAAACTATGGAGACTGTACAGAGAGAAAGAGAGAGAGAGAAGTAACTATGGCATTGAGGAAGTGATATCTATCATATCACTTCCTCAATGCTTATTTACTAAGTGCTACAATTCAGATTTCCTCAATCTCTTTCCACAACCACATTTCAATAGAGATTTTTAAGTTGATCAGGAATTCTTACCAGATGAATATAGAGAATTTATACATAGATTTGAGGAAGAAATGAGAGGAGAAATGCTAGCAAAGTAGAGGCCATCCCTGGAAATTATATGAGAACATGGTGAATAAGAGGAGCAAATTTGCATAGAGAATGGTGAGTGATTGGAATGCATTGGCACAATATACTATATATTCCCATCCTCTGCAGCTTGTACACCAACATATTATGTAATCATACACTTTTGCAAAGTCCAAGAATATCACTGTATATGATTCTCTCTTATCTAACACACTCATTGCTCATTACCTTATCATAAAATGCAAGTAAATTGCTAAAACAGGACCTACATTTTACAAATCCATGCTGACCATCATAAAGAATGCTATGTCCATCAGCCAATCCTGTATTCTATTCCTAACCAATCTCTCCAACATCTTGATCACAACCACAGTTATACACAGACTGGTCTATAATTGGAGACTTCTGTCCTTTTAACCATGTTTGTGGACTGATACTACTTACTATTTTGTCTTCTTTCCACTCCTTTAAGAACCTTACCCACTATAAGACTTTCATTAAAAAAAAGGTATAGGGCATAGCCAACTGTGGTGCACATTCCTTGCACCACAGTTGGCTATGCCCTATGCGGTGATATGTCATCCATTTCCACAGCCTTATGAACATATAACCCAACCTACACCTGATACACCTCTGATTCTTTCACTTCTAATTCTCCTAATACTTGCCTCCCTCCGCATAGCATCATTTACACCTGTATGATATATACTGATAAAGTGCTTGTTCAATAATTCCACTATATTTCTTTAGCTGTTATTCTGCTGCCATAACTATTCACCAGTGTCAGCCTGCCATAAAATGGAAAAATTCTCCTTGAGTTAACCTTGGCCTGACCAACCAATCTCCTCTCATACCGCACCTTTTCTTTCTTTACCATGCTCATCACCTTTCTAGCCTGCACTTTATACCCTTCGTGGATCCGATCACCACCAACTGTCTTGTACCTCCTTCATAGCCTTTTCTTTTCCAGCACAGCTTGCTTGATTTCACAGTTCATCCATTTCACTCCTACTCTGTTTAGTTGCTTAACCCTTGATATGCAGTTATACATTGCTTTTATCAGATACTGCCTTGTGAGTTTCCATGCATTGTCAACATCTTTTTTTGCTCAGTTCATCTATTCAATGTACTGATGCTAACTGACTACAGAGCTTCCTATAATCACCTGCTTTATAATTCCACGTATATCCATTTTTGGCAGTAACTTTTTCTTGTTTCATCACTTTCCAAGCAAGCACCTCATGATCACTCTCACCAACTGGCTATTGTTCCTTGAAAAGAGCAACTTAAATTTGGATATCAATAATGAATATTACTAATTAAATTAATAATTAAATTATTTTAGTTATTATATTATCTGCATTACTGTTATCTCTTTTCTTACAATGCTAGATTAATTGCAAGAAAAAAATGAAATAAACAGAAAGCACCTTCTTCTATATAAATAGAACCAAATAATGTTTCTGTTTTTTTTTTTTTTTAACACAGGTTCTCGTTTTATGCTAACTAGTGACTTTGGTCGAGTAATATTAGAAGTTTCTGACCTATGGCCAAGAGACAGTGGTATTTATACTTGCAGAGCATATAACAATGTTGGTGAAGCATTTACTTCAACGACCATCCAGTGCATAGGTATGCTACTATTGTAAAAATATATATAGAAATAATATCTACTAAAAAATATAATATTTTATTAACTCATTAGCTCCTTAGTGCTATTAATGTGGCTGTGTGGTTTTATAATAAAATAAAATAAATGCACTATTTTTTGATAATTATAATTATAAATATTTTATCAGATTCACAGATTACCAATGTGCATAATCATATTTGGAAGAAAATTATACTCCATAAACAAAATATGTAATACTTTCAAGGACGTACTTTATATATAACATAGATGTGTCATATAGCATGCTTTATTTACATTATATTACATGCTTTATAATATTACCATATATTATTTCTTTATTGTATAACACACATTATAATACCATATATTATATAGGAACATGTACAGTTTTGTGCACAATGGAACCTTTGAACTTGATGCATACTCTGCTCAGAAATATCTTGCATAACTCACATTATGTGATAAATGTCATTCAAAACTTGAATGACATTATTATTATTAAAATTTTTAAAAAATGTTAATATATTTTTTAAATTATTAAAATTATTATTTTAATAATTATTATTTTATTATTATTAAATTAAAAAAAATTCCATATGGCAACAAACTGTGCATTGTGTTAATTACTTACCTTAGATGAAGTAAATCACTTAACTATACATCTTTTCTCTCATACATATAAATGTAATTATACATTCCAAAGCCAAGATGTGATTAAAATCAGACAAACAGTTGGCCAGAGGAGTGCTTGCCAGGTGGAATAATAGAGAATGTGGTAATGGCAGTAAAGAAGAGTGAAAATGTAGAAGAGATAATGTAATGGTTGGTATGAATGACCTGCATGAGATTTGAGGTTGATGTTAGGGATAGTGCAGTACAATGTATCCCAGGAAAGACAGCAAACATGTTGCTCTGGTATGGTAATGCAGAGTGAAGAAGAGTAGTTATAACAAATGAGATTATAGTGAGAATGTTTAGGAAGAGAGATTTGGAATATGTGGATGAATGAATTACATTTGAGGACAGAATAGAGCTAGACGCAAGAGATGGATTACATCTGAATGCAGAAGAATGAAGGCACTTGAAGAGACTGTTATTTTCTGGACAAGTGCATCAGGGGAGTGAAACTAGAATTGCAAGGGCGAAATGTAGCAGGGATGGTCTCATGTGGTATGGTGACCGGAGAAATGAGACGGATGCACACTATATTGCAGAGCTAAATGGAGTATGAAGAAAATAATAATGACTATAAGAATACTGAAAATGCACTGGTTTTTCTGTATGCAAATGCTAAGAGCATTAGGAATAAAGAGAATAAGTTTGTGGCGTTGATTGATTCAGTCTCTCCAAAGATTGCTGTATCAATAAATTGGTTAACTGAGGAGGATGTTCTAACAGGGATAGAAATCAAATGGTGTATAAAATATTTTTCAGGGAGAAGATAAACATGGTGGTTGTGGAGTGTTACTCATGATAAGAGATGAATTGTGTTCTATCAGGATGGAGAATCTTATTGGAAATAACACTAATGCCTTTGAGAGTATTTGGTGTGAGATAGGTGTTTATAAGACAAGATATTTAGTGGGATGTTGCCACAGGCCAAAGATGGTGATGAGCAGGAAATTTTTAGGCAACTTAGTTTGGCAAGTGCAAAACAATTGATCATTATGGGGGATTTCAACTATAGCGATATAAAGTAGATAGAGGAGACAGCATGCAGTAATAAGAGAACTGAATTTTTCGATTTCTTGAGGGACATCTGTTTTAGGCAGCAGGTGGTGGAGGGAACACAAGGATCAAGAGTTTTTAGATTTGGTCCTAACATCAGAGGATCTGATTGTGACCGAGTCATGTAGTCCTGACTTGGAGGATGAATAAGCACATGGAGGTATCAAAACAGAAGGAAGTTATAGGGAATTATACGGCAGCAACTGTCATAAATTTAGAAACCAGCTTGTTGCAGTACAATGAATTAAAGAACTCGAAGGAAGACGAGTCATTAATGTACATGGGAGATACTTAAGAAAAAAATTGTTGATAGGAATGACAGATTGTATCCTCAAATGAAGAAGATAAAGCAGTTTGGGGTCAAATGGATCACAAAAGGAATAAAAGGATAATTGCAGAAGAAAAAGAGATTAAGGAAGGCATATAGAGTTGCCAAACAGTTGCATGCATGAAAAATGTTAGGCTCAGGCTAGGAAAGTGGATTGTAAGGAGAGAAAAATTAGAATATGAGACGAGACTGGCACTGCAATCCAAGGAGAATCCTAAGGAGTTTTTTCATTAAGTGGCAAGTAGGAAGGAAAATGATAGTGGAAGGATTATCTTGCTGGATGGAGATGGAAATCAGATGACCAAAGCAAATGACATAGTTGAGCTATTTAACGATCACTTCATTAGTGTTCCATCCCAATATTACATGCTTTATTCCTAGAAGTATAATGAATGGTGGAGTATTAGAAATGAATGAAGAGGATGTATTCTGAATACTGGGTACCCTAATGTCAATAAGGCAGGGGGAACTAGATGAAAATTTTCATTACATGTTTTAGAGGAATGTGCTGTAGAACTGACTATTCTATTAACTTGGCTGTTTAATGAAAATCTTGCAATGGGACAGGTTCCTGGAGAGTGGAAGGAAGATAAAATAGTACCCTTATGCAATGGTGGTGATAGAATGGAGGCATCAAGCTATAGATCTGTTTGTATTTCATTGCCTGACTTAGTTGTGAGCTCTTCGTCTGTAAATGAATTCAAGAAGAGATATGACAGATATTGTTTTGCTAGTTTGGGTCTCCCGCGATGAGTCTACTGACTCCATGGAGATACCCGTAATAATAATAATAATAATAATATTTCTTTAATTTCTTTGTATTTCATAGTGGTGGTAGGATGGAGGCATCAAACTATAAGCCTGTTTGTATTTCTTTTGTAGTTCTTAAGATTTTGTGGAAATTGGTAAGAAATTGTATACAGAATTGGGAAAATGAGGATAATGTTCTTTATGCAGCTCAGTATTGATTTTTTAAAAGGTGCTTTTCTTTTGGTAATCTGGTTATCTTTTACAATAGAGTAACATGAGCAGTGGATGAGGGTAAGACAATACACTATCATTTTTTTTGGATTTTTCCAAGGCATTTGACAGGGTGTCACATGACAAGTTGATTTTTACGTTTCATAATGTGGGTTTGGATATATCAGGTTAGTGGATTGGATTGGATTGGCGATTGGCTCTCTGATGGATATCAGAGAACAGGGTTCAGTCCTGGGACCATTGCTGTTCAATCTTTATGTCAATGATGTTGTCACAGGACTACAGGGAGATGTTCAGTTATTTGAAGATAATGTGAAGCTTGGAAGGGTTATTAGTAATAGTGTTTTGGCTCTTCAAGAAGATTTGAATAAGATGAAAAGGGTGCACAAATATAATAAAAGGGGGATGTCATTTTAATGCAATTAAATGTGAGGTTTTAAAATTTGGGATCCACAGATGGGATGCTTCATACTCACTTGGTGGTGGCGTTATACTGGAAGAAATGGGGGAGCAAGGGATCTTGGAGTAATTGTGGATATAGAGATATGAAGTTCCAAAGACATATTGCAAAAATTTCATACAATTGCAGCAATGTTGAAGAAAACATTGACCACGAGAGATAAAAATGTGATGGTCCCATATTATAAAGCTTTAATCAGACCATATCTGGATTTCTTTGCTCAGATCTGGTCACTGGGATTTGACCAGTGGAAAGGGTGCAGAGGCAGATAATAAAAAATGATATCAGAACTGTACAAAGTTAATTATGAGGATTGACTGAGGGCATGCAGACTGCAGAATTTGGCAGATGGAAGGCAAAGTGGGGGAGGGGATGATATGATCAAGTCATTTATGCTGTTGAAGGATTATTATTGTATTAACACTAACGAGATTGTCCATATGGTAGAATGAGAGAAAGGAGCAAGGACAAGGGGGCCATTCCTGGAAGATACAAAGGAAATAGTGAGTTAAAGAATATGGGTATGGTGAATGATATCACCATACAAGGATTCTGTTATGAAATATATATATATATATATTTCACAACAGAAGAACTGATAATAAGTGAGATGACATCTCTCCCACCAGTTGGAGAGAGTGACCATGTGGTTTTGACTTGGAAGATGAATAGACATGCAGGAGTATCAAAGAGAAAGGAATGTATGTGGAATTAAGGCAGGTAATTATATTAGTCTTAGTTATCAACTTGGGGCAGTTCCATGGGGGAAGGAATTGGAACGGCGAGATATCATTAGTGATATTGTGAAGGAATATTTATTAGCACAATAGTAAGCTGTATACCATGGGTGAAGAAGAGGACACAATTTGGTGTAAAGTGGATGACAAACAATATCAAACAGGAACTACAGATGAAAAAGAGATATAAGGAGAGAGGTGGAGGGCAGATACACGAAGAATATAAGACTCAGGCCAGGAGAGTGACCAGTATGGTGAGGAAGGCAAAACTGCAATATGAGAAGAGATTGGGAATTTTTTAGCTATGTGGCCAGCAGGAGGAGAAATGATTGTGGAAGAATGACATTGCAGGATAAAAATGGGAATAGAGTGACTGATGCAGAGGACATAGTGGAGTTTTGTTCAATGAGCACTTTATTGGAGTATTTCATCCTGGAGAAGAAGGTTTTAATACTAGAGGGATAGGGCAGGTTCAGGTTTTAGAGGTGCAAGAGAAGAGTTTGTTCCAAATACTGAGTACTCTGGATACCAGTAAAACTGTGGGACTGGATGGTATTTTACAACGGGTTTTGAGAGAATGTGCTAAAGAACTGACAACTCCGTTGACCTGGCTCTTCAATAAAAGTCTGGCTGTGGGAAAGGTACCCAAGAAATGGAAGGAAGGTAAGATAGTGCCACTGCACAAGGGTGGTAGCAGACTGGAAGTGTCTAATTATAGGCCAGTTTGTGTGTTATCAGTAGTTGTTAAGGTCTTGGAGAAATTAGTGAGGGACTATATACAGCGTTGGACAGATGAGGGTAATGTTATTTGAATCAACATGGATTTGTTAAGGGGCGCTCTTGCTTTAGTAATGTGATTGCCTTTTATAATAAAGTGACAAGAGCAGTTGATGAGGGAAAGGCATACTGCATTTTTTTAGATTTTGCAAAGGCGTTTGACAGGGTGCCAATGATAAGCTGATATTTATGTTGCAGCACATGGGTTTTGATGTCGGGTTAATCAACTGGATTCAGGATTGGCTGTCTGATATCAGAGAGTTGTGTATCAGAGGTAGTATCAGAGAGTTGTGTATGGTGGGGCAATATCAATTAGAAAGAAGGTTGCAAGTGGTGTTCCACAGGGCTCAGTACTGGGACCTGTATATCAATGATATTGTCAGTAGATTGCAAGGGGACATTCAGTTCTTTTCAGATGATGTGAAGCTTCGAAGGGTCATCAGTAATAGTGCAGATGTGGCAGCCCTGCAAGAGGATTTGAATAAACTAGACAGATGGGCAAATGAATGGTGTGTCGGTTGAATGCAGCAAAATGTAAAGTCTTGAAGTTTGGGAACCATCAATGGGAGGATGGTTCGGAGGAAGTAGGGGAGACAAGAGATCTGAAGGTGATGATTGATAGAAAACTGAAATTCAGGGAGCATATTGCAAAGGTGGTGAGGATAACTCAGAGGATTGCTGCAATACTGAGAAGGACACTGACCTGCAGAGATAAAAAAAGTTATCATTCCATTGCATAAGACCCTGATCAGACCACACTTAGACTTTTGTTCTCAGGTTTGGTCCCCAGAATTTGAAGGGGATAAATTAACTGTGGAAAGAGTGCAGAGGCAGATAACAAAGATGGTTTCAGAACTGCAGAATGTTATGAGGATCGACTGAGGGAATGTGGACTGCAGAGTTTGGTAGACAGAAGAAGGAGAGGTGATATGATCGAGACTTTTAAACTGTTGAGAGGCAATTACGGGGGTTGACATTGGGGAGTTCTTTCACTTGTTCGAACAGTGGGAAGGGGTGATAACAAGGGGCCATCCCTGGAAGTTACGAAAGGAGGCTGTGAGCAACAGAGTGAGGAGCGGTTTCTTTGCATGGAGGGTGGTTGAACCATGGAATGCATTGCCTGAGAGAGAGTGGTAAGAGCAGGAACAGTCAATGGGTTCAAGGAGTGATATGATAAACTTTGTGTTTCCTAAAAACAACCTCCCACGATGAGTCTTTTGACTCCATGGAGGCCTGGATAATAATAATAATAATAATAATAATAATAATAATATATATATATTTTTTTGATGATTGTTTACAATAATTTCTTACTTGTTGATTACATCATTCATAGGTTATTCATATGTTATAAAGTATTAAATATTTATCTCTATATATATTCAGCTGTGTTAATAATAAGAGAACATTTTGTTTATTATAAGTTTTTTATTAGAACATTTATGTTTGTTCTTTCAGGAAAAGGCTTTATATATGAAGGTACTCTCCATCCTGAAGGTGAAAGAGGCCTAGAAAGCATTCAGGAATTGGAAGAATCCCTTATTCGTCCAGAAGGAATAATGCCTGAGGAAGAAGGCCATCCTCCAGTATTTACATCTCAGTTCCAGAATCTTACTAACCTTAATGAAGGAGATATTGCTCACTTTGAAGCAACACTTACTCCTGCTGGAGATCAGACTATGGTGGTAGAATGGTTCTTCAAAGGAAAACCACTTAAAGCAGGTAGGTAGTAATGCTGGATATTGCTGAAAGTAACTGATTAATCCTTATCACTGAGCAGGTTTTTCCAAAATGTCAAGGACTAGTTGAAGAGGGGGGGGTGCCTTTCAGGTCACACACTAGCTGTGTAGCTATCATATCTTTGAAAACATTCACCAAAGATGCACTCATAACATACATGGCAGTCCATTCCATACACTCACTATATAGCATGAGAACTTGAACCTCATATGCTTCCTAACACCCAATGCACACAGTTTCCCAGAGGTGATCCTGAGTTCTCTCATCATTTGCTATATTGCAAGATCCCCTCTTATTCTTTGTATATCTATAGCAAGTTTCTTCAGTTGGTTACAAAGTGTATTATACTTGACCAAATTATATTTTTGTTGTAATCCTTACCCAAGCATAAGCAAAGTTTGCATGTGGAGGAGTTTCTTCTCACAACTAGTTTACTTATATAAGAGACTGTTGACTTCACATCAACTGCCAGTATCCCATAATGTAAAAACATTATATGAAGGGTCATCATCCAGACTGGTTTTGACCTCTTGTTAAAGTGTGGATAGGTCATCAATAACTCTAAATAATCTATAATTCATTTTAGAAAATTATGGACTCTACAACCATGTTAGAAATAATTATTTTAATTTCCTGACGTTTCGATCTTCATATTAGGGTCATCATCTGGGGTATACAATACACACACACACACACACATACACATATATATATATATACAGATACAAGCTATATTGCATTTCACACAGTATGCTAAAGAGACAAGATTTGATCAACTGTTATTCTACTGCCCTGACCTCTAATGAAAAATAAAATAAAATTAAAATAAATAAATGAAATAAAACTAAATAACTACATCCAAGTTATATTCTATTTAAGACAACATCATAGAATTTTTTTTTCCTATAGATAGTTTTATTACAGAAAAAATGATATCCTAATTTAACATTGAACTTGCGGTTTGCATTTGAAGCTCATAATTGCCAAAAGCATTTCAGTAACCAATATTGATTTTTTCCTTGCAATTGTTTGTTCACTGAGGTTGTTGCGATGAAATGTTATGTTGGTCATGAATCCTAAGATTTTCCTTTCATAAAATTGACAGTTGAAACAACTATCATCATTACGAAATTGAAGTACTTTATTGCATAAAACTTCTTGATGTATCAAATGTATCAGTGATAATGTTTAACACGTTTGCTGCCACGCTCCTCAGGCATAGTTTGTTATCGCACACTAAGCACTTTCACTTCTTCAAAGTCAGTACGAGAGTAATCTCGTGGCCGTCAGTAATCGACATATGAGTATATTCGTAGTTGGTCTGTGAGGCTCATATACTAACTACGAGTATACACATGTTCGCTGCTATGCTCCGCATGCCAAACAATTTCACTTCTTCAAAGGTTAGTACGAGTAATCTCGTTGGTGGCGGTGATCAACATACGAGTATATTTGTAGTTGGCTTGTGAGGCTCATATACCAACTACGAGTATACTCGTAGTTGGCAGCGAACATGTTAATATCTGTTTGTTGACAGAATCTGGTTTTAAGTAATGTAATTGCACCATTATATTTTCCTATCATACATGGTTCACCATTGCTACAAGCACCAATGAATTTGTCACTTGGAAGGTTAAGATTCTTCAAAACTGCAGTTATTTCTTTACAAATATTTTCTCTGATAGTATGGCCATGTAATGATTGTGTATCTACAAGTTCTTCAGTGATATTAAAATCTTTATTTACTCCACCTACATAAACTAATATTTGTGCAGTATCTTTAGCATTACAACTCTCATCTACTACAATGGAATAACTAGGAATTCTGTACATTTCATTTTAAGAGCTTCTGGTTAAATTTTCAGATATATCACCTATTGTACGTTGCATGGTCATTCTCGATAAACTAACTTATTGAAAAAAAGATATTCTCTGGACATATTTCTTCACAGAACAAACAAACCAATCAAATTTTATTATTTGTTTAGTTCACGTGCTATAGTTGATTTCTGTTAAAATGCAGGGAATGTAAACAAATTCTCTTCCTTAATAAAAATATTTATTCATATCAACAATAACAATAATATGAATCTACTGATTTTTTAAATCTTTTAGTATTATATAAATATTTTTTCTTCTGTTTATTCAATTTACATTGCAGGCCATATGTTGCATATTCTTGGGTTATATGATCATCATAACATCATAACACTAATTATGGGTATAGACCATATTGGTCTGTTCTGGTCTCATTATCCATCCAATATCCTTTTTTGAAGTCTACCCTTCAAAATTCTTTTGAAGGGTAGACTTCAAATCTCTTTCCAATTGGCTCATATTTTAGTATTTGTTTAGGATGTCGGGTTATATGATGCAATGACTTAACTACCTTAGCAATGTGATCCCCAAAGTTTAACTATCTATCATAACTCCCAGCTGATGATAGATAACCTTTCTACCAGCCAATGTAGATGAAATAGTGACACCAAATTGCACTTCTTATCCATGTTATTCAATGGGTTTTTTAGAGCTTCGTATCCAGATTTATCTCAACGTCTATAGACGTAGTGGCCAGTTGGGGGGTTAAATCTCCAGTATTCTCCTACTGTTAGAATCATCATCTCCAAACATTACTCTGTTGTAGTATATCATTAACATAATACTCTGCCTGCCATATCCTTGAGCTTAGTAACATTGAACTGATATTCATTATCATTTGCCTGCAGAACTAATTTCTTCAGATCATCTTACAATGATTCTGCATGAATGTCCCTTCCTGTCTTTACATCATTCACAAATAATTGTATATTACTATTTAGACTAATTCCAGTATCATTAATATACAAGTTAAATTACAATCACCCAAGTAACCTTGGGTGATTGTAATTCACTAGTCATCCTCCTTCACTAGTCACTTCACTAGTCATCCTCCTTCTCTTAGGCTCAATGCCTCCATGGCTCGTTTTTTTGATATCCATCATTTAGCCACTCTTTTATCAGACACCTATTTTGTATACTCATCCTTTCAGGTTTATATAATGACCCTCAGTGTAGAATCCTCTCAGATGTTTCCAAAAGATCAAGAATCTTCACCAAGCAATTGTCTGTTTATTTGTTCAATTCATGTACTAGCTCTCATCTAATTTATTCAGATTATATCTTATGCGGTATTATATTATTCAGTATGTATATTTCTGTGTAGTCTCCATTGACATTATGTTTTAAATTCATGATATGAAATTTTAATGTGAATGAGGATCAATCATACTGAAATGTTTCAAATAAAGCAATGTGGTATGTGGCCATATTTAAATTGTATTTTACCAGTATCATCAAATTTTCTTGTTTAGGTTTATTATTGTAGTAATTACTATGTTTATTATTATTATTATTATTAACATTTGACTCCACAGAATAAAAGCTCTCATCAAAGGAGGTCCACACTGTCACTGTCATCCAAAGAGGTCATCTAACCATGTCTTAAACCAATTCACAATTTATGCACTCAACACACTTTCAGGCAATGTATCCCGCACACCGTATAAGGAGGGTGTGAGCTATCAAGTGAGGAAAAGGTTGGAATGACCTGTTGTTCTATCCTTGTCTCCTACTCTAAGAAAAATCTCCACATTAATCTAGTAACATCCCTCACAACTTATACATCTCAGTCATATCCCATTTCTTTCTTCTATTCACAAGGCTCTTTCTATAGACCTGAAACCAACTTTGAGAACCTTCTCTGGATTCTCTCTAACATATCTTCATCCTCTTGAAAATGAGGGAACTAAATCTGATCACAGTAGTCCATATGTGGCATGATTAAGGCCTTATACAAGAGAACTCTTTGCTTCCCCATATCAATATCCTCCTCATCGTTACCATAATCTGATATTATGTGCTTACAATTTTAGCAATGTGGCCCCTAAACTGCCACTCCCAGATCTCATCTCTTCCACTTCCTTTAAAATCTCTCCATTAATTGTATACATTGCATCCCAACCTTGCCTACCGAATTTCAAGACCCTGCATTTTACAACATTAAACTGATGATCTAATGAGATCCTCCTGCAAGGTTATAACATCTGCTCTGCTCCTCATAATTCTTCCCAAAATTGGCAAAACAACTGCACATATCTAGTTAAGCCTGTCCCAATATCATTAACATACAAGTTAAGCAATAATTGCTGCAAGACAGACCCTTGCAATATTCTGCTAGTTACTTTTGTCTTTTGAGAACCTTCTCAAAGAAGGTTCTCAAAATATAATGTGCTATATAATGTGCTGATACCTATCCAACTCACTAGTCTCTTATCCACTTCCATCTGTTTTAGTTTAGTAACCAGCTTGCCAAGGGACTTTGAAAAATCCAAGTATTCCAGTGTATATGTCTCTCCCTTATCCAGTGAATTCATCACCTTGTTCAAGTACATAAGCAGATTGCTAAAACATGGTCTCCCACTATCTCATTCATCATAAAGAATCTTGCTATTATCAACCCAATTCTAAATTCTACTCCTCACAAACCTCTCTAACACTTAACAACAACTCCAAACACAAAGATTGACCTATAATTTGTATACTTAGCCTTATTCTCTGTTTCTTAAATGGAACAATTATTCCCACTTTTCCACTCAGGGACTTGCCCTGTTTCAATACTCACATTAAACAGGTGTGCATTAATCCCCTAGAGCATTCCTTCTAACCAGACAGTGTTATATTATCAAGTTTTCTTAATTCCTCTTATTTTTCTGATCACTCACCATCAGTCCCTCCTCTACCATATTCTCTATATTCTAGCTTCTTATGATGTTGACTTCATAAGGATGAAATACCTCAATAAACTGCTCATTGAATATTTCAGCTATATCCTCTGCATCAGTTACCAGTCTATCATTGTTATTAACTAGCATCATTCTTTCTTCTGCTTGCCACATATTGAAAGAACTCATTAGGATTTTTCTTGGCTTGAATGGCTAATTTCTGCTTATACTACACTTTTGCTGTCTTTACCATTGATTTGCAACTGATTATTACCAACATTCATTTTGTGTTGCCTCCACAATGTCTAGCTTTCATGCTTAATGCCTTCATTCATCCCTTTTACTCCCTTCTTGATGAAAATGAGAGAAAGAGTGTGAATAATTGCACTCACATGAGATGATTTTGGTGACTCACAGATGAGTTACCAAGATTCAGAGCATAAGACCAGCCTGTAATTTTGGAGTTGTGATTAAGGTACTAGAGAGGTGTATAAATGCAGAGATCCAGAATGGTGTTGATAACAGCATGATTTTCTGTGAGGATCAGCATAAGTTACTTAAGGAAAGATCATATTTTAGAAGTCTAATTAATATTACAACAGCAGTGATAGATGCATCAAACAAGGGATATACATATTCACAGCATTCTTACATTTTTCAAAGACACTTTGATAGATTGCCTCATGACAAGTTGATAATACATAGATACTAGCTAGTCATTCTGAGGGAGGGGTATCCAGGAAGAGGAATAACACTAATCGTATAATACAGAGTTTTAAAGGGATACTATTGTGTAATTTATATGTAAATGATATTGGGAGAGATTTAAATGGGGATTTGTTTTCATATAATGCAAAGTTCAGAAGAGCTAAGAGGAATAAAGTTAATTTTGTGGCTCTACAACAGAATTTGAATAAACTGGCCTTTATGGCATGGAAGAGGTCTCATTATTTAGTATTTGTGGCATTTGGAAGGAGATATAACAGCAGAACTAAATGCTAATATCATCACAACAGAGCCAAACCTTGTATGAAAGCTGTAATATGTGTATTTTGCTTAGAGTTTATTTTCAGAGAGAGAGAGAGAGAGAGAGAGATAAGTAAGTAAGTAACAATATCCTTATTCGTATTTTATTTGAATTTAGTATATGCTATGCTATGCATATAGTTGTTGCTAGAGATATACCTAAAGAGATTGAATAAGAGACCATGATGATGGAGACAAACACCTGAGATTACATTATTCTAGCTGGGAAGATGAAGGATAGCACTGTGCTATCCTTCCCAGTGATGATGAGGAGAAAAAATGGATACTGACATGTAGAAATAAAGAGGCTATGATTTCATTGTAAAAAAAAAAAAAAAAAAGCCTTGGTGTGCCATTTATGGACTACTGTGTGCACATTTTATCACCTGATTTATGAATGCCAGATTGACAGAATATCAATTATAGAACCCAATAGATAAGACATATAAGTAATGGATAAGACATAAGTTGATAAATAATTTTTACCACATTAATGCAGAAGACATTTTTTGATAGAATATAGGAAGATGGGTGGAATATGAGACTATCTTGGGTGTTTTATAAGGAGAATGGAAGCAGAGAGAGAGAGAGAGAGGCTGCCTGAGAGTGCAAAAATAGTGAATGAGAATGAGGCACAATTTGATAAGTATTGTATGCAACAGTGAAAACTACCTGTGTTGAATCTCTGATTCCATAAAGGTCTGATAACAATTTCTTTCGCATTGCTAATGATATTTTATGGCACTAAATTTAAATTTAATAAAAAATGCAATAGACTATAAATTAGATAACAGAACATAAAATAATGACTAATGCATAATAGTTATGCATTTGCTTACTGATTTAACTGATATTTTTCTTTGTAGAATATCGCATCCGAACTGTGCATGCTTTTGGAATGGTTGTCTTAGAAATTCTTGGTGTTTATCCTGAGGATTCAGGAGAATATACCTGTCGTGCAACAAATAAGTGGGGAAGAGCAGAAATTACTGTGACATTAGAATGTGTTGATCGTAGTCGAGGACAAAAGCCTCACTTTACAACTCAACTACAAAGCCTTGTAGGTCTAAAAGAAGGAAACAGTGCTCACTTTGAATGCCATCTAATTCCTGTAGGTGATCCAACTATGAAGGTGGAGTGGTTTCATAATGGAAAGCCTATGAGAGATAGTAAGTTTCAAATCATTTTTGAAAATTCCATTTTTTCATTTTGCTTGGCTTTATTATTGAGTCTATTTATATAGGCACTTAATTATACTCATTTTATGCTCTCTGATGATCCTTGTAACAAAGAATGAAATATTACATGCAATAACTGTTTTTTTTAATGTGTTATGTATTAAACTGTTATTCATCCTTAATAAATAACATACAACCTCTAAAACCATTTAAAAGTCCTTTCTTCAGAAGAGCTCTTTTTTTTTTTTAGATTAGCTTAAATATAGTATATATTTGATTGTCAAATTATATTTAATGAAAAACATTATGAATATGTTGGATTTGACTACTGTCATCTTATTGTAAAGCCATTTTTGACTTAATTTTTTTTCCATAAAAATGAAAATTGTGCAGTGGATTTTTTTTTTGTTACTCTCCAGTGAGGTCTAAAAAAACTTACTTTTAGTTTTTCTCCACTGAGGTTTTCTGTTGTTAATTAATCTTCAATGTTTGTTTTCTATTTTAAACTGTTATTTTTGATTAATTTTCAACTATTATTGTTATATGTCCTCTGAAATATGTCCTCAGGCAAAACTATGCAATTTTAAATAATTTTATGTTAAATCAAAAATTATATTCGCATTGTTTTGTCACCCACAGTTTGCATAAGAAAATGTCTTGTTTGGTAGTAAAACTGCATTACTTTGAGCCCGTTCAAGGTCAGCATCAAGGACATGCAAGTGCCCACAAGGGTTATGTCATCACATTGTGTGACGTGTATATGCCACTAGCATAGTCCACTGAAAGTTATATGCTATGATTGCACTACCATGAAGAGTGAAAGCAGATTGATATACAGCTACTCCTGCCATAACTGGTTTTATGCCAATGTGATTTAATATTTCTTTCTCTTAATTGGTATTATTACATTTAAAGTGACTTTGTGGAGTGCATTTTAGTCTAGTTACTCATTTGTTTTCACAGAAAAGCTGTCTGTGATGGTTCCTATATATGGGAACATACCACTCCTATTTATTCCTTTTTTTTTTTTTTTGTCCATTGTTCATCTAGGGAGCAGTTCTCTACCATGTTTTAATTATAACTATTTGGTGAGAAAAAAAAAACTTATGATGTTTGAGTTCTTGGCTCATCCTATCTTGTGCAAGATAGGATGCCACAGGTGTGTTTACCTGGAGGGATGATAGAAAATGTGGCTATGGCAATTAAGAGGGGTGAAAGGATGGATGAAATGATTGTGATGGTGGGCACGAATGACTTGAGAGGTAGTGTAAATCGGATGGCGAGAGATCTGAGATTCTTGCTTGAAGTTGTGCAAAAGAAAACACAGAGAGGGAAGATTGTGTGTGTGTTGCCCAGGTATGATAGTGACGAGTTGAGCAGAAGAGCAGCAATACTGAATCGCATAATAGCCAGAATATGTGAGAAGAGAGGATTGGAATACGTGGATGCTTGGAGGGCGTTTGAGGACAGATGGGAACTGTATGCTAGTGATTGCTTGTATTTGAATGAGGAGCGAAGGGGCACTCTTGCTTTAGTAATATGATTGCCTTTTATAATAAAGTGACAAGAGCAGTTGATGAGGGAAAGGCATATACTGCCATTCTTTTGGATTTTACAAAGGTGTTTGACAGGGTGCCACATGATAAGCTGATATTTAAGTTGCAGCACATGGATTTTGATGTCGGGTTAGTCAACTGGATTCAAGATTGGCTGACTGATAGGTATCAGAGAGTTGTGTATGGTGGGGCAATATCAAGGAAGCAGAAGGTTACAAGTGGGGTTCCACAGGGCTCAGTACTGGGACCTGTATTGTTCAACCTTTATATCAATGATATTGTCAATGGATTGCAAGGGGACATTCAGTTGTTTGCAGATGATGTGAAGCTGGGAAGGGTTATCAGTAATAGTGCAGATGTGGCAGCCCTGCAAGAGGATGAATAAACTAGACAGATGGGCAAATGAATGGGGGTTGTCGGTTCAATGCAGCAAAATGTAAAGTCTTGAGGTTTGGGATCCATCGATGGGAGGATGCATACATGATTAGAGGAGCTGTACTGGAGGAGGTAGGGGGAGACAAGAAATCTGGGGGTGATGATTGATAGAAAACTGAAATTCAGGGAGCATATTGCAAAGGTGGTGAGGATAACTCAGAGGATTGCTGCAATACTGGGAAGGATGCTGACCTGTAGAGATAAAAGAGTTATCATTCCATTGTATAAGACCCTGATCAGACCACACTTGGACTATACTATTGTTCTCAGATTTGGTCCCCAGGATTTGAAGGGGATAAATTGACTGTGGAAAGGATACAGAGGCAGATAACAAAGATGGTTTCAGGACTGTACAATATGAGTTATGAGGATCGACTGAGGGAATGTGGACTGCAGAGTTTGGTGGATAGAAGAAGGAGAGGTGACATGATCGAGACTTTTAAACTGTTGAGAGGCAGTTACAGGGTAGACATCGGAGAGTTCTTTCACTTGGTGGAATGGTGGGAAGGAGCGATGACAAGCAGCCATCCCTGGAAGTTACGAAAGGAGGCTGTGCGCAAGAGGGTGAGGAGTGGTTTCTTTGCATGGAGGGTGCTTGAACCTTGGAATGCATTGCCTGAAAGAGAGTGGTTGGAGTGGGAATGGTCAATGGGTTTGAGGAGTGATGTGATAAACTTTGTGTTTCCTAAAAATGACCTCCCACGATGAGTCTTTTGACTCCATGGAGGCTTGGATAATAATAATAATAAAATGATAGAGAATAAAGAACATCCTAAAAGAAAGGGGATATTAAATCCCACATAGTTTTAAAACCGAATAAGAAACTCAAAGATCGGAATCAGAGAGTTTCTTGCCGAATATAGTAAACTATAAAGTATCGGCGACACTAGCGTTAGCCAATGCAAGTGATCCTAGTACATAGTACAATACCGGGGCAACTCGTTGCAAAGGTGGGGGAAAGTTCAGATTAATTAGTTAACTAAAGTTACTTAATTTAAGTAATGTTTTCATTGCCGAAATGAAGCTTATTAACTCTTTATACTTAAGTAACTTAATAGTTGCACCTGTTTGGAAAACTCATTCGCAGAGTACATAAGTTCTTTTCGCTATACACTTTGGTATTAGGTCTAGCTACTCACTGATGAAGCCTCAAAAAAGGCTGAAACCGGTCTGGGTAGTGACCTCCCTCCATAATGTAATAACAGCATACATTTCCTAGGAAATGCGTTTTTACATTATGGAAAATACCTAAGAATAGCGATCTGAACTTTCCCCCACCTTTGCAACGAGTTGCCCCGGTATTGTACTACGTACTAGGATCACTTGCATTGGCTAACGCTAGTGTCGCCGATACTTTATAGTTTACTATATTCGGCAAGAAACTCTCTGATTCCGATCTTTGAGTTTCTTATTCGGTTTTAAAACTATGTGGGATTTAATATCCCCTTAATTTAAGTAATCCTAAAAGAAGATGTTCTTTACCATATAAAAGCCACCTAGATAAGCATACAGGCAAAAAATAAATAAATCAGGAATATAGCAGAGCAGTATCTCTCCTTTACATATAATATCTTTATCACAGACATGATCTCAAAGATATTATATCAATAAGAAATAAAGTATCTGCTTTCTCTCCAGTAAATAAGAGTTCAGTTTTCTTTTACCCTCTAAAATCTCCCTATTTATTATCCCTATTTATCAAAAAACCTGGAGTATACAAGATCACTTGTTCATGTGGAATTTGCAGATCAAGGACATGAAAAAAAAAAAACAACATAATTATTGGCAGAACATAAACAGAATTAAATTATCTGTACTATGGTAATATACAGAAGTGGCTTGTATCAATTACAATTTCTTCATCTGAGCATTCAAAGAATGCAAGTGAGAAATGTTTAAAAAAAACCTGAATCAGCAAAACAAGACTAAAGATATGATCCTACATCAGGTTTCGTTTGCCACTTGGCTCTGTTTTATTCTTCACAGCAATTTGTGCTGCTGGACTGCAAAGTGAGTGATGATGAAGCCTGAACTGTTCAGTCAGGAATTAATCCATTTCATGCCATTGTTGTTGGAAGAGGTAAGGGTTATTCTCACTGTGATAATATTCATGGAGAAGATGGCATCTTATTTTCGGTTTGAAGACTGATCAGCTGTCCCTCTGCAAAGGTATCCTGTTGACTTCTTTCTCTAGTCAGAGGTTAAAAATTGTGAATTGCTGCTTTTAGTGTGATAAAGAGATAATTACAGACTGAATGAGTTCTTGAATGTGCATGGATGAGTTTGAGGTTGTTCTGAATATAAACAGCTGCAGTCTCCTGATATGAACAGATCACTTTGTTATTAACAAGACAAGTGGATGTGCTTAACACTTCTAGTTCAATCTGAGAGGAATGAAATTCTCTATTAGGTTTGGATGAAATCTAGAGTGTGATAGGAATGAAGGAGGGCATTACTACATTCTCTACTGTATCTCAGTGTCTGGTTTAATAGCTCTACTCTTGTAAGCAAATCCCAGTAAAGGAGTATTTGCTAGGATGTAGAAAGATTCTCTGATGTCTCGGTGTCTGGTTATTGACCCAAGAGTCACAGCAAGAAACTGCTTGCTGTGACTCTTGAGTTAATGTTGATCATCTTGATTCATATCAGAAGTGTTGAGTGTAAAAAAAAAAAAAAAAAATTTTTAATTTAAAAAAAAGTATTTCTAGATTTCAAAGAATATATAGACACTGTGTTTTCTGCTGGTTGATAAATACCTACTTCAGACATGGCCTCAGGCATGGCCACCTGAAAGACAGATTTAATAATGGCTATCTCTTCAGATTGGTTGCTAGGATTATGGGAAATGCCATGTGAGGATTAGTAAAAGGATGCTTCCACCACTACAAGACTCTTGCACTCCACTGGAAAAGAAGAGATGATTATCTGTGGTAGGACTTCTTTTCATAGTATTGTATTGTATTGTATTGTAGAAAAAAGCTTCATAATACTATGATAAGAAACACTACTGTAATAATAATAATACTGTGATAGATTTTTTTTTGTTTTTATTCAACTTTGTAAACTGTGCATTTGGATGAAGGGAAACAAAAAACTTTGCATCATACAAAATATATATTACAAGAAAACACAGATTTTTAAAACATAAAATAGAACAGAGGAAATTCAGGATAATAATGAAAGAAATGATAGTCTTTCTCATAAGTTAGGAAATATTACACTTCAAGATAACGTTCAACTACATGGGGCCCACTATCTTTTCCAATCCAGATATGGGTACTATCAGTTGGATTCCACTCTTTGTTAAGTTTTGCTAGAGTTCTCTTTCCTTGTGATAGTGATATTCAATGTGGGGGGAGGGAGCTGCTTTATAGTTTTCAGTGTAAGTCCACATGAGGTTCTCCATCTCAGTGATTGATAAATGTTGGCTATTTCTTGTATGTTTAAGTTATAAGGTGCAGATGGCCTTGGTGATTACAAAGAGGGAGTTACATATTCTCTATCTCTTCTGTGTGTGTATAGTTGCAGGTACTAAAAGCAATATAAAGATAATAGGTGACAGTCACTTTCATCAAGTACATGTTCCAAGGTATACCCAGAATGATGCAAACAAAATAAGGATCCAATTTCTCTAAATTGGAATTTACAAAACTTAGTTAGAATAGACATGATGCTGTGCCATAGCCTCCACTTTATGTGCTTACATCTGCTTTGGTACACTTTATTTTATAAAGGATATCCCATTGAAAACTGAGTGGCATGTGTAGGTATGCAGTCAAGGATGAAAGGGAGGATGCATTTGCAACAGGTGAAGTAGGATACATTGACATGAGGAAGTGGTATGTTTTGCAGGAAAAAGCAGTGATGAAGCTTCAGATGACACAAGTTAAAGATTGATTCATGTATGTTTCCAGAAGTAATTCAAATTCCCTGAGGTGAAGTGCATACCTTGAAAGGCTTTAAAATGGCTGCTTGCGCCTACTTTTCTTTTCTTGTTTTTTGTTTTGCTTTTAGGGTTTTCAGCAGTAGGAATTAGAAGATTTCCCACTTTAGGCTCTGTGTCAAGAGGTCTCTTATGATTCTTTTCCCAGTTCTGTTATAGAAAAGAAGATGTTGGCCAGTTGTGGAACTTACGTTTCTGTTTGAGATCAGTGATTTTTTTTAAAATTAAAAATAACACTCATATGCACAAATGATCAATGGGCATTAATTTACACTCATTTTTCTGCATTCAGAGAGAAAATTTGCATTGATTATAATAATCTCAAAATTAAAAAAAAAAACAAGCAAGATATTGGGAAGAAAACTTTAAAAAAAACTGTAACATTGAAGAAAGCAACCATTTCTGGATCATTGTTTATTTTTTTTAGCATGGTTCTAGTCCATTATATATATATATATATATACATACAAGAAGATCTCTCTTTTTTGTTTTCTTTGTCAAATGTTACTCCTAGGTTAAAACTGGATAATGATGCCATTGCCCTGGTCAGCCAGGAATCAATTCCTTTCATTCCAGTGTTGGTGGAAGAGATCGAGGGTGTTGATCTCCTTGTAATGGTGATGCTGAAGGAGAAGATGGCTTCTCACCTTTCATTTGAAGGCTACAAGCAGGCAGTCAGCTGCTTCTCTCAGTGAAGGTATCATAATTTCTGCTTGCGTATATCACAAGCAGAAATTCTTCTTCTGTGTGTATTCTTCTTCTAAATGCAGCACTAGGGGTTAGAGCTGCAGTTTCTCAAAATGAATCAATATGCTGTTAATGAGACATTCCAGTTACCAAGCTGTCCTGTTTATTTACAAAAGAGGAAATTCTCTGATAAATCTAGATTGATTTGTGTAGTATAATGGGGTGGGAGGGCACTGTGCCACATTCTCCATTGTAATTCAGCATCAGGTTTATGCTTTACTAAGATAGATCCCAATTGATGGATGTTTGCTGAATCTCTAGTGATTCTTGGTGAAGCTGCTTACTATGTCTGTTGGATTAGAGAATTATGCATCTTGTGCATGTTGGACAAATTGAGTACCACTGTAGTTGTTACCAGTTTGCAAGAGGCATATAGGCATCAGATTTTCTGCTGTTGGTTGTTGAAGAGTATCCATCTATTCATCTTGGTTATCATATTCCAGGAGAAGAGTTGCTTGTCTGTGGCAGGGCTTCTTATCATGTTATTGGGAATAGAGGTGCCTCGAGTATTCCAGGAAGTGAGACTGTTTTTACTGTGTATTGTAGATCAAGACTTTTCTACCTTTGAAAGGCATATCTGTAAAAAGTGGTTGGATGTATTGGTACATGCATTGTTGGATAGTAGAGAGAGAGAGAGAGAGAGAGAGAGAGATCTAGTGACAAAAGAGAAGATGTATTCTGTGATCTGTTTATATAGCTTTATTTGAGATGCTAGGTATTGATGAAAAACTGATACCTGCCTTACCCTCTCTTCAGAAGAGGAAAATAGAGCTTGGGATATGAAAGCCAGTTGGTTTAAGATCATTGAAACATTGATAAACATTCCTTTTATTTATTAAACAGTAAAAATATGCATTTGAAAAATAGGACCAACAGGTTTTTTCCCCAGAAACTCAGGTTTTTTCCTCTTAAAACAGCAAACCAGTGTTCCTTTAACACACATTTCTACAGACATAGGATACTAACTGTGAGATGGAAGAGATTAGAACCTCACCATCTTATCATTCTACTGCACATTATGGATCTTAGGTAAAGATCCATAATAATCAACCTCCTAATTGGAGATGGCATTTGACAGAACAGAAGTGGATGGTGATCTCTGTATTTTGAGTGATTCTTAGCTTATTTTGCTTACCTTTAATCCCAATTAGAGCTTCGAAGTAAGAGCCAGTTCACAATGGTGACAGTAGCAGAGCATAAGCACAAATTCTTATCCACTTGCACTGTATCATTTATACTAAAGCATTTCATGTAATCACTTGATACACATTTAATTTACATTTAATATTTCTAGCAGTCAGTATTACTTTAGAGACATGTGAGAAATATAATTAGTGTGGTCAGAGGTATACTGATACATTATTACCTTGTGGCCTCTGTTGGTCCTGCAAAACAGTTAATCTGGCAAGGCTATGGAATCAGTGGTGTACTTGTATTTTCATTTTACAAAGCATATTAAAAGGATTAACATGAGGTTTTGAATTATAAAACAGTAATATCAAGAAAGAAGAAAGGAAGGATAAGTCTCTTGCGATACAGACAATTAAGAGAGAGACATCCTCCATAGATAAATAGATAGAGAGATTATAAGTACTTTAGTCTTAATACTTTTTTTATTAATCCATGAAAAAATGAAAATTTTAACATATTACTTTTTATCACCAGGTTCACGTATTAAGACCCTAAGTGACTTTGGGTATGTTGTGATGGATATTTCATTTGTCCATGTGGAAGATTCTGGAGAATACATGTGTGTTGCCACCAATAAGTTTGGCAGGGATAGCACTCGTTGCACTCTGGAATGTTCAGGTAAGTAGTAAATTAATTCACTTATTAAATAAATGTATTCGAGTTGCTTTAAATTTTTTATGTTATGTTGTGTGTATGTATGTATGTATGTATGTGGGCATGGTAAAGTGGTCCTAAAAGGTTGGCTGGCAGTTTCATCTCAAATGTTTGGCAGGTTGAGATAGTCATATTTATTTAAATCCAAGAGGCATCTACAATGTTCCTTCAACTTATCATTGGATCCAGTGGGAATTTTTTTCTTACTGGTTGTGTTTTCTATGTTCATACAAGAGGGTGTTGACAGTTCTTGTAGACCAAAGTATAAGAATGGGAATACAAAAGTAATGTTTCCTTTTTTTTTCTCAGAAAATGTAATTTATTTAATAATGACTTTTACATGGATTAATTTAGCTTGCTTTGCAAGCATTCTGTCATTTTTTGACATCAGCAAAATCTCCATCATTGCTGAGTGAGACACTATGCTGACCCCATAAATGTATTTAATCAAATATTGGAGCCCCTAATGAACAGCTTGTTTCAGATGATTGTTCACTGCAAAATGGGGTCCTTGAAGTTTGCACCCTCTGTTTGCCCCATCACAGGATCAAACATATAGTAGTTAGAGAATGTGATCCTGGTTGTGGACAGGATGGGAAAGATCATTGTAGCTAAATGTTAGCACTACATCCCTTATATGAAAACTGGTATGAAGTCATGGAAGAGGTCCTCATTCATGTTTCTGGTGGGCTAAAATATTTTTCAATGCTCGTGTTAACAGTAGGGATTTCTTAAGGGTCACAGCCAGATAACTGGGAGGAAACCTCTACATCAGATTTCAGGAATGCAGAAAACCGATGGAGCTTCTGACCTAATGTCCAATCCTCAACTTCACATGATGCACCTCATTAGTAAGTATCTACCAGGTACCGAATGAACAAAGGTGGGCTAGCAATTTAGGACTTAGCGACCAAATTGTACACTCTATTGGTTTAAACCACAAATGCATATGATCCTACAACATGATGAGATTTCATGCTGGATGGGATGTCACCCAGTTAAACAATGACCTCTCTATTTTCATCAGAAAACTAGGACGTTAAGTCAGCTACTGGAACAAGCTCTAATTCAACATCTAGAAAAAGAAGATTAAACTCAACATCAGATGAAGTGAAGATAGAAACCATCAATATAAAGAGTATTAATGGAAAAGAAATTGAACTTGCAGAAGAACTGGAAAAGTGACACTTGGCACAATTTGCATTACTGAGACAAAGAAGACAAAAAAGAAAAGATCTTACTAAATAATAAGTATAGCATGTTATATTCAGGCAATAATGATCAAAGAACGGAGGAAGTAGTGACATTCAACACCAAACTTCTTGATTGGAAGGCAGTTTCAAGTAGAGTTATGTAGGCAAACTTTGAAATGGGGAAATGGACAATAACACTTATTTGTGCCTATGGTCCCACAGAAGGTTCTTCTAAAGAAGAAGTGGAGGAATTTTTTGAGTCATTAGGACAAGCAGCTGACAAAGAAAATGGGAAAAATGGTCCTTTTAGATCTGAACAGCAGAGTAGGAAATGAATTCCACCAGGCATATAGAGGAACATTTGGGGAAAATTTGGAGAAAAGGGCAAAGCTAATAGAGGAGGCCAGCAGCACAATGGATAACGCATCTGACTATGGATCAGAAGATTCCAGGTTCGAATCCTGGCTGGCTTGTAGAGGTGATTTTTTTGCCAGCCTGGTTGAATGAGTGGTTAGAGTACCCACTCTCTAGACAAAAGGTTGCAGGTTCAAATCCTGCTGTGGACATGGATGTTTGTGATTTTCTGTGGAATTACTAGTGGTAGTAGTCGTTGGCAGTAGAAAACGTTGGTGTAGCTGCTGTTGTAGCAACTGCAATAACATCAGCTTCAAACTTTTGCTCTTTCATCCGAGAAAATAACTGCAGAGAAAATAATTTCCGTTGGACCTTTTTTTGGGGGGGGGGGGGGCAGCCTGGTTGGCCGAGTGGTTAGCATATCTGCTCTCCAGCCAAAAGGTTGTGAGTTCAAATCCCACCAGTGGGCTTGAATGTTTGTGATCGTCTGTCAAAATACTAGTAGTGGTGGTTTACGGTAGATAGTGCTGATGTAGTGGTGGTTCGCGGTAGATAGTGCTGATGTAGTTGTGGTTCATTCTAGTTGGTGGATTGAGTTGGAGAGAGAGTTGTAGTGTTAGTGCTCTCCCTCAATGAGTCTTTAGACTCCCTGGAGGTGTCATGTAATAATAACAATAATAATAACAATTATTATTATTATTATTATTCAGACCTTCATGGAGTCGAAAGACTCATTGTGGGAGATCCTTCCTAAGAACATAAAATCTGTCAAGACTCATCGAGGGGAGATCCCCCCCTAAGAAACACAAGGTCTATCATACCACTCCTTAAACTCATTGACCGTTCTCGCGCTCACCACTCCATCAGGCAACACATTCCATGCTCAACCACCCTCCACACAAAGAAACCACTCCTCATCCTCTTACTCACAGTTTAATTTCGTAACTTCCAGGGATGGCCTCTTGTCATCACTCCTTCCCGCTGTTCAACCAAGCGAAAGAACTCCCCAGTGTCAACCCTGTAACCACCTCTCAACAGTTTAAAAGTCTCATATCACCTCTCCTTCTTCTATCCACCAAACTCTGCAGTCCACATTCCCTCAGCCGATCCTCGTAATTATCCTTGTACAGTCCTGAAACCATCTTTGTCATCTGTCTTTGTATCCTTTCCACAGTTAATTTATCCCCTTCAAATCCTGGAGACCAAATCTGAGAACAATAGTCCAAGTGTGGTCTGATCAGAGACTTATACAACGGAATGATAACCCTCTTATCTCTGCAGGTCGGTGTCCTTCTCATAATTGCAGCAATCCTCTGTGTTACCTTCACCACCTTTGCAATATGTCCCCTAAACTTCAAGTTTCTATCAGCCATCAACCCCAGATCTCTTGTCTCCTCTATTTCCTAAAGCATAACTCCTCCCATAGAGTATACTGCATCCCATCGATGTTTCCCAAACCTCAAGACCTTACATTTTGCTGCATTAAACCGACAACCCCATTCATTTGCCCATCTATCTAGCTTATTCAAATCCTCTTGCAGGGCTCCCACATCTGCACTATTACTAATAATCCTTCCTAGCTTCGCATTATCTGCAAACAACTGAATATCCCATTGCAATCCACTTGCAATGTCATTGATATAAAGGTTAAACAATATAGGTCCTAGTACTGAGCCCTGTGGGACCCCACTTGTAACCCTCTGCCTCCTTGAAACTGCTCCGCCATACACAACTCTCTGATACCTATCAGACAGCCAATCCTGAATCCAGTTGACCAATCTGACATCCAGACCCATGTGCTGCAACTTAAACATCAGCTTATCATGTGGCACCCTGTCAAATGCCTTTGCTAAGTCTAAGAAAATTGCAGTATATGCCTTTCCCTCATCTAATGTTCTTGTAACTTTATTATAAAAGGCTAGCATATTGCTAAAACAAGAGCGCCCTTTCACAAATCCATGTTGACTCTCACAGATAACATTACCCTCATCTGCCCAATGTTGTATACAGTCCCTCACTACTTTCTCCAAGATCTTATCAACTACCGATGACACACAGACTGGCCTATAATTAGACACTTCCAGTCTGTTACCACCCTTATGCAATGGCACTATCTTACCTTCCTTCCATTCCCTGGGCATCTTTGCCGAAGCCAGACTTTCATTGAAAAGCCAGGTTAAAGGCACTGTCAGTTCCCTGGCACATTCTCTCAAAACTCGTGGTGAAATACCATCCAGTCCCAAAGCTTTACTGACATCCAGAGTACTCAGTATCTGAAACACACTCTCCTCCTGTACCTCTAAACCTTGAAACAGCCCTATCCCTCTAGCATTAAAACTGACTCCTCTAGGATGTAATACTCCAATAAAGTGTTCATTGAACAATTTCACTATGTCCTCTGCATCAGTCACTCTATTCCCATTTTTATCCAACAATATCATTCTTCCACAGTCATTTCTCCTCCTACTGGCCACATAGCTAAAAAATTCCCTAGGATTTTCTTTGGATCTTAGGCCAACCTCCTCTCATATTCCAGTTTCGCTTTCTGTACCACACTAGTCACTCTTCTGGCCTGTGTCTTATATTCTTCATGCATCCTCTCTTTACCTGTCTCCTTATATCTCTTCCATAGCCTCTTTTTTGCATGCAATTCCTGTTTAATATTGTTTGTCATCCACTTTACTCCAAATTGCGTCCTCTTCTTCACTCGTGGTATACAACTTACCATTGCTGCTAACAAGTATTCTTTCACAATTTCCCACGCCCTAACGATATCCCGGCCTTCCAATTCCTCCCTCCATGAAACTTCCCGAAGTTAACGTCTAAGACTATTATAATCACCTGCTTTATAATTCCACATAAGTTCCCGTCTCTTTGATACTCCTGCATGTCTATTCATTTTCCAAGTCAAAACCATATGGTCACTCTCTCCAACTGGTGGGAGAAATGTCATCTCAGTTATTATCAACTCTTCTGATGCTATAACCAAATCCAAAATTCCAGTGTTCCCTCGTTACATGTTGCCTAAGACATTTGTCCCTCAAGTATTCTAGAAATTCCATTCCCCTATTGCTACGTGCATCTTCCTCTCTCTCCAATTTATACTACTGTGGTTAAAATCCCCCATAACAATCATTCTTCTTGCACTTGCCAAACTTAGCTGTCTAAACATCTCCTGGTCCCCATCCTCTGTGCTCCTGGGTCTGTAGCAACACCCCACTAAATATCCTGTCTTGCCTACCTTTACCTCACACCACTCTCAAAATCATTTGTCTCACTTCCTTCCAAAGCCTCCACTCTTAGAGGACATAGGTCATCACTTATCATAAGCAGTACCCCACCACCACGCTTTCCCCTCCTATCCTGATGAAAAATGCTATACCCAGCGACTTCTATTCCTGTTATTATATCCCCTTCTGTCAACCACGTCTCAGTGATCCCAATAATTTTTGGCCAGGCTGATGCTATCTGCACCACCAATTCCTCTCCTTTATTCCGGATACTCCTGGCATTAGTATAAAACATATAAATGCAACTGTTTCTATACCCAGCATTATCCCTTCTAGACTCTACTGGGCTCAGTGCTACCTGACATCGTCTCCCTTCTCCCAAGTATCCATTCCCACAAGAGGCCACCCCTGCTATCATCCTCCCTGGGACACACTGACTCATTCAGAACAGCAATCTCTCCAGATGCCTACGTCCTTCCTCATTCAAATGTAAGCGGTCTCTCACATAATGGTAAGTATTTGCTGGACTTCTGCTCATGACATGGACTTAGTCATTACTAACACTATTTTCCAATATAAAGATGTGCACAAGTTCATGTGGAGAGAACTTGTACACAATAAGAAAAGCCTCATTGACTATGTCATTGCTGATACTGATATCTCATTGACTATGTCATGTTGATACCAATATGCTGGTTCAGGATACAAGAGTGTACAGAGGATTTGAAGGAAATTACCAATACTGAGTGCTAAGCAAGATAAAAATGAATATCATATTGAAAAGAACAGTATGCAAGAAAATTTTTAAAACAATTAAAGTTGAGCAGTTTTTACAAGTAAACTGTAGACTCGACCAACTACACCAACATTACTAAAGAAAAAATTAAACAGATTGAAAACAAAAACCAAACCTTTGAGTCTCAGTGGCAAACTCTGAAGAAGACATTGATTGATTCAGCTAGGCAGGTATATTATTATTATTATTATTATCCAGGCCTCCATGGAGTCAAAAGATTCATCATGGGAGGTCGTTTTTAGGAAACACAAAGTTTATCATACCACTCCTTGAACGGATTGACCGTTCCCACTCCAACCACTCTCAGGCAATGCATTCCTAGGTTCAACCACCCTCCATGCAAAGAAACCATCCTCACCCTCTTGCACACAGCCTCCTTTCGTAACTTCCAGGGATGGCCCCCTTGTCATCGCTCCTGAATGATGAACTTTCTACAAGGGTAGAAAATTAAGAACACCATGGTAGACACAAGAAATTAAAGAAGCAGTTAAAGTGAATTGTTTCAGTCAGAAATGCCTTAGAAACATGAAATGTTAGATTATGACAATATTGAAGTGCTCACAAGTACTAGACTAATATGAAAGAAAACTGTTGATATGAGATTAACAATAATGTAAACTTAATCATAGTGCTATCATAGTAATCCGAACACCCGTTGAGGGTACATATCAGGAAACTGATGATGATGATGATGTTAACAGTATTATCTCCATACACATTGTTCAGATGGGTGTGAATTCATTCACCACTGTGTGTTTTGTACATGCATCTATAACAGCTGCTATTTTAATCTACCTATGTGCTGTACTCAGATAAGTGATTGCAGCACTAGAGATACTACTACTGTCCATTGTGACATTATGTAAAGCTTTATGTCATGTTCAAATTAAAAAAAAAAAAAAAAAGGAGACATTATATTCATAGCATGCTTCATAGGTCTGTTAGTAAGAATATGTGCTCCTATCTCTATCAGCATGTCTTCTCATTGCCAGGATAATCTAGGCGATGAGAAAGCATGCTGATAGAGATAGCAAAAGTGATCATTATCAGTAATTTTGCTACCTCTAAAAATTACCTCAAATGTATCTGGAATAAAATGCTTGGTTTACCAATAAGAGTAAAGAGAATTGTTTGCTCAAATGAAATCATTAAAAATACAGTAGTTAGAATAATTAAACAAAATAATATTTTCAAATATTATTTTTCAGGTTATGGAAAGATATTCAGGGATTCTCTGCAACCCCAGAGTCTGGAAAAAATTGCTGAATTGGAAGGCTCCTACACACAATATCGCACCCAAGTGTCTGTTGATGTAGCTAATCAACCACCAAAGTTTATTACTCAAATACAGCCATTAAGTAATCTTGTTGAAGGCCAAAGTGCTCATTTTGAAGCTCAGTTAACACCAGTCAATGATCCTAATCTAAAAGTTGAATGGTTCTTCAATGGCAAACCTCTCAAACATGGTTAGTTTAATTAACCTCTAATAAATATATTTTATCTATATCCTATATTGTACTTTATTGATAATTGATTAATTATATTTTAATGCAACAACAACCAAAGCTGACTGTCTTGTTTCTAAATTCTTCATCTCTACTACATTTGACTTACTAACTTAATTTCTATAAAAGAAAGCTCCTCCAATAATCTAAAAGGTTAAAACTATAAACCTTTTCACTTAGCAGTGGTTAATTGACAATTATGGTTTGCTAATATTAGCAACAGTTCATCCAGTCATCCAGAGGTACCAGTTTAACCATGAAACTGAACTTAATAATTTTTTAATTTTTTTTATTATTAATTATTAGGAATTAATAATTTTTTTGAAAAATTATTAATTCCTAGATCATATAAAAATAAACAACAACAACAAAAAAATAGAATACCAAAAATAATCACATATTCATAGTTTAAAATAAAGGATCCAAGGAATGTTGTATTAAGGAATGTTGATTCAAATTTCTTCTCGAAGAAAGCAAACTAGACATTCTGCTGTTTTCTTTTCTTCTCTTTTCTTTCTTTTGTGTGTGTGTGTGTGTGTGTGTGTGCGCGCGTGCTTCAGAATTGATTCTGCATTTTTCCCATATACAGTACAAGGGGGGAGTACCCAAAATTAACTGGAATTATTTTTTTGAAAAAAAATGTATTAAAGTTTATAATACCCTATTCTAGTTCCTTCAAAGCACTTGTTTCAATGTCTTTCCACTACTAGAATACTGTTTATGGTCTCCACTGACTTTTCTTTCATTTCATTCACATCAATGAACCACTTCCCTTTCGTGATTTTCTTTATCTGCAAGAATAAAAAAAGTCACATGGAGGATAGGGAACAATTGGCATGTTGTTTTTCATCAAGAACTATTGGACAGACAGACAGACAAGGACATGTGGGCTGGGGCATTATCATGGTGTAGCAACCAATCCCCGCTGCTCTACATTTCTTGCCATTTTCATCACGCACTATCATGCAGTCTTCTCAAAATGTTGAGATAAAAATGTTAGTTCACTGTCTCTCCAGGAGAAACAATTTTTTGTATACAGTTCCATTGACATCAAGGAAACAAATCAACATTGTCTTGATGTTTGATCAAACTTGACGTACCTCCTTGGGTCTCAGTCAATTTGCATGTTTCAATTGGCTTGATGCTTGTTTTGTTTCTGGATCGTAACCATAGCAGCAAGACTCATTCCCAGTCACAACTTTTGAAAGAAAGTTCTGGTCATTAAGAACTTGCTCACTCAAATCTCAGCAAACATTCACACAATTTTTTTTTTCTTCTCTGAACAAACGAGGTACAAATTTAGCAGACCCACATTTCATTTGCAAATCACCTGTTAAAATTTCATGGCATGAACTCCATGACAAATTTGTCTCTTCAGAAACTTGCTTGATGGTCTTTCAACAATCTACATTGATTGCCTGGCAAACCTTTTCTGTGTTTTCATCATTTCTGCTTGTTGAAGGTTGGCCAGTTCATGGTTGGTCTTCAACTGAAAGTCCCCATTGTTTAAAGATAAACCACTTGTAAACCTGTATTTTACCTAAAGCATCATCCTTAATGACTTGCCAAAGCATAACAATAGTTTCAGCTGCAGTTTTACTCAAAAGAAAACAAAATTTCATGTGCACTCTCTGTTCTTTGTGGTCAGCCATCACAAAATCTCCAAACTTGCTTGTAAGCACTAACAAAAAAGCAACCAGAACAACAAACAAATTCGCACAGGATGACATCACCACTTGCAGACTGGTGCAGAAAACTGCACACTCACGATGCCTAGAAGCATCACCTGTAACAAGGAAATGTGCACACGCCAAGTTCAGATTCCAGTTATTTTTGGGTACCCCCTCGTATATAAGAAATGCAATATCCATTGTTTAAACTCTACTCTTTATGTGGAGTGAGATAAACACTGAGTAAACAGAATGGTTAGGAAAACACACACAAATACAGAATACAAATCAAGGAAAAAAAGTCAAGGAATTGTAATTACTAAAATAAAGAGCCAAAAGGCTTCACTTTGGTGATGCAAAATTATCTAAATTAAGTAGATATTAAATCCAACATCATTTCAAACCTGAATACAGAAACTATAAAAGTTTTAGGCAAAAATTGACCAGAGAGCTAGTGGGAATACACCGCTGTCATACTACAAGTTGCCCTAGCCAAACCATATAGGTGACGACGAACGCTGTGAGCATCCTTATATTCACCTCCTGTTGGGTCATTATAAGGTTTCACTTGCCTGACAGCTGTTTCAAACTCATTGGTTTTCTTCAGAGACACTGTTTAAGTAAAGGTCTCTGTAAAAAATTCGGTGATCCTCTCCCCCCCCCCCCCCCCCCCCCGGACCACTCTGTACAAGTGACTGGAAGATCATCCAGCTCAGTGCTGGTTCCGCTTAGTGACAGGCTCACCCCCACCAACTGAGCAGACCTGCTCATATTCCAGGGAAAAGACATCCACTGACAAAGCCCCTCACTCCCCACCTTCCCCAGAGACTCAAAACACTCTCTCAGGCAGAAACCTAAGAGAGCAAAAACTCTCTATACTAAGGAACTCGAAGTGTTGGAGAGGTGTATTTTCTATAAGTGAACTCTCGGTCAGTGCATAAAGTATTTACTAAAATAAAGAGCCAAAAGGCTTCGCTGTAGCGATGCAAAACTATCTAAATTAAGTGGATGTTAAATCCAACATCATTTCAAAACCGGATGCAGAAACTATAAAAGTTTTGTGCAGAAAATTGACCAGAGAGCTAGCAGGAATATGCCGCCACCATACTACGAGTTGCCCTAGCTGAACCGTATAGGTGACGACGAATGCTGTGGGCATCATTTATAGTTTCTGTATTCTGCCTGAGAGAGCGTTTTGAGTCTCTGGAGAAGGTGTTTTCCAGCATGGCCCATGAGGGGCTTTATCACTGGATGCCTTTCCCCCTGGAATATGAGCAGTTCTGCTCAGTGGTGGGGTGAGCCTGTCACTGAGTGGAACCAACACTGAGTTGGATGATCTTTCAGTCAGTTGTAGGGAGTGGTCTGGGGAATGCCTAATTTTTTATGGAGACCTTTACGTAAATAGTGTCTCTGACGAAAACCAATGAGTTTGAAATAGCTGTCAGGCTAGTGAAACCTTATAATGAACCAATAGGAGGTGAATATACGGATGCTCACAGCATTCATCGTCACTTATACGGTTCGGCTTGGGCAACTCGTAGTATGCGGCAGTGTATTCCTGCTAGCTCTCTGGTCAATTTTTGCACGAAACTTTTATAGTTTCTGTATTCAGCTTTGAAATGATGTTTGGATTTAATATCCACTTAATTTAGGGAATTGTAATATTGCATTGTAGGCCACAAGAATGCCCTTCACATATACACTCTTGGAAGGAAGTCAACAGACACCATAATGTGAGGAATAAACAGCCACAGCACCCAACTTAATAAGATGTAGGACTTCCTTTCACTGCGATGACTTGAGCAATACTATGGAACATACTTTCCACAAGTGTACAATAGCGATCAATGGAAATTTTGGACCATTCTTCCTGTAGGCATGTAATGAGATAATAGACTGTTGTGGGGTGGACATCCCTTGACCTCACCCAATGCTCCAGTTCATCTCACAGATGCTCAAAGGGTTGAGATCAGGATTTTGTGGAAGCCAGTCAAGTGTGGTGATGTTCATGTCCATAAACCATGCATTTAAGCAGCATCCTTATGACACGGTGTATTGTCTTGCTGAAAGAGACAATGGTCGGTTCTATAGAAATGCCACAAAGTAGAAGGTATTACACAATTTCAGATATCTCTCAGAGTTTAATTTTTGTGGCACCACAGAGGTCCAAGGCTAAACCAGGTTAAAACAGAACCATTCCATCACACAGCCACCTCCTGTGAGCCACCTCCTATTTCATAGTTGGGGTTACTCTGGTAAGAGATGTTCACCAGCATCTGTGACATCCACACCTGTCAACTGTTCAGTAGAGGGTGTAGCATGAGTCGTCACTCAATAACACAGATTTCCAAGCTTCCACATTGCACTGTACATGCTCTTTGCATACTGCAGCCCTACCATGGAAACACATGTTGTGAGCATTGGTTCTGAATTTGTGCAGATTTGTGTTCCAGTCAATACCCAGACCTCTCATTCAACATATGAATGATGGTTTTCACATGTTATCCTTTGTAGCACACACATACAACCACATTCGGCGAGTGTGGTGGGTTGTCCAGTGCAGTTAGCACTTCCAGTTGACTCCCTGCACTTCCATCTCAGTATGGTATCACCAATTGTTGACAAATTGGGATGTCCCAATTTGTCAACAATTTGCCAAAAAGTTAAGGCCTGCAACATGACATCCTATCACAACTCCTCTTTCAAACTCTGTCAGTTCCCTTCTTGCAGTCATTTCACCCGGCACAATTGCACTGACTTGGGAGAATCATATTCCTCCAATTTTTACCAGCTACAAGCATGGACTTGTTACATGGCACAATGCATCTTTACCATGGGGGTGATTCATTGACTTCTTTCCTCTTTCCCAGCATTGGATAACATCTTTAAATGATAATACAAGAAATCTACTGAAGAGTGGTTTAGTTATTGGTGAAATTATTAAAAAATGTATTCTAATTTTTTTTTGAGTAAACTGTCATTTGAGCAAATAAATCTAGTTTTGTATGCTAATATTTTTTATTACTGCATACATTTGCACAGGATGATGGTGTGAATTCATGTTTAGAAGTTCAATAATGTATAAGCAAGGTTTGTTTTGTTATTTTTATTTTCTTCTTGTCTTATGGCTCTACAACTCAAACTGAGCCTTGGCTTCCTGGATTTGTTGCCTCCAACCTTGTCTGTCCAAAATTTTACTTCTCTAGTTTGAACATTGTAATATGATGTTGCTAGTAATGACTAATGGTGTCTATACACAGGTTTTTTTTTTTTGGTCTTTTACTAAGAACTTGACTATTTATTTCTTCTTAAGAATACTGTCATTCTCCCATATAATAAGTATGCCCTGACCACTGCAACTTTTTGAACTTAACTTGATTATACTAGATATTGTGTGCTCTTTATACAGTGGATATAACTCATGGGTATATATCTAATCCATCAGACATCATTGTAATTCGCTGAGCTAAATATTTTTCTAAGGATTTTTCCTTTCAAAAACTGAAATCAAATTCTCCGCCCTTGCCAAAAATATCCAGGATTTGCATCCACAGGTAACAACTGGACAAATTATTGATTTATATAGTTTTACTTTAATCTTCCGCTGAATATCTTTTGAACTGAGTACACACAAAAGAGAATAAAAAGCCCAGTTAACTCGGTTTATTTGATTCTACACTTCACCATCTCGTGAATTGTAGAATCAAATAAATCTTTATTTGATTCTTTATTAGTTTTTTATTCATTATTCTTATTTTACTTAGTATAAATTAATGATGTGCAAATTGTTTGCACTTTCAAAATAACAGAAATAAATGTTTAAGTTTAATTGGATTAGATATCATTTTTATGCATAAAATTAAGCTAATTCTTGTTATTTCTCATTAGGTCATCGCTTTAAAACTTTCCATGATTTTGGAATTGTCATTCTTGATATTTTATATTGTTATGGAGAAGATAGTGGGGAGTATGTTTGCAAAGCTACTAACAAACTTGGAACTGATAGTACAAAAACTACCTTATACTGCAAATGTAAGTTCCCAATTTTTTGGTACATTTATTTATGTTGATAATGTTAGCAACTTAACATTATTATTAATTATTTGCAATAGTTGGTTACGATGAATATGGAATTGTGTAGACAATGAATTACAGGAAAACCTCATTTAACGTGATTAATTAATCCATCAATTAATGCGACTAAGCAAAATCGCGTTAAGTGAATACAATAAACAGTAAGAATAATTATAAGTCATCCATCAGTTAGCGTAAATTTGAGGAAAAAATTAAAAGTACAAGCTATATTAGAGGATAAAATTAAAAGTACAAGCTATATTAGAGGATAAAATTAAAAGTACAAGCTATATTAGAGGATAAAATCATCAAAGTTAATAAAAATCAATTGCTTAAAATTTTATTTAATGTCTAAAATTTGATTGAGCTTTTGATTATCTGAATCGTGCTTGACTTTTTCATCTTGTCATGCAATTTGTGATAGCTGGCAATCGCTTTATCGAGATTTCAGCGAACATCGAAGCTTCGTTCCATATCAGAATCAAACAAAGTTTCCTTGTTCGCTGAAATGACGACTAAGAGAATGTTACGACTAAGAAGTCAACTGCAAAAGAACTTGAAAACTAGTTCAAGTTCTTTTGCAGTTGACTTCTTAGTCATAACATTCTCTTCTTGTTTGCGCTCCGTATCTTCTTCTTCATATGCACGCTGTTCTTCTAGATGACGTTCTTCTAAATGACGACTAAGAGAATGTTACGACTAAGAAGTCAACTGCAAAAGAACTTGAAAACTAGTTCAAGTTCTTTTGCAGTTGACTTCTTAGTCGTAACATTCTCTTCTTGTTTGCACTCCGTATCTTCTTCTTCATATGCACGCTGTTCTTCTAGATGATGGAGATCATTCTCATTTAACTGTTTTTGAATGGGAATCGAGAAAGTTTCTCACATCGTCATTATCCAGTTCATTAAATTCAAGTTCTTTTCCAGTTGTGCTGATTTCTTCAGTAATGTTAGATCTTGGATTTTGCGCATGATAAACTAACATAGACTTGAGTTTAAAGTCGCCTTCTGCATTACCTCCTAATAAAAGCATAAGATGATCTTTAGATATTTTATATCCTGGTTGAGATGCTTCAGTTTTGGCTAGGAAAATTTTTGTTGACATATGCTTCCAAAAGAGACCAGTTTCATTGACGTTGAGTATTTGCCCATTGTCATAATCACCCTCCTGAATTATCCTTTGCAATTCTTCAGGAAACTTGGCCACAGAATTTTTATCGGCATTAGCAGATTCCCTGGTTATTCTTACGTTATTCAGTCCAGTTCAATTTTTAAAATGGTCAAACCATCCTAAACTTGCAGTAAAATTTTCAGATTCTTCTTGAAATTTGGTCTCTTTCAATGACGTAAAAATATTGAGAGCTTTTGCCTGAATATTCCCTGTACTATAATTGGTAGTCATTTTTGGTTATAATCCTCAATCCAGAGTGATAGAAGATGCTCTATCTTGATCATTAAAAGGCTTCTATTTCTGGTGAGCTGCATGCTTAAAGAAGCAGTACAACTTTTTCTTGTTCATTGTATTCTTTGCTCTTATTTAATATGGTCCAAACTGTAGACTCACTGTATCCCAGGTCTCGCACAATCATTATATTACTAGTGCCAAGTTTCCTTCCAGCTTTTCTGCTCGCTGCAGATTGGCGACAAAAAATTTCACATAATGTAAAAAAAAAATCATGTTGACTGATTAATTACTCACTTAAAGTGGGAAATAGTATCATTTCAATTGTGCTAACTGATTATCATATATATTGAATTCACATTAAGTGAAGTTTTCCTGTACTACTATGAAACCCACATTGTTTGTTTTTTTAGTAAGAAGACTTGTTTCTGTGTTTAATGAAAGCTTATAATAAGGCAGCTTCCAAATGAGGCTGCCCCACACTACCAAAATAGAAGTGTCTTATTATAAACAAATGTGCATAATTATAGTTGTGATTAAGATGTTGATTAGGATTAGAATATAGGATTGAATCAATAAGTACAGGATTATATCAAAAGATCAACTTGGATTTGTAAAGAGAAAGATCCTGATCACAACTATATCCTTACAAGATGTGGTAATTACTCTGTGCTCTGTAGTTGGATCGCTGTTAGTTATTGATGTTAGTTGAATACTCTGTAGTCAACTAACATCAATAATGTGAGGAAAATACATCTGACACAAGCAGCATACAACTGTATACCAAGATTAGAAAAATAAATAAGGGAGATGCGAAATGTATTGTGAACAGTGGAAATAGGCAAGTAGTGAGGGGGGGGGGATAATTGTTATGGAGAAGATATAGGATATTGGTAGGTTTAGATACCAGAGAGGTATAGATTCATGTAGACTATAAAAGTAACATGCATAGCAAAGATAGAGAAAGTGCAGTATGAGAGTAGGCTGACCAAAGAAAATTCAAGGGAATTTTTTTTGTCCTGCTATATAGCAAATAAGAAAAAGAATAATTTATGGAAGAGTGACACTGATAGATAGCAGCATGTACTGGAATTATTTAAGGAGCACTTTGCCAACATATATTCTGTGAATGGTTAATAAAGCTATGGGAATGGATGATGTATCATCATATTTTTTAGGGAATATGTAAAAGTTTTGGCTGTATCCTTGGCTTGATTGTTTAATGAGAACCTTGCAATAGAAAGGATCCTCCATGAACTAAAAAAGAAGGCAAATAATACTGCTGTCTAAAACAGTACTTGAACTGATGATTTTAATTATAGATCAATCTGTATATTTGCATTAGTAGTTAAGGTACTAACAAGATTTATTAAAAATAGAATACAGAGCTGGGTTGATAAAGTGATAGGTTTTTCTTTCTTGAAGAATCTAATTTCATGTTATGATAAAGTGACCAATGTTTTGCATTAGGAAAACTTACTCACCTACAGTGATGGTTTTGGACTTTGCAAAGGCATTTGATATTATTATTATTATTATTATTATATGGGTATCTCCATGGAGTCAGAAGACCCCCAGACTATCAGAACAATATTTACATACCTCTTCTTGAACTCATTTACAGATAAAGCACTCACAACTGAGTCAGGCAATGCATTCCATTCATTCACCACTCTCCAAGCATAAAATCTAGTTCTCACACCCTTGTTAACCACACTTTTCCTTAATTTCCAGGGATGACTTCTTGTTCTTCCATCACTATCACACAGCTGAAATATTTCCCTTGCATCAATCTTGTAAAAACCTTTAAGTAATTTAAACATTTCTATCATATCTCCTCTTCTCTGCCTATCACCCCAACCTCTGTAATCCACAAGCTCTCAATCTGTCAATCTAGGGAGAATTTTTTACACCACTTACCAACTTAGTTACTCTCCTCTGAGCCCTCTCCACCAATTCCTCATCTCCAAGGAATCCAGGCAACCAGACTTGAGCATAGTAATCGAAATGTGGAAGTATCGACACCTTATAAAGAGGAATAATAACCTCTTTATCTCTGGATGTTAGTGTGTTCTTCAATAACCAAGTAATCCTATGTGCTTTCTTGGACACCTTAGCAATGTGTCCTCTGAACTTTTTTAACTCCTTATCCACTAATACTAATACACTAATACAATATCAACTAATATGCATGAATAAGTTGGTGTACACACTTGGGGGAGGTTGTTGTGTCCTGTTCATATTGAATTCACTGATATTTCACTTCTTTTATTTGCTAACAATTTCATTCTATACATTTCAAAGAAATATTTTATGGTGGATAGAAGAAGGAGAGGTGATATGATTGAGACTTTTAAACTGTCGAGAGGTGGTTACAGGGTTGACACTGGGGAGTTCTTTCACTTGGTTGAACAGTGGGAAGGAGTGATGATGGGCCATCCCTGGAAGTTACAAAAGGAAACTGTGAGCAAGAGGGTGAGGAGTGGTTTCTTTGCATGGATGGTGGTTGAACCGTGGAATGCATTGCCTGATAGAGTGGTGAGAGTGAGAATGGTTAATGAGTTTAAGGAGTGGTATGGTAGACTTTGTGTTTCCTAGGAGGGACCTCCCACGATGAGTCTTGATAGACTTGTGTTTCCTAGGGAGGACCTCCCATGATGAGTCTTTTGACTCCTTGGAGGCCTAAATAATAATAATAATAATAATAATAATATTTCAATGTTCTGATTATCTTTTTTTTGTTGTTGTTTATAGCCAAAAGTTCTATTATTCTTGAACCACAACTTCCTCCAGGAATGGCTGGTGGAAATGAAAGTATCATGCAACTGGAAGAATCACTTTATCGATCACGCAGTGAAATTTTTGAAGAGTTGCGTAAAGAAGCACCAAGATTTACAGTTCCTTTAGAGAATTTAACTAATCTAAGAGAAGGAGAAAATGCACACTTTGAAGCACGATTAACTCCAACTGATGATCCAGACTTAAAAGTGGAATGGTTTAAAAATGGAAAGCCACTTAGAGCAGGTATGATTTCATTTATTTCCTGGAATATACAATAAGCAGTAATATTTACTAGATTATAAATTACTTTTTTTTCCCATAGGTTATAGTTATTAACCTGCACCTTTAAAAATTTTTAATAGTAGCATTCCATGCACTTAAACTACTTTACCAGCTATGACCAGTGCACTCATCATGTGTTAACATTATTAAAACATAGATGGGAAGTTCCTAATATTATTGAAATGGATGCCTCTATTTAAAGCTTATATGTTGAAGTAACATTATTTCAATGAATTAAAATGGATAAAACATGGTTTAGTTAAAATTTTTAAATTTATTAAAGATTTAATTTAACAGCTAATATTTCTCTAGCATGATACTAGCATTGTCAGAACTATAATAGAATGACTGTCAGTTATCATAGAAACCATTAATGAAAATGGATCATAAATCCCTAATGAATGATATTAAAATGGTTGTTATAAGTATCCATTCTATAATGGGTGCATTTTAAGCCTTATCTGTTGCAGTAATATTATTTCATTGAATTTAACTGAATAAAACATGATTTAGTTAAAATCTGTAAATTCTAAAATATTTAACAGTTAATTTTGTCAGAACTAACACAGTGTTCACAGAAACAGTAATGAAAATGCAAATCAAGTCAAATTAATAGTTATGTTGACCAGGTCTGTCCCCAGATTAGATTGCACCCTGAAGCAAACAATTAAATATCGCCCCTGATGGATTATAAAACAAAAATATAAGAAAATCTCCAATTGCTATATTTGTTTTTATTACAAGAGAAACATTAATGCAGAACAATTACATAATAATATTAATTAAATGTTTGCTTTATGGGGATATCGCACAATAAAACTGTTTATAAGCTCTTCTAAATTTAAATTATAAGTTGTGTCCACCTCTATTGATATAGTTGCTAGACCAACCAATCTTTCTTGGGTCATTGCTGTTTGCAAATAATTTTTAATCAGTTTATGCTTTAAAAAACTTTCTGTACTTACTACGCTAACTATTCACTAATGGGAATGGTTAGTGTAGTGATGCCGTCTACCGCAATATGGCCGAACGAGTGCCCTTATTAAGCAGTGCCGTGAGGCAGGCTGCTTCTATGCTACACCCGGTCGACAGTAGTGATGTTGACAATGCAAAGTGACTTCCATCAGTGAAAGGAATAAAAATAAAAAGTATATATATTTCATTTAATAATAATAATATTATTATTATTTAAATCACACCTCCAACACCCAGCATATTAAAGATTTGATATCATCTTAGTCACTCTTCTCTGTATCACTTTCAAAATAACCTTATCTCTTTGAAAATCCAATCTGTGCTTAGTAATTTACATGTGGCCTGATCAAATGCCTTAACAGTATACTAACTTTTTTTTTTACTTATACTTATCAATATCTTCCTTATCGTTGCTGTGATTCATTGTGTTATCCTTACAATTCTAGAAATGTTTTCCTTAAATTTCAGGTCCCTGTCCAGAATTATTCCAAGGCCCATTAACCATATCTCCTTCAAGAAACTGTATACTCTGCATCCTGCCTTTGCCTTTCAAATTTCTAAACATTGCACATTGCAGCATTAAACTTTCTGATCCTCTTCTAAAATCACCAATTATACTCTATATTGTTTCCTAGTTTTGCATAGTCTGTAAACAACTGCATATTTCCATTTAAACCTCTCCAAAATCAGTAACATATAAATTAAACAGTAGTGGATCTAAACAGATTCCTATCGTGCATCAAGGAGAGGTGTGATAGGTATTGTGTGAATAATGGTTAGTGTGAGTCTCCCATGATAAGTCTTCTGACTCTATAGAGATATACGTATAATAATAATGATAATAATCAAATGTGTCATTTCATTTTCCAAGATACCATTTCTCTACACACAAATTGTTGATACCTATCAGACAGCCAGTATCCTATCCAACTTAACAACCTTTTACCTAACTTCAAATTAAATATCAACTTGTCATATAGCAATGTATCAAAGGCTTTAGCAAATTCTAAATATACAGCTGCATATGCAGCTCTCTTGTCCAATAGATTGGCTGTCCTGTTGTAATACATACATAAATTTCTAAAACATGATCTTTTAACATACTCGTACTATCACAGAGAATCCTGCTGTTATAAACACAATTCTGGATCCTATCTCTCACCAATCTCTGCAACACCTTAACTACACCTCAATTCAAAGCCTCAGTCTTACCACACTACCTTTATGAAGTGAAAAATTTTAACATCCATCCTTTAACATACTAAGGCAACTGATGTGAAGTCATTAGCCTGTATATACAAGTAGCCCAGTCGTGAAGTTACACTTGGATAAAGGATGAAACCAAGAATATAATTTCTTGGTATCTTTAAACACGCTACCGGCCAGGACGTATATATACATCCAAGTTACCATGGATGTGAAGTGCATATTAAATTTGTAATACCATTGATATTACATTGAAATATATGATGGATATGAAGCGTATGAGGATATGTATTTGATCCATAATGGCCGGTAAGGTGGTTAATTTATCCACCTGTCATTGGAATCACCCCACTATAAGGCTCTTGTTAATCAAGTATTTCAAGCTGCTGCTAACTGCCTGGAATATTCCATCAAAACAGAGATACGTTATTGAATCATATTGCCTTATTAATATTGAGTTTACTTAATTCCTCATATACCTAATGCTCACTCACCATTAGTTTCTCGCCTACCAGTCTGTCCTCATACTAGTTCTGCTTGATATCACACTAAGGTGATTTAAATAACTTGATTATTTTTTTTTATTAAATACTTTAACTGTACCTTTGCAGTTCTTACAAACCTATTATTTTCATTAACTAATATCCTTCTTTTATAATCATTCTTTCTATGACTGGCTACAAAAGAATTCTTGATTTTTTTTTTGTCTGCTTGGCTACTTGTCACTGATCCCACATACCTCTCTTTCCTTAACTATCAAAGATCTTTCCTAGCTTCCTCTTTATACTCCTAATGTAATTAATTATTGCTGCCTACTTTATATGATCTCCATAATGCCTTCTTTCCACATTACCTGCTTAATTTCATCATTTATCCATTTTATCATACCCTAATATTTGGAATGCATTCAGACATTGCTTCTGCTAAATTCTTTAACCACTATCGAAGCTGCATAATCTGTCTCCTGATCTTTCCAGAATCACTGGTGTTATGGTTCCAAGTATATCATTTTCTCATGTAAATTCTCATATGGTTAGCCACCATCCAGATGACCACCTCTTGGTCACCAAACCAAATGGAAATGATCAAGAAGAGAGAAAATAAAATTTGTTACCTTGCTGTTTCTACGTCATTGAACCACGAGGAGTTTGGTGTGCAGCTCCATCATTGGCGGCAACCCAGTGAATGAAAATGCATCACAGTAACATCCTGTGTTGAAATGATGAAATTCAAGATTCCTGATACTCTTGTGCCCTGGGTTACAAACTGCTTAAGGTGGTTGTCTCTCAAAAACTCAAAGAAATTCATTCTCCTGTTCCAAGAGATGATCTCTCTTCATTCCAATCTATAATTAATAATTAAAATCACCATTCTCTTGTTTATTAAGCAAGTTTTCTTATATATTTCATTGTCCAGAGACCACAAATATGAGAATTCTGAAAAAAATTAGATTAGTGAATGGGTGGTATCATTGGGCAGAATGATATTAAAAATTAAGATATTAGACAGCAACTTGATATTATTACCATTTGAGAATCCTCTATTTTCTGACTGTTCACTGAAGTGCAGTTTACATTCTATATGGCTCATCTATGGAGCAGAAGCGTGGACAGTTAAAAAAAGAGAGGAGAAAAAACTGCTGACATTTGAAATGAAATGCTTAAGAAAAATAAATAGAATAAGTTGGATAGAAAAGAAAACAAACATCACAGTCAGACAAGAACTATTGTATAAAAAGACAATAATAGAAAAAATTAGAAAACAACAACTGAGATGGTTTAGACACACTGTACGCATGGATGCAGACAGACTTCCTAACGTCCTAATCAATACTTTTCCAACTGAAAAAAGAAGACCTGGAAGACCAAGAATTACCTGGCTGAAATTAATAAAGAACATCTCGGGATGCAGAACATATAAGGAACTTTTTCGAACAGCAAGGAATAGAGAAGACTGGAAGATCCTGCTCAAGAGAAGACTCAACCCGTCTTAGACGGAAGAGAAGAAGAAGAATATGGCTCATCATAATCATCAGTATTCCCAAGTGCTGAAGGGGGGGGGGGGGGTTCAGAGGCAATAGCCTTAGTTTATCCCTGAACTTCCCCCCCCCCCTTCAGCATTTCTTCATTACATTTAAAACTGGATGCCAGATCTGTGAACAATGGCCCATATGTGTGTGTGTGTGGTCTAACTAAGGCTTAGTGGTGTAACTATTCCTCATTTCAATTAGTTAATTTCCTCCTTATCAGTGGACTGTACATATATAAGGATGATTTCTAATCATCCTTATACTTCTGCACTCCAAAATTGCAACACCCTGCATTTGTAACATTAAAATGCTCAAGCATACTTATTTCAGCTAAAAGTCTATTTAAATCTAACCTTGGACATGAATGTTTGTAAAAGCCTGTTTTAGATGAACATGATAGCTCTTTGAGTTTATAAGGTTGTAAAAAAAAAAAAACTTCCTGAAGGCACTTGGCATCGCATCACTCCTTATAACTTTCTCCAACTTTACATCATCAGCAGAAAGCTAATGATCAATGTGAAATATTGTTAACATATAAGTTGAAAAGCAAGCCAAGAACAAAATCCTATGATACATGACTCTTGCTTTCTTGTGAAAGGTAAATTCAGTTCAAGGATAATCTAAACTGTAAAAAAATAGTTATTGCATTTCATTAAAATATAGAGCCAAAAAGCTTCAATTTGCCATAATTAAGATATTGAAATGCAGGATATAATGGAAAATTTACCAAAGAGCTTATGAGAATATAACCTTTGGCATTGGGATTGCCTTGGTATGCACTACTTAAAATACATAGGCTCTTCCCCATAAGCTCGTACATTCATCTTTTATTTGTGCTTTTTATTAAATTATTATAATGATAGTTGTTGTATACATAAGAGTTGTTGTATTTCATCTATTGTATGTAGTTAAAGGAGGAATTACATCATAGCACATTATATGAGGTGCAGATATATAGTAAAATATATGTTGCTGGAAAATTTCTTTACCAGGGAAATATGTCAAAGATAATATAGTATTATAGGTATTATTAGTACTTATCATGCCTCTGTAGTACAACTGGAAGAACATCAGAACATTGTGCCCTTTGACTGGAAAAGATCTGGGTCAGATTCTAGTAGTGAAGAGGGGGAATCCTTATATGGGCTTTTTCAATTGATGGTGAGTTAGCCGATTTCATACAGAGGTAGCAGGTTTTTTTTTTTTCTCCTGGAAACTCAGGTTTTTCATCCCGCATACAGACAAATCGGCCTTCAGAACACAGATAAGTAATGAACAGATAAGAATATGATACTCTATGTGGTCAGCATGGCTTTGTAAAGGGTTGGTCAATTCATCAGTAATTTACTAACTTTTTATAATTAGAATGATTGCTGAGGTGGATAAAGGAAATGACTAAACGATTATACTCCTAGCTTCTGTGAAGGCATTTGACAGGATACCACATGGTACTCTGTTATGCAAATTGGAACAAATGGGGATGGATAAGTTGGTGATTTAGATACGAGGATAGCTGATGACAGATACCAGTTATTAGCATATGGAGAAGTAGAATCACAGGTGACTAGCAGTACCTGGCTCTGTGCTTGTAGTTTGTACATAAATGATACAGGAAATTATTTGAATGCAAATATTCAGTTGTTTGCTGATGATACAAATTTGGTAACATAATAGGAGGAGAGTGTAAAGTTATGCATTTTGGAATGAAAAGATTTACAGGCTCTGTAAATCTTTTCACAGTTTCACATTGATGGAAGTGTACTCAAGGAAATTGATAAAGCTAAAGATTTGGGGGCATTTGTGGATAGGGAGTCAAAGTTCAGGAGACTCACTGCAAAGGTAGCCAAGGTAGCTAAATAAGATTACTTGGCTATTGAAGAACACACTAAGAAGCAGAGATAAGAAAGTTATCGTATTGATTAAATATTTTTTGCCAAGCATATGTGTTTTTATATACTTTTTTGAAGTTATCATTCTTCTTTATAAGGCCTTGTTTGGCGACATCTGGATTATTGTTCTCAGCTCTGGTTATCTTGGTTTCTCAGAGATGAGGAAGTAGAGGAGAGGATCCAGAGACTAGTGATCATGATGGTGAGTGCTTTGCAGAATGCTCCCTGTGACATTAGATTGAGGGTTTGGGGATGGAAAAGAGGGGATATGATAGAAATATTTAAGTTACTAAAAGAGATTCATAGAACTGATGCAGAGGAATTTCAACACTTGGATAGAAAGAAAAAAGTGGAATGGGTTCCCAGAATCTGTTGTGAGTGCTTCATCAGTCAGTGGGTTCAAAGTGAGGTATGATAGATATTGTGTAGATAGTATGGGTCTCTTGCAATCAATCAATCTTCAGACTCCATGGAAATAGAAATAACAATAATGATAATAATAATAATAATAATAATAATAATAATAATAATGATTTCTTGAGCTTATTTTTGATCCTCTTGTTTTCAGGAACTCGCATTAGAACTATCCATGACTTTGGATTTGTTGTATTGGAAATTAGTCCAGTATATCCTGAGGACAGTGGAGTCTATTCGTGTCGTGCTACCAATAAATTTGGAGAAGCAGTGACAACTTGCACCCTGAAGTGTGAAAGTAAGTTCTTTTTGAATTATTTCTTTTGTTGTTATTGTCATATTCTTTCCTTCTAGGTTTTCATAACATTCTACAACAACTGCAAATACAATGAATTTATAAGGACCAAATGAATAGTTTGTTTATCAGTGTCAATTTTGTATAGAATGGCATTCATGTCATTAATGATATGATCATTAATGGTCTATACTAATGATATTGGGGAGGGTTTGAATGTGATTGTTTGTGGATGATGCAAAGTTCAGAAGAACTATGGGGAGTAGAGCAGATGTTGTTGCCTTACAAGAACACTTGAATAGACTGAATGAATTACCATAGAAGTAGAGATGCCAGTTCAATGTTGCAAAATGTAAGTAAGGTTTTAAAAATTGGAAAACAAAGATGGGATATAGAATTGGTGCTTGATGGGAATATATTGTTGGAGGTGGAGGAAATAAGAGCTCTTGGGGTGATGGTGGATAAGGATCTAAAATTTAGAGGAAATATTGTCAAACTGTGAGGAGAACACAATGAATTCTGACAATATGCTGAGGACACTGATTTGGAGAAGTAAGGAGATTCTGGTTACATTGTATAAGGCCTTGATTTTGGCCACATGTGAACTGCTGTGCACAGATTTGATCATTAGTTTTCAAAAGGATGAAGAGATATTGGAAAGGGTCCAGAGGTTAAAAATTTTACTTACCACACATACATTACTCAAATACCACACAGTGGTCCTTCACAAGGCACACAGTCTATGCAGTGCATGCATGCACCTTCCTTACTACTAAACATAGACATGCCATGTATTTGTGTTCATATATTCATAATATGCTAGTTAGAGTACGATCGTGATGACCGGAAACAGGAGCAGAAGTGGAAAATTGAATCCATGCATAAATGCACCAAAAATTGAAAATGAAAATTTTAATGAAAAAAAAAATCCTGTTCCAGGTACATAATATGTCCTTCTGTATATTTTAGAAGTTTTTGAAGAATTGACTTATTGCAAATTCCTATTGTAATATGTATGCTACACTTTCGAACACAATCTGTAATGTAACTCTTGTGTAACACAATACTTTTTCATGATGAAAACTTCTGGATAACATCACTAAAGTCATTTTTAATGTCATCTGGTATTTATCTTATAGTTATCTCTTAAAAAATTCTGTACCAGCTACAGAATAATTGTAGCATATCCTGTTCCATATTTAGAAGTTTTGAAAGTTGTTTTTTGTATAACAGCAGGCATTTAAAATATCTTTACAATAAGTTTTTCTTGTTATATGGATACGCAACATTCTTGAACATTCATGATGCTTCCACAATGTAATGCTTTTTCATGAGTAAATTTCTAGTAAAACTGGTAAATACTTATGTAACATCAATATGAAGGTGAACAAAGCATTTGGAGGGTGAATCCTAATGTCTCATGGTCTCTGAAGTCCAAAGCGAAATAGATGACACTTAAGCCTATTAATAAGGGCTTTATGAAGAGCAGAAAGAAAACACTGTTAAGTCATCTGTTGATAATGTCATATAGGAGGTCGAACTGCCAAATAAATTTTTTCTGTTTTCTCATACTATTTATATTTTATTATATTACTGTAATAATTACATTAATTATTAATCACTTCAATTATTCATAATTACATTAATTATTAATTACATTACTTATTAATGATTACATTAATAATTGCATACCGTAACCTAATGTGTGTGTGTGTGTGTGTGTGTGTGTGTGTGCATCCTGTGAATGAAAATAACAGAAATAACCCTTAAAACATTAATTCACTATATCTCATATATAATGCACTCTATACCATTTAGACATAACATCATAGTCTAGAGCAGAATTTCTCAATGGTGATTCTATATAACCCTAGTGTCCCATGAGATATTGCTAAGGGTTCCACAAGAGATCATGATTGAAAGAAAAATAAACATCATATAAATACTTTATAATCTTCTTCTTCATCTTCTTCTACAGCTTCTCCCACTTAAGTGGAGTCACTGTTGATGATGAGTCTCCTCCACATCCTTCTGTCTTGGGCTGTCACCACATCCAAGTTCTTCATCATCAAGTCCTCTTCTACCAGCTCCCTCCATCTCTTCTTTGGCTGCCCACACTTCCTCCTTCCTTGCGCATCCATCTGCATGATCCTTCTTCCCACATATTCATCCTCCTTCCTCATCACATGACCAAACCATCTCAACCTTGCCTCCTGTATCTTTGCTTCTAAGTTCGTAACTTTCACTGTTCCCCTCACATAGTAATTTCTCAGACAATCCTTTCTGGTCACACTGCACATCCACCTAAGCATTCTCATCTCTGCTACTTCCATCCTGCTGATGTTATTTTTCCTCAGGGCCACAGTTTCTATAGCATATGTCATAGCTGGCCTCACTACTGTCCTATAAATTTTGCCTTTCAGATTGATTGGCACCCTCTTATCGCATAACACTCCAGCCATCTCCCTCCAGTTCCTCTAACCCGCTTGTATCCAGCATCCCACTTCCTTCTCAGCTCCTCCATCTTCTTCCACTGTTGAACCTAAGTATCTAAAGTCCCTCACCTTCCTGATGACATTTCCTTCCAGCTCCAGATCTGTCTCCTGTCCGCCACTCACTGTGCAACATATATACTCTGTCTTACTTCTGCTCAGTCTCATTCCTCTCTCTTCCAGTACTTTTTTCATCTTTCCAATTTAGTTCCCGCTTCTTCTCTTGAATCTGCACACAGCAAGATGTCATCTGAATACAACATTGTCCAAGGCACATCTTCTCTCACATCCTCTGTTACCACCTCCATCACAATATTAAACAGAAACGGACTTAATGCTGCTGATCCTTGATGCAAGCCAGCTGTTACTTGAAAACTTTCTGTCTGTCCCAGACAGGTCCTAACACTTGTCTTCACATTTCTGTACATCTCCCGCACCAACCTGACATATTTCTCCAGAACCTTCTTCTCCCTCAGACACCTCCAGACTTCTTGCCTTGGCACTCTATCGTATGCTTTCTCCAGATCAATAAATGCCAGATGTAGCTCCCGTTGTTTCTCTCGAAACTTTTCCATCATCTGCCGTAACCCAAAGATAGCATCTGTTGTTGATCTACCAGGCATGAAGCCAAATTGTTCCTTTGCAATCTCCACCTCCTTCCTTAATCTTCAATCAACAACCCTTTCTAGGATTTTCATTGTGTGGGACATCAACTTTATTCCTCTGTAATTTTTACAGTCTTGTGCATCCCCTTTACCCTTGTAGATGGGGACAAGAGTACTCTCCCTCCATTCCTCAGGTATATTTTCCTGTTGGCAAACTTTCATGAACACGTCCCACAGCAGGTCAATTCCCTCTTTCCCAGTGCCTTCCATGCCTCCACTGGAATCCTGTCGGGGCCCACCGATTTTCCATTCCTCATCCTCTTCATGGCCTCCGTCACTTCCACTCTACTGATGTTCTGCACCATCCCCACAAAAGGCTTCATCTCCATCTTCATCTCCATCTCCTTCTTCTCCATCTATTTCTTATGTCCACATCCCTCCATAATACTCTTCCTTCAGCATCTTTGATCTGCCTCACATGTAAGATGTCCTTTGCTGCTTTATTTCTACATTTCGCTAGTTGGTAAATTTTTCTCTGTCCTTCCTTTGTTTCTAATTGATCATACAGATCTTGATATGCCATGGCCTTCGCCTGTGCCACAACTCTCTTGGCTTCTTGCTTTCTCTCTCTCTGTACACCTCTCTGTCCTCTTCCACTCTTGACTCATCCCACTTCTGCTTTGCCTTCCTCTTAGCTGTCACTGCCACTTGTACATTATTATTCCACCACCAACCCTCCTTCTGCTCTTTAATCTTTCCAGATGGCGATGTCTTGGTGATGTCTCACCAAGCACCTCGATTGCACAGCTCAGGATTACTTTTGAATTATGTTTCTACCAATCTTGTACACTTTCCAGTCCATCCGAAATCCTCTCTAACACCCTATCCCTAAAATGATTTCTCACACCAGTTATAAAATACTTTATAATACATACAGTATATACTGTATAATATATTGTATAATATATAAATTATTATTATTATTATTATTATGTGACTCCTCCAAGGAGTCCAGAAACTCATCAAGGGAGGGCACTATGGTGAAAACTTATGTTAATTTACACTACTCTACAGCTCTCCGTCTCCACCACTCAATGCACTAACTATAGCAAACTGCATCATCTACACCAATGTCGTCTACTGCCCACCACCACCAGTATGTTCACAGACAATCACAAACATCCATGCCCATGGCAGAATTCAAACCAAGCCTTTTGGCTGAAAAGTAGATACACCAGTTATAAAAAGTTATAACTCAGCCAGTTATAAAAATATAATAACTTTTATGCAAGCATTCCCTGAGACCTTAAAATTATTTCAAGTGTTCCTCCAGGGAAAAAAGATTGAGAAAAGCTGCTCTAGAGTATGATATTATCATATGTTTCATTGTTGAATTATTTAACTGTTGACTCCCTAGAGGTCTCTCTTAAGTTCACTGAGGGAGGCCACATACTACACGCACCATCTATCATACTTATTCTTGAATTCATTCACACTGCTTGCGCTCACAACATTCAATGGCAATCCATTCCAATCATGCACCACCCCATCTCATATACTGGAAATCATATGAGATAATGTTATTTTTTAAATATATAATAACTATAACTAAATAGTAATCATAAAATGAGAAATTAATGAATCATAACAATTGCTAAGTATGCTGCAACTGCTGTCACTTTAAATTGAGCAGATACTAGTGGTAGTTCTGCATTTGATCTTAGCAAGCTTTAGTTATACTTCTGAGTGTTTTTTTTTTCCTTGCTTTCTAGCATCCAATCATTTCATTCTTTTTAACTAGCCAAGTCAGGAGGCAATCAGAAAACATTTAACTCACTGTATTAATTTGTCATAGTTTTAAAAAGAATTTGGAAAGAATTTTTATGTTATTACACACATAAAAGGGCAGAACTGCCCAAATTAATGTGTAAGATGGGTGGGTTTAATACATGCCTTTGGTTAGATCACCTATATGAAATACTCAAAATTGAATATTAAATCCAGAATATAAATTTGGAATTTGGAGATAATAAGAGATAATATAATTTTTGTTTATTTTAATAAATAAACTTACTTAGTCTTTATATTTTAAAAATGGTTTATAATTGTTATGTATTTAATTAATTTTGAAATTTATATCAGGTAAACGTAGCATTATCCTGGAAACCCAGTTACCTGAAGGAATGGAAACAGGCATTGCAAAAATTGCAAAATTTGAAGACATTTCATCTACTAGAGTTTCAGAACAATGGATGGATGTTGATGTATCTCAGCCTCCAAAATTTATCACAAAGCCTCAGGACTTAATACTTCCAGAAAATTCTTTGACTCATTTTGAATGTCGTCTGACACCTGTTGGGGATCCAACTATGAAAGTAGAATGGTTTCATAATGGAAAACCTTTAGTAACTGGTAAAGAAATTTCTCTCTCTCTCTCTCTCTCACACACACACACACACACACACACACACACACACACACACACACACACACACACACACACACACACACACACACACACACACACTTTCTGTCCTAGATATAGAGGAATCCTAAGTAGTTTCATAAAATATCAAAAATGTTCTCAAATAGAAAATTATTCTGAACAATGGTTCACAGCTGTAATTGAACATATAACAACTGTAACAGTATGACAGTTTAAATAAAGCTAGATTGTTTAATAGTTATTCAACATTGATGTGCTTAAATAACTATGCATAAAGTATGTTTAAGTATCTATATTTATATTTGCTTATTTTGTACTTCAAGTAGATATATTTTAATATGTATTATATGTTATGCCTAAAGAAAGAAAATTCATTTATCAGACTGATTTATTTATTCTATTCTCAAATTTTTTTCTTACTTAATGAAAGAATTTTAAATAATATAAAAAAAAAAGTTTCAAATGCTTGAATTATTGTTGCTATTACAGTAATAAGCTATTATGATGAACTGTACTAATTGTAATACTAGCAGTAATAACAATGGACTGTCAAACAGGTATTAGTATTACCAAGTTCTGTGTTGGGGAGTAGGCATGCTGCAAGAGATCCATTATTGGCAAACTTGTACATTAATGATATTGGGACAGGTTTAACTGAGATATGCAGCTGCTTGTAAATGATGCATAGGGGAGTGTTGATTTAGACATTGCTTCTACTAGATAGTTCTTGAATATCACCCAAGCATCATTGATCTCCCTTCCATCCAACTCCTCATTCCATGCTACAGCTGCAATCTGTCTCCTGAGCTTCTCATAATCACCAGCCTTATAGTTTCACATATATCCTTTCTTCACATGGTTGGCAGCCATCCAAGTAATCACTTCATGGTCACTCTGACCAAATGGAGGAAGATTTCACACCTCATTTATAATAACATCCTCTGATGAGATGATCAAATCCAAGACCCTCAATCCTTGTGTGCCTTCTATTACATACTGCCTGATGTCATTGTCCTTCAAAAACTCAAGACACTCATTTGGTTTGAGTTTCTTGTTGATGAGATAGCAACATCTGGTTGGTATCTTTTATTATATTTCATTATATATAACAGTTCATTTCATTTATTGACCAGAAATGAACTGTTAAAAATTCCAGCAATATCAGAAATAAGGGGAAAATTGTTGTTGCATTTATCAGGCTTGTTATTTAAAAAATGTTGGAATAAGTGAGATGATTAAATGAGGGAAACATCCCGATAGAGATAGATGAGATATGTGTTTTTCATGAAGATAGAAAAGACAAAAAAGGCATTTGGAGTGTTGCTGATGATTATAGAAAAGGAGTTATACTCATACAAAGTAGAAATGCAGTGGTGGTGGTGGTGGTGGGGGAATAGAATGAAATATTTAGTAAGACATTTGCTATAGACCTAGAAATGTTGAGGGCAGTGATACATAAGCACCAACTTAGGTAATCATTTCACAGTCACTTTCACCAGCTGGTGGGAGATTCAACATCTCATTTATAATAACATCCTATGATGAGATGGCATGATCAAATTGAATAACCTTCATCCTGAAGTGTCACTCTGTTACATACTGCTTAAGGTAGTTTCACTCAAATACTCACAAAATTCACTATCTTTTATCAATTCTGCTATCCCTTGATCTCAGTCTGTGTTATTATAATTAAAATCACTCTAACACTAAACATAGATTGAGATCAAGAGATACACTTGGGAGTAAAGATAACGAATTTCATATGTTTTTGAAGGACCTTAGGCAATATGTAACAGAGGACATGTGAGGATCAAGGGTATTCAATTTGATCATCTCATCTCATCTCATCTCAGGTTGTTATTATAAATGAGATGTTGAATCTCCCCCAGCTGGGTGAAAGTGACCATGAAATGATTACCTCAGTTGGTGGTAGCCAGCTGTATGAGGACCTATGTAAGGAAAGCATAATTGTGAAACTACAAGGCTGATGATTATAAAATGTGCAGAAAACAGCTTGCAGCTACATCATGAATGAGAAAGGGTGTTGAAGGGGGATCGATGCTGCTTGGATGACATTCAAGAACTATCTATTAGAAGCAATGTTTCAATGTGTTTCTAGAGTCAGTAAGTTAATAAGGTAGATGTCAAATGGATGAGAAATTAAGCATGCTATGAAGCGAGAGGGATGAAAAATTCTGATAAACACCTAGAACAAAAATGATATTAAAGCAGCTGATATAATCACAAGAAAAAACATATCTTAAAACCCTTTAACTCCCATGTTTCATCAAATTGTAATCATTTGTTCTTTTTCTTTTAGGATATATATAAGAAGACATGTCAGAGGTTTGAAGAAATTTGAAGACACAGAGGTGCAGGCTGTCATCAGGTTTTTCATGCTGCAAGAAAAGTCTGCAAATGAGATTCACTAAACTTTGTGTGGGACTTTAGAGGACTGTGTCCCAGCATATCCAACAGTTGCCAGATGAGTTGCCAAGTTTAAAACTAGGCATCCTGAGACAACAGATGTCCCAGTCAGGAAGACCTTCCACAGCAACCACACCTGAAAACATCGATGCAGTGCATGCCATTAACCTTGATGATAGATTAATACCAGCCAGAAACATTGATTAGATTCTGGGGATATCCAGGGAATGAGTTGGGGTCATTATCCATCAATAAGCTCTTACCAAAATGGGTCCCCAAATGTTTGAATGCAGACCAAAAGAGAGAGCATGTGCTGTCATCTCAAGGGATTTGGGGTCATTTTGAGAAATTAGGTGCAAAGTTTTGACTCGTGACTGTTGATGAAACATGGCTTCATCACTATGACCCAGAGACCAAATAACAGTTAATGGAGTGAAGACAAAAAGGTTCTCCACAGCCAAAGAAGTTCCAAACTCAAAAGTCAGCAGACTTTTGAGTTTGGAATTTGCCATTGTCTTTTGGGATATGCATGGTGTAATCCTTACCCAGTACCTCAAAAAAGGTGAAACTGTTACAGCAGCAGTTTCTGAAGGAGGTGAAGGAGTTACTAAAGGAAAAATGGCATGAGAAACTGAGTAGAGGTGTGTTGCTTTTGTAGGACAATGCACCTGCTCACACTGCTCATGAAATCCAACAGACAAACACATCTTTGGCTTTCAATGTCTGCCTTGCCCATTCTATTCACTAGATCTGGCCCCATCTGACTATTTCCTATTCCCAAATTTAAAGAAACACTTGAAAGGAACAAAAATCACCACAGATGATGAAGTCATATCTGCAGCTGAGGACTGGTTTGTGCAACAAACCAGTCCTCAGCTGTAGAAAGAATTTTTCCTTAGCAGATTGCAAATGATGCAGCAGCATTGTAACAAGTGTATAACACTTTTTGGAGAATATGTAGAATTATATGTAAGTTACATGGTCTACCTCAATTCCGTCATGGTGACTGTCACAACTTTTTCAGCATACCCTCGTATCTGGAGGAAGGAGGCATTATAGAGGCAGCATAAATGAGTGGCAATAATCATTTGCACATGAGGTACAAAGAACATTCAAAAGAAGGTAACTTGGTTGATAAGGATTGAAAAAGTGCAGTATGAACAGCACTTAGCTAATGAACAAAAAAAAACAAAATTCCAGAGAGTTTGATATGTCATTATTAGAAGAAAAGGGAGGGTGATATGGTGAAATGATAATCACCATGGATAATGTAGTTGAGATACTAAATGAGCAGAGGTGTTTCATCCTCATGAATGTTGCATCACATGGATCTTGAGCACAGTGGGAAGAGAATGGAAAAGAAGAGGAAGGAGAGCACGAATTGTTCCATTTTGTAAAGGAGATGGCAAAACCTCTAGTTCAAATTATAGGCCAATCTGTGTGTCCTAAGTTGTGGTTAAAGTATTGGAGAGGTTAGTGAGGGCCAAGATCCAGAATATTGAATTGACAGCATGAGTGAGTTTGCTAAAAGTAGATCATGTTTTAGTAATTTTCTTACTTACTTATTGCAATAAAGTGACAGGTGCTTTGAACAAGGGAGATGCATATACAGTGGTATTCTTAGATTTTGCAAATGACTTTGGTAGATTGCTATGTGATAAATTGATGAATAAATTGGAACAGTGATGGGTTATATAAGTTTAATATGTTGGATTAGAGATTTATCTGATAGATATATCAGAACATGTCAGAAATTAGAACAAATGGGGATGGATAAGACACTGGTTAAGTGGATAAGAAGGTGGCTGCTAGACAGATATCAAAAAGTGGTAAATGTAGGGGCAGAATCAAGGCAAAAACAAGTGACTAGTGGTGTGTGTGCCACAAGTTTCAGTGCTGACCATTGCTGTTTCATTTGTACATAAATGATATAGGAAATGACCTGAAAGGAAATATTCAATTGTTTGCATTTGATGATGCAAAATTAGATAGAGTAATAGTTAATCAAGGTGATGTGGAGAGCTTACAGGAAGATTTAAAAGGCTGTCAGTATGGGCAAAACTTAATGGGTGTCAGTTTAATGTTGAGAAATGTAAAGTTATGCATTTTGGGATAAATAGATTACAAGCTGTGTATCACATTGATGGCACTGTACTCCAGGAAATAGATGAAGCAACGATTTAGGGGTGGTAGAGAGAGTTAAAGTTTAGAGGACATATTGCTAAGGTAGCCCATAAGATTACTTGGGTATTGAAGAACACATTAACAAGTAGAGATAAGGAAGTTGTTATTCCTCTTTATAAGGCTTTGATACACCCACATTTGGATTACTGTACTCAAGTCTGGTTCCCTGGGTTTATTGGGGGATGAGGAGACAGTGGAGAGGATTCAGAGAGGAGTGACCAAGATGGTGAGTGGCCTTTGGAATGTTCCCTGTGAGGAAAGATTGAAGGTGTGTGAATTGCAGAAGTTGGTTGATAGGAGGAAAAAGAGGGGATATGATAGAAACATTTAAGTTGTTTAAAGGATTTTATAGGATAGATACAGGGGAAATGTTTCAGCACTTCACTAGAGGGGACCAGAACAAGGGATATCCCTGGAAGTTGAATAAAGATGTGATTAATAGAAATGTGAGGATTCTATTTTTTGCTTGGAGAGTGGTGAATGAGTGGAATGGGTTGCCAGAGTCAATTGTGAGTGCGTTTTCTGTTAATGAGTTCAAGGAGAGGTATGATAGAGTGTATGGATAGACTTGGTCTCCTGCGATGAGTCTTCAGACTCTATGGAGGTGCCCATATAATAATAATAACAATAATAATATCAGCAAGTTGTGTATGATGGAGCAATATCCTGGAAGAGAAAAGTTACTAGTAGTGCACACCAAGGTCTATTTTCGAACTATTAATGATAGGATGAGGATATGCAGTTGTTTGAAAAGTATCGAAAATTGGGATGGACTATGAGGAGTAGCAGATATTGTGGCTTTACAAGAGGACTTGAATAGATTAAATGAATGGGCACATGAGTTGAGTTACCAGTTCAATGTTGCAAACTGTAAGGTCTTAAAATTCTGGAAACAAAGATGAGATGTAAAGTATCCACTTGGTGGAGAATATTGGAGGAGGTGAAGGAAATAAGAGATCTGGGGATGGTGGTGGATAGGGATCTAAAATTTAAAGGACACATTGCTAAAATTGCAAGGACAGTACAATGCATTTTGTAGAAATAAAGAGGTTATGGTTCCATTGTGTAATGTCTTGATCAGGCCTCATATGGTTTACTGTGATCAATTATGGTCATTTCATTTTTAAAAGGATGGAGAGACATTGAAAAGGGCTCAGAGGCAATGGACTAAGGTGGTTCCTGGTCTCTAGAATGCTTAATATGAAGAAATGTTGAGAAAATGGGAGGAGAGAGAGGATGTGACAGAGACATTTAAATTGGTAAATTGTTATTATCAAATTAACATAGAAGAGAATTTTCACAGAATGGGGAAGTTGGGGGAGAACAGATCATTCCTGGAAGCTGTATATATATATATATATATATATATATATATATATACACACACAGAGGAGTGAGAAGCAAATTTTTGGCATATAAAGTGATGAGTGTGAATGCATTACCTAAGAGTGAATGCATTTAAGGCATGGGTTGATGAGTTGTGCGTGTGAGAGAGGGATCTCCCATGATGAGCCTTTTGACTCTGTGGCAGTCATGATAATAATTTGTACACCCTTTGAGGGATATATATCAGGAAATTGATTATGATTGATAATAACAATAATAATAATAATCTCTTACTTTTCCAAAGTCAAGCAAAACTCATTATCTGTCAGTAATAAAACACAAGTATATCAAGAAATAACAAGTTACATGATAAAAGAAATCAAAATTTTTAAATTCATACTCATATTTTTAAATTCATACTTTCATGGACATTACTGTTTTTTTGTGACTTCAGAAATTTTATTTATTTTCTCTAAAAGGTACAAGAGTCAAGACCATTAGTGACTTCGGATTTGTGATTCTAGAAGTAGCTGGTGTATATCCAAGAGATACTGGTGTCTATACTTGTAAAGCTACCAACAAGCATGGAGAAGCTTCAGTTTCTGCTAATTTAACTGTAAAAGGTAAAAAAGAAACTTTTTGCACTGTAAAAAGTTCTTATTCAATATTCTTGGCATGGCACTGTACTTACAAACTTGCTGTACTTCCTACAGTATATATAATTCTCCAGGAAAAAAATAACACAAACAACATTTCTACCTGTTTTTCTGAAATTTTGAAAGCGCATTTCATCAGTTGATAAAAGCAGTGGCTTCATATGCTCCTAATATGATTTCAGAAAATATTTCTATTAAAAAACTAAAAGCTCTGCCTCTACAGCTGTCAGCTACCAATCCAAATATTTAGTAAGTGAGTGTGCATTCCTCGAAGATGCACATCCACTTAAAAAGTGAACAGTCTAAATTAGTCATGGGAAAATTTGGTAAAATCTTGTGATAGCATATGAAATTCTAATAGTTTGGTGATGTTTTTCAACACAAATTTCTCTGGGTTGTTTCACCCAATAGCCAATATAATTAATTTTTCATTTAAAATTGGACTTCAGTTTTTTTTGTTTTGTTTTTTTTCAAAATTGAATTGTCTCAAAAACTGCAAAAGAAAGAAGAGTAGTAGAATAAGTTCAGGTATTTATTCTTTTTTTTTTTCTTTCTTTTAATCCCTACACAGTAGCAAAGTCTTTCCAATATCCTCAACCACTTTCAAGTTAAAAGAAATGACTTTTTTTTTTTTAATAGCAAAATGGATACTTAAACTCAAAAATTTTGGTTTGGAAATTCTTTTTTTTTTTTTCTGACAGTTACAAATAGCAAAAAATTTCCACTTCTAAAATGTGAATAAATATTTTTAACTGTCACCCAGTCATAGCTACTTGCACGTACGCACAGAGATAAACACAAGCTACAGTATGATTCACTACTACTACTACAGCATTGCTACTTTAGTGAACTGTTGGCTCTTGCTTGACTTCTAGTGAGAGATACAAAAAGAAAAAAAATAATAATAATTATTATTAATATTATTGCACAGGCTCCTCCAGGAGTCCTAAGACTCATCGTGGGAGACCCAAACTAACAGTACAATATCTATCATACTTCTCCTTGAAGCCATTAACAGACAAAACATTCACAATTGACTCAGGCAGCCCATTCCATTCATTCACCACTCTCTCTCTCCAAGCAAAAAATCTAGTCCTCACACCCTTGCTAACCACACTCTTACCCAACTTCCAGGGATGACCTCTTGTTCTGCCCCATCTAGCCAAGTTCTGAAACATTTCCTCTACATCAGTCCTATAAAGGCCCTTAAGTAACTTAAATGTTTCTATCACTTCTATCCTTTTTTGCCTATTAAACAACTTCTGCAATTCACAAACTCTCAATCCATCCTAATAGGAAGCATTCCAAAGACTATTTGCCATCTTGATCACTTGCCTCTGGATCTCCTCCACTACTACTATTCCCAAGAAACCCAGGTGACCAGAACTGAGCATAATAAGTCAGTCTCGTTTAACAGAACACACAAATTTTGATCTAAAACAATGCATTTTAATACTACTAATTATAATATACATGAAATCAAACAATGGTATTAATATACAAGAAATACATTTCTGCACACATACAATGAGCTCATTCAATCTCTCTTACGTACCTCTTAAAATACAGGGTTATGCAGTCATAACTCAGAAGCATTATTTAATCAATATTACCTCAATGGTTTGCTCTAAGATTGAATGATACTTCTGTTATTATGTTAGTTCTGGCAATACTAAGTTATTCAAATTTATACATGATATTTTCGTTCAATCTTATTAATTACAAATCTTATGAGAGTTAATCTCCTTGCTATAAGATTTATGCAATTCACAGGCTCAATGTATAAAGTAGTACCTTCAATCAATGCATTTCATATAACACTTTGTTTCTTGAACTGTTCCATTAAAAGTTCACACATGCACACTTTCAAAAGTCATAGCAGGAAGGTCCCAACAAGACGTTCAGTCCTAAATGGGTTTCCTAGTCGGGTCAAGCAGTTATGCTTAAGGTTTTCCCCTTTCTCTTTTTTTTGAACTGGTTTATACAGCACTTCTTATGCATATAGGGTAAGAAATATTTGCCTTACCGGTTAATCTCCTTAGCGAAGTTGTCCCTTGGTTTTATGGCTGATCTTTCCTCGGATATGGCAAGACTTCCTTGTCATTTCCGCTGTCTTTCTTTACTCAATCCTTTCGAAGTGTTGAATCCTTCGAAGTAGTCACATTGGCGGTAACTCACCAATGGCCCTGCCTGCTGGTTCCTTGTTGTACAGTTGGATGACTTGTACGTAACGGAATCCACTGCAACGTGGAGGGTTGCTGGAAACCGGCGACAAGCATCCTCAGCCTTCACAGCCTTCTCACTGGCACACAGAAAAAAATGCAGGAAACAAGAGAGCGTTTGAAAAGTGCACCACGCTTATATCATGGCAGCGAGCGCCCCCCTCTCTCTCTCTGTCTACGTCACTCACTCAGCCGTCTTTGATTCGTCTCATACGGTCACGTTCTTTACTCGGCGGCATTCTTGACGGAACTCTTACTGCAGGGGTTACCGGATGACGTCTCGGATTTTTCTGCTGTGTCATGGACTGATACGTAATGATGAGACCCTCCTCTGATTGGTTAACAACTCTGAGGTCACTTAACACAACTTTCCCCTGTATTGGGCATGATTTCTAACATAGCTTTTGAATTACCTTACAATAATATTATTGATTAAATTGCTATACTCTCAAATTACACTTTATTCATTGCTTCTATGCCTTTGCTCTTGAGAGCACAAGCATGTCTTTATCTTAAGTGAGTAATTTCTCATGTTGTGGCTGAAACAAATGGCGGTCACAGAGTGGGCCAGTTATTTCCGACACAACACCTGCAAAATTCGAGTCATGAAAAGTTGTCTGGAAACTAATATTAACTGTTTCTGATTTATTTTTGACTGCTGATTTCAAATATCTCTTCCATTTTTCATAATCTTAATCGTAATCTTAAATCTCTATCACATAAGGTT